>NW_028261386.1:20336208-20702458 GCF_051295495.1 Thamnophis sirtalis | reverse complement strand
AGTTTGGGGAATAAAACGTCTGTGAGAAAACAACCAAGCGTCCCTCATTTCAACCATGAAGTACAACTATTCTCCTTTATCGAAATATCAGGATGTTGGGCTGCAATATCTTGACTGAATTCACAACTTATAATAGGAGGATATGTTCAAACACTGCTACTCTGCCTTACCCCAGAGCCAGGATGATGGAGCAGGAGGGGTGTCTTCAGACAAGAAAATATTTATTTATTTAATTTGTCACTCATGTACAAGATAACAGGAATAAGAATAAACATGAATAAGAACACAGGAAATGGGTACAAATAAATGGGGACAGTAGGACAGGGATTTTAGGCACGCAGGTGCGCTTATGCATGCCTCTACTTTTTTTTTTAGTTTTTATTATATTTAATTTTATTTATTTATTTTTATTGCCTGGAAAACTGACCAGTTCCTCCCTCTTGCATACAAAGTTATATCAGAAAATAGGCCAGGTTTAAATACAAATTATGTCACCTTCAATAGCCGTAGAGGTATTACTTGACTGCACTGTGGGGAAGCGGAACCTATAATCTATTATCTTTAATGTTGTTCTGATTTTTTGACATGCAGTGGCTCTTCAGACCACACACTGAAACAGGTTAGTTAAACACCTAATGCCTTATTTTCACAATATACTAAGGCTGATTAGTGACCACCTTGGTTAGGTGTTTGTTGTTTGTCATGGTTTTAATGTATTGGTTTACAGTTCAAATCAGTAAATAGGCCTGGTATAAGAAATGTCCTTCTGAGTTCGGCTCCAAGTGGGGAAAAAGACACTGGAGACATGGAGGCTGCTTGGAAAGATGGTTTATTGGTGGACAGGACCACATGGCTTGAGTCCTGAACAGAAAAGGTGGTCACATGCTTCAATGTTGGTGGAGAAGAGAAGGGCCGAAGAGAAGCTGAGTCCCTGGTTTTATGCCCTCTCTGGCTTTTGATCTTGAGCTTGCATTCTGATTGGTTGTCAGACTCCCATGGAGCCATGCAGGGGCAACTCTCTAGGCTGCGTTTTGAATCCAGGTTTGGTTGAGTTCTCAGATGACATGTGGGGAGTTGGGTAAAGGGCCAATATTATCATGCCTTAATCCCATCCCCTGGAGCTGAAGGGGAGAAGTCTTTATTATGTAAAGTGGACTAGCTCAGGCTTTAATGGCTCATTGACAAAGGGGGATGGGCAGGAAGCTGCAGACAGCTATTCTGTCTTTTAAAACATGTTTCTTCCTTTTCCCATCCAAAGAAATATTCAGCCTTTTCAAGATATCCTAGGATATTTCATTTTTCTGGGAGAGGGCTGGGTGATAACTTCCTATACTACGATATTCTGGAAGTTGAAGAGAGCGAGGAAAGGGTTTGCTGGGCCTTTTATAATCTGTTCAGCCCCACCTCTCTGTTTCCTGTTCCTGTGTAAGAAATGTATTCTGATTGGTTGTCAGACTCCCATGAGGCCATGCAGGGGCAATTCTCTAGGCTGTGTTTTGAATCCCAAATTTGATTGAATTCTCAGATGCCATGTGGCGAGTTGGGTAAAAGCTAATACTATCATGCCTTAATCCCATCAGCTCAAGGGGAAATCTCTTTATTATGTAGAATAGATTGGCTTGGGCATCTTAATGGCCCATTGACAAGGGGGGATGGGCAGGAAGCTGCAGGGAGCTACTTTGTCTTTAAAACATGTTTCTCTCTTTTCACATCCAGGGAAATATAATATTCTGCTTTTTCAATATTTCCTAGGATATTTCATTTTTCTAGGAAAGGGCTGGGTGCTAACTTTCTACAGGCCAATTCAGCAACCAAGGTAAACATGTTGTATCCAAAAGCCCTTCGGTTGCCCATGGTTAGTATTTCATTTTTTTTTAAAAAATCAGAACAGAGCAGAATAAAAATGGGGCAAAGAAGATACTTTAAACATCAAGCAACATGAGCCGCTGCTGCTAGTAGCATCCATTTCCCTGAAGAGGCCTCAGACTCAGCAGCTTTCTAAAATTTGAAATGAATACCTGAAGATTTCCTTGTCCTGGATAGTTAGATTCGTCATATTATGCCTCTATTTTGATCTGTTCTTTTCCCTCATATATTCAAAATAAAAGACATGAAACTCATCAGCATTGCCCCTGAAGCTGCCCTAGATCAGGGGTGTCAAACTCAAGGCCTAGGAGATGGATCTGGCCCATGGGGTATTTGGATCTGGCCCACAGGGCCACCCAGGAAACAGTGAAGGACCGGTCCATAGTGCTTCTGCCATTCAAAACAGGCTCCCAAGCTCAGTTTTCGGCTGCCATGGCCTCCTGCAACCTTTCACATGTGGCCCTCCTAAGCTCTGTTTTCACTGGCAGAGGGTTGCAGGAGTTCGTGGCAGCCGAAAACAGAGCTTGGGAGCCTGTTTTCATTGAACTGATCATACCCACCCCGGCCATGCCCACCCAGGCCCCCTGAGGTCAAACACAACCCTGATGCAGCCCTCAATGAAATTGAGTTTGACACCCCTGCCCTAGATCAATGCAAAGGGAGACAGCTTTGCCGATAAGTGGACACCGCCATAACGTGGGGATAATGTTAGGAAGAAGAAGATTCGACATCAAGTTATAACAGCAGAGAATATTAAGGCTGCAACATAGCTAAATCATTGTGACAGGCACATAATGTCAGAACATCGACAATTGATTTTGATTTAATGGCATATAAATAAAATTGATCTCTGCTGGATTAGCACACACAATCAGCTATCAATAGCAGCCAAAATAATAAGTAAAACCAACCTGAAGGGGCATCTGTGGAGGGAAGGGTCAGAAAAACTCAAGGTGGTGGCCAAAATTGAAGCCTTCCTATTTTTTGGTGTTGGTCCTGTGTGATGCACATAAACTATGTGTGCAGGGTTCCACTGTGTGATAGTGACTACCAACTTGACTTTTTACGTCGTGTATTTTTCATTTTAATAGATTTTAAAAAACACAATAAAATAGAAGCAGAAACAGAAATAGAAGAGCAATACAAAAAAAATGGAAGAGAGATTTACCAACAGTATACGTGAATTTAAAAATTCTAAATATTAGATTAGCACTGTCCATGAGGATGAATTTATTTATAGCAAATCAATCAAATATTAGTCACCAACTAGCATAATGACATATCAATTTAGCATTTTAATGCCATTGTTAAAATAATTTAAAAATTAATGAAGAAAGCTAGCAAATTAATAATAATTGAGCAAAATTAACAATTAATAAGAGCTACATTAAATTTCACATCAGGCTATTGTCTTTATTTTCTGGATCCATTTTATGGATGCTCCTGAATCCTGTATTAGGATTTAAAAGTTGTCAGCAACTACCAAAGGAATTTTGCCAGTGATAAACACTTGGAATCAAAGTTCCTCTCACATATATTCCTGACTCTGGACATGCAAGTTAGCAGCACTATGCCCAGCCTACTGCTTCACTAGTATAGTCAGCAATGCCTCTGCTACTGCCAATCCAATAGCAAAGGTTCACATTCCTTGGCTTGCCTCCAAGTCAAAAGACCGCTGAAAGCGTACAAAGCAGAGGTGGGTGCTACCAGTTGGCACCAGTTCGGGTGAACTGGTAGTGGAAATTGTGACTGGGTTGCCAGACCGATAGGGTTCACCGAACCGGCTGGCCACAAAATTGGTAGGGTTTGCCGAACTGGTTGGCCACGTCCTTGAACCGGTTCCCAGGTCGCCCATGCATTGCCAACACGTTTTTTACTCTTTTAATGTTCTGTGCATGTGCAGAACAATATTGTGTGTTCAGCATGTGTGCAACACGGCATGCACAGCGAACCGGCGGTAATGCCAGCAGAAACCCACCCCTGATACAAAGGAAAGGAAGAAGTCATTCAATGTAATTGGGATCGGTGCCTTAGACAAAACCTATGCATACAGTAGTCATCTCCCAACCATATACATGAGCCAAATCCCCAAATGTTCAGCAATGACAAACTCAGGCTAACACATCAAGTCAGGGAAGACTGGAATAGAGCATCAGGAGCTCCTATATGATTAAAGTCTTATTTAAGGATATAAAAGCATTTCTATGAAACAGTGATAGGTTTCAATTTTTTTTAGAACCTATTCTGTAGGTGTGGCCTGTTTTGTGGGAGTGGCTTAGTAGTCATGTGACCGGGAGGGAGTGGCCAAGTTGGAAAATGTGGTGAAACTCACTTAACAAAGCTCTTGCTTAGCAATCAAAATTTTGGGCTCAATTGTGATCATAAGTTCTCTTTCTTTTTCTTTCTTTCTTTCTTTCTTTCTTTCTTTCTTTCTTTCTTTCTTTCTTTCTTTCTTCCTTTCTTCCTTCCTTCCTTCCTTCCTTCTTGTGTGTCTCTCTCTTTCTTTCCTTCCTTTCTTTTTCTTCCTTCCTTTCTTGTGTCTCTCTCTCCCTCTTTCTTTCTTTCCTTGCTCTTCCACTTTCTTTCTTTATTTCTTCCTTCCTTCTTGTGTCTCTCTCCCCCACTTTCTTTTCTTCCTTCCTTCTTTCTTGTGTCTCTCTCCCCCAGTTATTTTCTTTCTTTCTCCCTTCCTTCTTTCTTGTCTCTCTCTCTCTCCAACTTTCTTTCTTTCTTTCCTTCCTTTCTTTTTCTTCCTTACTTTTTTCTTTCTTGTGTCTCTCTCCCCCACTTACTTTCTTTCTCTTCCTTCCTTCCTTCCTTCCTTCCTTCTTGTCTCTCTCTCCAACTTTCTTTCTTTCTTTCTTTCCTTTCTTTTTCTTCCTTCCTTCCTTCCTTCCTTCCTTCCTTTCTTTCTTTCTTGTGTCTCTCCCTCTCTTTCCTTCCTTTCTTTTCTTCTTTCTTTCTTCCTTCCTTCTTTCTTGTGTCTCTCTCCCCCATTTTCTTTCTCTCTCTTCTTCCTTCCTTCCCTCCTTCCTTCTTTCTTGTGACTCCCTCTCTCCAACTTTCTTTCTTTCTCTTTTGTTCTTTCTTTCTCATTCTTTATTTCTTTTTTCTTTCTATATTTCTCTCTCTCTCTCTCTCACACACACACACACACACACACAAACACACACAAACCATTTCCCTCCTGCCACTGACAGCTCTCAAAGAGAAGGAAGTGTAAGGACTCCTGCCTTGGGAAGGGGTTTGGACTAGACTACCTCCATGTTCCCTTGAATCCCTCTATGTTCTCTGTCCCATTTAGTCACAAACAGCCCCATTCACTTTGAAGTTGGCCACAAACTCCACTCATCCCACGCGCTCCTTGGTCCTACCCAAGGAGGTAAGCTGTGGGGTGGGAGGAAAGGGGGGAGTCTGTGGCTCCACATCTCACGATCTTCTTCCCTGCCTCAGTTCTGCAAATCCAACTCAAATGACCATCCCGCCTCTCCTGGGGCTTTGCCTTTCTCTGGTGGGCAAGTGGGGGCCGTGCCGGGATCATCTGCCCTGGAGCTGCAGGCGAAGGAGGGCTGGTGCTCAGGCCAGCCAAGATTGGCTGCCCCCATGCGCTTCAGGCACCAAAGGTGCTGGAAGAGGTTGCGCAAGCACCCGCTGTCCTGCCTGGTTCCTGCGACGGAGAGCAAGAGAGAAGCGGCGGCCAGAACGAGGTCCAGTACGGTCCCTGGCCCTTCCCTGGAGGATCCCGGGAAAGGGAGGGACCCTCCTTTGACCCCCTGTTTCTGGGAGGCGCAGAGACCTGAGGGAACCTGGCGGGATGGGCGAGTCCTCTGCTCCTGTTCCTTCCTCAGCTGTTGAAGAAGCCCGTGCTTCCTTCTTTTTGACAGCCGCCTCATTTCCATTTGGGGGAAAATCCATGCAGAGGGAAGAAAAACATGGATTTATCCCCCACAACCCCATTGGAAACCAGGCGGCTGTCAAAGAGAAGGAGCGCGTGCCATGTGGCCTTCTCCCAATCGTCCGCTCCGGCAAAGGAAGTGGTTGGGCGGGGCAAGCCTAGTGCGTTCAGGTGGGGTGACCGAGCAAGTGGCGACTGGACGGGCAGGGGAAGTGAGCAAGGGGGCAGGCCAGGGGAGGGAGCATTCCGATATGGGGCATCTGGAAGAATGGGTATGGGAAGACACACTAAATTTCATGAACCGGGGTGTATCGGTGCGTACTGGCTAAAACCCACCCCAGCTATGAAGCAGATCCTAGATATGAAGGATTGATAATGTCAAAGTTTTTTGTTAAGGGGATGGGGATATTAATGAATGTACATATTGTAAATGTAAATCTGAAGAAAGGTCATTAAAGTCTTTCATCATTCATAAAGTCCTTCAAAGTCATTCAGTATGGCTTTTCAGTGTCAAATTTCAGAAATATGATGAGGACTAAGAAAGGGCATATGAATATCTACATATATTATGGTGAATAGGACAAGGAAATCTGTTCTACAAGGTGAACATTTCAAGGAAAAGACTTGTGTGGGTTTGTTTATCTTCAATTTTCCAAGAATACATTGGTCATTCAGCGATGTAGCTGGGAGTTGCCTCTACAAGTGCCAAGGATAAGCACATGACTGAAAAGGGGGCTGCCCCTGCAGTTTGTTTTCTGGAGATCTTTGCTTGAACAGAGGGCCATCAACTCCAGAAGCTCTCTTTTTGAAATAATTAAAGGCAGAGACGCTTTTCTTGTCACTTTTGGTGGAGAAGTCCAAAATCTGCCATAGTAAAAGAATTAACCAACAGGACGCTTTAATGTAATATACAGCGTTTTGTCTAGAAATACTCTGATTACAAGAGAAGGAAGGTGGTAGAAGAGCAACCCAACTGTAAAAGGTAGGAACATCTTGACTACTTTAATGGATTTAGAAAATATGGAAATTAAGTAAGATGTGATTTATGGATGAAGATGGATCATAATTCTTCTTCCTAGAAGAATTTGACTGAAATTTCAGCAAAAACTTCCTAGAGGTAATAAATAGGTTCAGACCACTGTCCTGAACCGTTATCTAAAGTTAGATATCCTTGAATATTGGTCTTCAGTTTGTACAATATAAAGAGGCAGTGAGACTTGCCTGCCCTAGGAATTATGAGGCATATAACAAAGCATATGTTTTGTGTCATGTGAGCATTCAAAAGTTAATATAAATAGAAAGGGTGGGATACCTTGATAGAAAGATTATGAGCAGATCTGATCTATGTGAGTATTGGGTTGTTGTTTGTCATCTTGGAACCCCTTGGAAGGTATCTTCTTCAACTTCCACTCTTCATGGTACATCAAATCAGCAGTTATACCACCTCAACCTTCTCGGCACCAGGGACCGGTTTCATTGAAGACAATTTTTCCACAGACTGAGAGGGATGGTTTTACTTTTGTTCACTCACCTACTGCTCACCTCCAGCTGTGTGGCCTGGTTCCTAACAGGCCACGGACAAGTACCGGTCCATGGCACGGGGTTGAGGATGCCTGCAATAAAATATTGAATAGCTATTTTCCTTCTTGATAATTATTTTTTCTTATTATATTGAAGTTGGTCACATTTATTTTCAGTTTAGTTTGTTCCAAGAACTGTTTTCAGTATCAGTGGTTCTTGTGAAACAAGGTTTAATAAATAGAAACATTTGTGTGTGTGTGTGAGAGAGAGAGAGAGAGAGACAGAGACAGAGAGAGAGACAGAGAGAGAGACAGAGAGACAGAGACAGAGAGACAGAGAGAGAAAATGTAATACAAACAGCTTCAAAATATGTCTGCGGTTTGGTGCAAAGGATACATGCATGATTCATAGAACTGAATTTGGTCCTAAACAAAACATACACAATTTAAAACATGGCCTCCTTCTAGTACCTGATATATCTGTTATGCAAAAGTACCTTATTCCTCTCCTATATTCCTTTCCCGACATTTATATTACCAGGTTATGCTCCAAAGTTCATTGTAACAGCGTTGCTAAAAAAGCATTAAATTTAAGTTAAGTTGTAAATTTAATTTTGGAAAGTTTTTTTTCTGGAAACATTGTATTGCTAATTAGAGCTTATAAAACTTATACTAGACCAATCGTGGAATATTATTCAACTGTCTGGAATCCCTACCATATATCTGACATCAGTACAATCGAGCAGGTTCTGAAGTATTTCACAGGAAAAGTTTTGCACTCTTCTGTACAAAATAAAATTCCCTAGGCTACTAGGCTCGAAATTCTTGGTTTGGATAACTTAGAACTGCGTCGCTTGCGATCAGACCTAGGTATTGCATACAAAATTATGCGTAGTAATGCTTTACCTGTAAATTACTTTTTTTTTGTTTTAATCGCAATAATATGCTTGCTAACAACTGCTTTAAACTCAATGTAAATCATTCTAAACTTGATTGTAAAAATATGATTTCTGTAATAGAGTTGTCGAAGTCTGGAATGCTCTACCTGATCCAGTTGTCTCAGCTACAAATTTTCAGTTTCAGTTGCAAATTAACTTCCTTACATGGACCTTACTTCATACTTAAGTGGTCAGTAGAGGGGACGTGCATAAGTGCACTAATGTGCTTATCGTTCCTGTCACGGTATTTTTCTTTTATTCTTCTTCTCGTTTTTGTTTGACAAAATCTAATAAATAAATAAATAAATATTTCGGGCTGCAATTTAAATGTCCTAAATAAACCATACATTTATCAACAATATAAGCAAACCCTATGCCATTACAGGTAGTCCTCGACTTATAACAATTCGTGTTGTAAGTTACAATGGTGCTGAAAATAGTGACTTATGACCATTTTTCACATTTATGACCATTGCAACATCCCAATGGTCACGTGATTTACCTTCAGAAGATTGACAACTGACTCGTATTTATGGCGGTTGCAGTGTTCAAGAGTGATTTTGTGACCTTCTGACAAGCAAAGTCAATGGAGAACCCAGATTCCCTTACGGTAACAACCATGTTACTAAGTTAACAACTGTAGTGATTTGCTTAACAAATGCAGCAAGAAAAGTTCTAAAATGGGACAAATTCACTTAACAACAGAAATTTTGGGCTCAGTTGTGGTCATAAGTTGAGGACTGCCTGTATTTTATCAACTCTACAGCAAAATTTCTCAGAATGCATAGGCATTCGTTTTTGGCAACTATGGTAGCAGTAGCTGATGAGCCCCCAAAATAATTATTTTAATGTTTCCAAAACGAAGAAGCAAAGGAGGGCAGAAGTTGTTTTGTTCCTCTTAATAGCTATGGAATAGCAGTTACCTGAACGTTACGCTTTCAGCTTTCTTCCTCCCAAAATCTTTGACACCCAGAAGTTCTCAAAGATCCTTAAACTTAGTTTGTTATTACTTTCCTCAGTGTATGTTCTAGGATAACTTTTTCTTCCTGTGCCCTAAGACTGTATTAATCTCTTTATCCTTCCTTTCATGGCCTATTGCAGGAGATAAGAAGGAAGAACTACTCTTAACTTCTCCTCAGCGGCATCCTACATCTGGTGTCTGTTCCCTCTGGACATTCGTCTTCCAGGATTAAGACAAGGAAAGAAAAAGGAAATCAGCCAAATGGCCCGGAAATTGAGCATTGATCAACTTGAGGACCAGTTGATATGCCCCATTTGCTTAGACTTCTTCAAAGAGCCTTTGATGCTACAGTGTGGACACTCTTACTGCAAGTCCTGTGTAGTATCTCTCTCAGGTGATCTGGAGAAGCAGATCCTTTGCCCAGTGTGCCGAAAGGCTGTGGACTATAGTAGTTCGCCCCCCAATGTTAACTTGGCTCGAATCATTGAGGCCATTCATACCATAGGCAACTCAGAGGATAACCAAAAGTCTTGCCCTGACCACCACAATCCCCTCAGCCTTTTCTGTGAGCAAGACCAGGAAGTGATTTGTGGCCTCTGCGGCACCATTGGCACCCATCAGCAGCATAAAGTCATGCCGATCTCTACAGTGTACAGCAGGATGAAGGCAGGTGCTTGGAATGTCTATGACTGCACGGATGAAGTGGGGGATTAGACCAGTGGTGGCTAACCTTTTTCCCATTGCATGCCAAAATCAGGGGAGCGCAGGCGAGTCGTGCTCGGATGTGCCCACATACATAATGCTATCCACGTTGACACCCCCCCCACGCATGCACGCGTGACCCCCCCCCACTGTCCTTCCCCCACTTTTGGCATGCAATGGACCCATTTTTCACCCTCCCCAGGCTCCTGAGGCTTTCTAGGAGCCTGGGGAGGGCGAAAACAGCCTCCCCCATCCCCCAGGAGGCCCTCCAGAAGCTTCAGGAGGCTTTCCTGAAGCCTCCGGAAGGTGAAAAACAGCCCAACGCGCAAACCAGAAGTCAGTTCCGGAACTTCCCTTTGTGCATTGGGTTGTTTTTTGCCCTCCAGAGGGTGAAAAACAGCTGGAAAAAAAAGGTTGAAGTCAGCTGGCCAGGGCGTGCATGCACACTGAAACTGACAGGGCAAAACCTTGCGTGCCCTAACAAACAGCTCTGTGTGCCACCTGTAGCACGCGTGCTATAGGTTAGCCATCACGGGCTTAGACCATAGGCAGAACTGAGACGACTGGCAATTTTGGGTGGGACACCTTGTGTCTGTTGATTAATGGATTAGGTGAATCTTGGTGTGATCCAAACAAAGAAATTTTCACGCAATTAAGGGAAAGTTCTTTGTAAAATTAATGGAGCACATGGATTCCAGTAAAAACAGGTGTAGCTATTATGGGGCAGAAATCTATACTTTCCTTAACAGATTTTTTGTAGCTCTCACACCATATATCCTAAGACCCTCTCTGTGTGAGTAATGTTTTCAAAGGGTGGGAATTGTATAAGTGTAAGGATCATGAGTGATAGTATCCTGTGATCAAGGGCAGCAATAGAAAACAATGGATAACACTGTTACAATGAGGGTGATTCACAGAAATGTGAATGTAAAAACTAGGTGCAGCACTCCCAGTGCCTATGAGTGCCTGATACTGAGTGAGATAAGAGATAAAACTTCCTTTCTTTTAAATAGAAGCTATGAAAAAGGGAATCACTGAGTCAGATTAAACATTCCCTTGGAGAATTCATATTCTATAATAAGGCACTATAGTTTCATGGTAAAAAGATTAGTTGTGCATGTTTGAATATTAAATATACCCAAAATCCTGGATATACAGTTTGAAGGATCTGATGACCCTAGCTCAGAGGTGTCAAACTCAAGGCTGGATCTGGCCCACAGGGTCCTTAGATCTAGCCCGCGCCGCTGCCCTGGAAAACAGCAAAGGACCGGCCCGCGGTGCCTTTGCCAGCAAAAACAGAACTCGGGAGGGCCGCCTGCTCTGTTTTCACTGGCAGAGGATTGCAGGAGGCCGTCCCAGCTGAAAACAGAGCTCGGAAGGGTCGCCACAGGTGCCCCCGACACGAGTTATATCAAGCTGACCACGCCCACCCTGGCCACACCCACCCCAGCCCTCCAAGGTCAAGCACAACCCTATTGTGGCCCTCAATGAAATTGAGATTGACACCCCTGCTCTAGATTGTGAGCCTCTGGGGATTTGATGATAGTCATTAATATAGATATCTCAAAATCTTAGTGGAAGGTTACTTCATGTGTTCTTTTTCAAATCTGAACGTCTCCTAATAGCTACCGTAATTGAGCAGTCACCTTTCTTTTGCCCCTCCTTCTGAGCTTTAAAAAGCATTTGGCAGTTATCATTGAAAAATATATATTAAAATGGATAAACTTAGTTTTGTTTCTCTTACATCCTTTCCCCACAAGTTTAGCTAATGCAATTCTGCTTTTTCAGGAGGAACTCTCCACGTTGATAACAGTTGTGCAACAGCAGAAGAGAAGCCTTGATGAACATGTCAACAAATTGATGAATAACAAAACTCGCATTACGGTGAGCTTAGGCAGGCAGATCACATTATGCCAGTGACTTTCTTGGCTGCCTTTCTTTTCATCCAACTCCTATGCATCCCTGTGGGTGTAATATTATGAGGTTTATTTTCTTTGTACATTTGTGACTGATTCCAAGATCGGTCTGGACAACTATTTGGCCAAGTTCTTGCAGTTTTCTTGGCAAGGATTTTCAGTAGTGGCTCGCCATTCCTTTCTTCCTAAGGCTAAGAGAAAGTGAATGGTACAAAGACACCCATCTGGCTTTGTGCCCAAGGCAGGATTAGAACTCATGGCCTCCCAGTTTCTAGTCTGATGCCTTAACTACCATGCCTAACTGACTCATAATACTATTATTACAATAAATAAGCACATTGAGGGGAAGGTATGGATGTTTAGACATATTTTTCAATTAATTTTAGTTTTCTAGTGACTATCTGCTGTATATTCTTGAGTGTCTGGGGATGAGTAAGGTACCTTTGGCAGTTGTCGTGTTTACCTCAATTAAGAGGGGTGAATCTTGCTAAAATTTCAAATGCGAAATTACCAGACATTTTTCTGTTGCTCCATTACTTAGACCACCAGTCCCCAACCTTTCTGGCACTGTAGACCGGCGGTGCCAGCGGTGGTGTGGTGGTGAGAGGATGATTTCACGCACCCGCATGCCACTTGCACAATTGCAGCTTCATGCACTCGCCTGCCACTTGCACGGCTTGGTTCCCAACGAGCTACAGCATGGTGCCTGGCCACAGTTAGGAGAGTGGGGTGATTTAGAAAGTAGCCAATTTGGTATAGTGGATCAGGCTAGAATCCTGGGAGACTGTGAGTTCTAGTCTTGCCTTAAGTACAAAGCCACTTGTGTGACCTTGGCTAGTCATGCTTTCTTAGCTTAGGAAGTATGCAATGACAAACCACTTCTGAAATGCTACCAGTAAAATTGTAGAGATTTGCCTCCAGGCAATCACCAGGAGTCAAGATTGATTCAAAGGTACCAAAACGCTCATTTTCCACTGTTGCTTAACTGTTCATTTTGGTTCCACCACAAAACCGCGTTCGACTAAAGCGCGCTCGACGAAACCGCGTAACTGACGTCATCAACAGGGCGACAACAGCGCGGAGACAGAAGCACGCTGTAAACGCTAAACCTAAAATTAACCCCTAAACCTAAACCTAACCCCCCTAAACCTAATCCTAACCCTAACCCTAACCCTTAACCTAACCCTAAACCTAACCCTTAACCTAACCCTAAACCTAATCCTAACCCTTAACCTAACCCTAACCCTTAACCTAACCCTAAACCTAACCCTAACCCTTAACCTAACCCTAAACCTAACCCTAAACCTAACCCTAAACCTAACCCTTACCTTAAGTTGAATCGGCTTGCTTTCAAAGCGCTATTTAAAGCGCCCTTCTTTCTCCGCGCTCGCTGTTGTCACCCTGTTGATGACGTCAGCGACGCGGTTTAATCGGGCGCGGCTTAGTCGAGCGCGGTTTTGTCGTGCCACGGTTCATTTTAGGTTTTTGACGCAAAGCACCCTGAATCCCCAAACAAAACAAGGTGAAATAACCCTTATGTATATCCAGCACGTTACTAAATTCTGAAAATTATCCTCCTATTGCTAACACTTCCAGGGAATTGGGGGAGGGGGGACCCTAAATATTTATGGAATAATATTCAATATGATTCAATACATATTGTCTTTTTTCTTTAGTTCCTACATTCAGCTAAATCTCAGAGCTGAATGTTGAATTACATGAAAGAACAAAATATAATTGTTAAGTTTTTCTGAGGAAGGCCAAGTCATGAGGATAGGCTTAATATAGTATAATAATTTCAAACTCATGAAGTAATAGGAAAAGCCAAAACTTTCAGGTGAAAAAAGGAATAATTTAGTAAGTTGACCAGCATCTTTGCCAACAGAATTCTAGATAGACTTAAAATAAAATACCTTCAAGGAAATTAGCTCCCAATAAAGTCACCCTTGGAATTCTTTTCAAAGCACTTGACAGTTAGTGTCAATATTGATTTTGTTGGATTAGTGGCAGTAGTAAGGTGCTTTTCAGTTCCTAATCTTGCTCTTGAGAACATTAGGTCACATCTGAAAAATTCTAAATAAGTGCACCACCAGCCACTATAGACGTATGGTAGAATGACCAATCAGGTAGGTGCTTTATTTGTCACAAAAATTGCCTGGAAATAGCCACCTGAATTATATATAGTCCACAGTGGAGAGGATCCCAGAAGCAATTCTACAGAATAAAATAGCTAAGTTGCTATATATTACATTTCATCCAACAGGCAATATTTGGAAATGATTACGTGCTTTCACATAATTCCAAGAAATTCTGATAAGTAATCTGTATTGAAGTAAAGAAGTCAATATTTAGAAACTCTATATTTAGAAACAATACTCAAATGTTTTTTGCATGCTTCTTGTTCCTACCTCTATGAAAGTGACTTAGTTATGGTTTCTGACTCTTTTTTTTGCCTATAGTCAGATGTGCTATTCTGTTGCCTTTCACTGATGAATGAGAACTCTTCTAATACAGGTAGTCCTTAATGGACCCCCTCCAAAGTTCCAATGGTACCCCCCCGTGGTCACATGACCAGGTGCTCAGCAAGCAGCCTGCATTTATGGCCATTTTCAGTGTCTTGCAGTCACATGACATTTTACCATGTTTTCCCCTGAAACCTGGCATTTGCTTCCAGTTTTTGACAAAAACAGCCCATAGCAAACAATGGATTCAATTTACGACCATAGCATTCACTTTGTGACTGCAACGCTCATTTTACAACTGAAGCATTTGCTTAACGATCACTGCAAAAAAGTTCATAAAATCGGTTCAACCACATGGGTGACCCACTTTATGACTGCTATGGGCAGGCTCCATTATAGTTGGAAGTGTGACCCGTCAAATGCACACCCGACAAAAGTGCGCCGACAAAACCGCGGCAAGAAACCCGCGACGTCGAAAGCGCTCCCACAAAAGAGCGCCGACAAAACCGCACCCACAAAAGCATGATTAGGGTTAAGGTTAGGGTTATTACGTTGTTTTCGTTGTTTTTTGATGGCGCGGTTTTCTCGCCGCGCTTTTGTCAGCACGCTTTTGTCGGTGAACCGTTGGAAGATGAGGACTACCTGTACATGTAATCTACCTCTCTCATTCATTTCTATAACCAATTACTGATCATTAATTTAGTTTGGCAGGCAACTCCAGATTCATAGACTGGAAACACATTATGCCAAGCTGTGACTAATTTAATAATAGTTTGTTTAATAAATCATTGTTTGCACAATTCACCAACCCATAAATCATGTGTTAAAAATAATAGTTGAAATATGCTAGGTCGAAAATTAACCAGCCACATTATGGTTTATACTGCAACATCAATAATAGAGTATTCAGAAATAGGAAAACATTGGGTTGTGTTCCCATCCAGTCTTTTCTGGCCAAAAGATTAGCTCATTGGTCCTTGTGTCCCTTTTTAATGCAAACTGTGTAGCATAAGCTAAGCATTTTAGGCTGCATGGAAAAAGGAGCACAAATTCGATCTAGTCTCATAATCCAATTAATAATTGTTGAGGGGAGGAAGAATATTGACCAGGTATATAACAGGTATGTAAAAGAGGGAAATATCATCAAATTATTTAGTTTGCAAATTGAACTTATTGTCAGGCCTGAAGCTATCTTTTCTTTTGGATCTTTGGCCTGCCACACTTTCTCTTACTCTACTATGTCTTTTCTATTGTGGGAAAATGGAAGGGGGATTGTAAGGAGTTACATACTATGTAGCCATAACAAAATTATTTGTAGAAAGCCAAGGTCATTTTTTGTCTTTGAACCTCTGCACCTGATCGGAATTGGATGAGTGGAACTGCCAACTTGGCAGTGGGAGATTGGACCATATGATGGACTTGTGGATGTGAGGACAAAATCTTGAACTTTCAGCTAGGTGGGGAAAACCAGGAAGCTTTCAGATTTGGGTTTTCCCAGATGTGACAACATGGCTCTCTTAATAAATTGGAACTTCAAGCAATACTTTGCCTTGGACTCTGATTTACTTTTGGATGCTATTTGGAACCCTGACACTTATCTCAGGATCAACGTATCTCACATTAGTTTGACATGGATGACTGATTTTGTCCTATTTCTGCCCATTAGAGTTAGCATAACTGATAGCTGCAAAGCAATTGGCTCCTGAGCTAAGATTGCAAGACAGGAGTGGTTGACAGCCTTAGATATTACACTGAGATGTTCATCAGATTTCTCACATTTTAGTATTGTAATAATGCCCACTCCAACCCCACATGGGCCCAACTCAAACAAAGTCTTGCGTTGTTCTGGTGATACTTGTGATATTTTGTCCCAACACAGAATGAATCTGATGTCTTCATGTGGGTAGTCAGAAAGCA
Organism: Thamnophis sirtalis; assembly: GCF_051295495.1. Taxonomy (NCBI): domain Eukaryota; kingdom Metazoa; phylum Chordata; class Lepidosauria; order Squamata; family Natricidae; genus Thamnophis; species Thamnophis sirtalis. The sequence goes on along the minus strand of NW_028261386.1, from coordinate 20,686,281 downwards.
GTTCCAGGATCTGCATAGGTACATCAATGAAGAGAAGGCCAGATTCCTGGGGCAGATAGAAAGGAAAACAACCCGTATCATTGACTCTATTGAGATTCAGCTGAAGCAGAGAGCAGACACCCTTCAGAAGCTAAAGGAGCTGGAGAATTCCCTGCAGAAATTCAACAATGAAGACCAGCTGGATTTCATACAGGTATGGTATCTGCTAGCCGTAAATAACCAGGGACATGCTAAGGTATGCTGCCAGCAGCAGAAAATCAAAATTGCTAAAGACCCCTACTCAGAAATACGAAGCAGAAAGGCACATATTGGAATCTGAGGAACTTGAGAGATTTAGCAATTTGCACCTATTAAGAGTCCAAATTTACGTCACAGTTTGTTGGAGTGTAAAGGTCTAGGCATAGGGAAGAATAGTGTCACCTATTAGGAGATGATTGAACTACAGTACAGGTAGCCCTCGACTTACAACAGTTCATTTAGTGACCATTCGAAGTTACAACAGCACTGTAAAAAGTAACATGATCATTTTTCATACTTATGACAATTGCAACATCCCCGTGGTCACATGATCAAAATTCAGACACTTGGGAACTGCCTCATATTTATGACGGTTGTAGTATTCCAGAGTTTTTCAACCTTCTGGCAAGCAAAGTCAATGGGGAAGCCAGGTTCATTTAACAACTGTGTTACTAATTTGATGACGACAAACGTGACAAGAAATGTGATAAAATGGGGCAAAACTCAATTAACATATTTCACACATAGCAACATAAATGTTGGAGTCAATTGTGGTCGTAAGTCAAGAACGACCTATGAAGGGCCAAGAGCCCTGGTAGCAGAGCAATGATGCAGAGTAGGCAGGCGTACATCACACAGGTTACACAGATTAAGGGTAGGATTTTCATTTTCCTCAGGAAGGGTAGAAGAATTTGGAGGGTTTACTGTTTTATAGTTTATATGAAACCTATTTTAAGTTCATAGATTTCCTTCTTTAAAATGGCAGAGAACTCTACTGTTCACTTTTGCAATTATGGTTAGAGCAATCAATTATAGCTGATATTAAAAAGGCGGTCCGGGGTCCCCTCTTGATCTGAGTAGGCATAATTTGAGATAGTTGTGAAAGTTTTAGGTGCTTCTTTACAACCTAGATTTTGAAAAGTACATGCAAATAAGGTCCTGCACTTCTGGTGCAGTTAAGGAATGTATACAGTAAGTATGCAAGAATTCCAAGGTTTACAGGAATAAATATGGATTGCAATTGCTCAGACAAATCAATAGTCCCATTTATTTTCTCCCATCTTCCTCCCCTCCACACAGACTTCAGTATACATTTAAGTAGCACAAGTGCGCTAAATCTGTCTATATCTATCTCTTTACAGAAATATGGATCTCTTCCCTCCAGGTATGTAAAATAAGAATGTATGAAAAAGAAACAAAAGAGTTATACTAAGAAGTGTTGTAAAGAAAATGCATTTACAGAAAAAGTGTCAAGGAAGAGTTGAGCAGATATACTTGTTAGCTTCTTCAAAATTCTTAAGAAGCATGGTAACAGAAGCCATGCTTTTTTTAAAGCAAAATATGTGTACAACATTCCACATTCTCAGCAAAGAATACCGAGGCATGTTTCAGCAATTCCAATGTGCTGAAGTGTATTTATTCAAAAGTAAGCACTGCCATGTTCACTAAAATTTAATGAGGCAGATGTGCAATGGATTTCAAGCTCCTGCAAAGCTGATGGCTGTGAAATTATGAGAAATTGAAGAAGCCTTAATATTATTAATTTCCAGACTCCTTAATTCCAGAGCATATGGCTTCCAGACAAAAAGTGATTTTATGAAGTTATCTTTAGGCTTCAAGACTGGAGAGATATTTCCCAGATCTTCCAAATGGGATTCTTCAGATCTGTGCTTTCTGTCTTTAAAATTATATATTCTGCCACTGAACGTTCTCATACATACACACCTTCCTGTGGAAAGATAAAGTAATTGCTTTTATGTTCTGAGTTCTTGCTCAGAATTTTCAATCCCATCCATTAAGACAGGAACTGAACATTTTAAAAGAAATTTTTTGAAGTATTTTAGATTGGGAAAAATATTAATGGAAATTAATACATACCCAGGTCTGAACTTTCCTATCAGCACCCAACCAAAGGCATGTACAGTGCGGTTTCTTTTAAGCCTGACTTCCACCAAGAGGATGTAAAGATGATGGTGTGGAAGCGTCTGCTCCGTAAAATCCTTCCAGGTATGGCTGCTGTTGGAAGAGAGGAAGAGGGGAGGGCGTTTCATGACCACTTCCACATACAGCACTTAAAATATTTGTGAATCTGTATCTTCATCATGCATTACTGCTTTTCAGATATTAAAATTAAAAGGAATGGTAGACTATAACCTAATATAAATGTGTATTATTATTACATAGTACATTAAATACATAGGTTGATTGAACATAATAATTGATTAGTTTTATTTGTATTAGAATGTAGGTGCCACACTGTTCACACACTGATTTGATTTTTTAAAAAATAAAATAAAATTCTTGAAGAACTGAAGAAGCTTCTTGGATGAGAAGTGAAATGTCTTAAAAGAAAAAAAAAAGAAAAAAAACACAGAAAGTCCAGGTGCCTCTTGAAAAAAAGCACTTTTGGGACAACCATGACCTGGATGACTGAGACTCTCCATAGACATTTATTTGGGATGATGTTACTGTTTTTAAAATGCTTTTTATTACTTAGATTGTTTTTATACTTCTGCTGCAGAGTCATCAATTAAGAGGGGTGGTTATAGAAACTGAATTAAAACTAAATAAATGAAAATGGTTCTGGTTGGGAAAAAAAGAAGTAAGAGGAATGGGGTTGAGGCTGTAAAGCTAAAAAATGGCAATGGATTTTGAGAGTGCTATCTAGGTTTCCTGAATTCTGCAATCACTTGTCTATTATGAAAAATTGAGGCTCATTCACATACTTTATTCTATTGAGGCCAGTGGTGAGTTACGACTGTTATGCCCGGTACGGGTGTACGGGTGCCTGCTGGGAGCACCGAGTACTGTTCTGGTACGGTGCTCCAGAGGGCCCACCTGCCCTCACCGGTATTTGAGCTCTTTGGTGCTTCCGCGCATAGAACATACAGCATCTGTGCAACACTCCGGCGAGCAGGAGCATTGTGGAGGTGTTGCAGAGCATTGCAGGCGGTAAGTATGCATGTACATGCTGCATGTGTGCTGCGCGCGTTCATGTGGTGGATGCTGGGCCCCGTTGCATCATACCAGTTGCAACGGGATCCAGAACCCACCACTGATTGTGGCCTATTCGATTCTGTTCATATAAAGAAGGAGGCCTGATCACTTCAGTTGATCTTTCTGAATATTACCAAGGGTTCCTCAAAGAACTTTGATTTTTACTCCTTCGCATAGCTCCAGAAACCCTGAAGCTGGACCCGGTGAGTGCTCATCCTATGCTCGAGCTATCCAAGGAGAATACCATGGTGAAATATGGCCTGTGCTTCCAACGGCGAGATAGCAATCCTGAACGCTTTGACTACAGCAACTGTATCCTGGCTAATAAGGGCTTCTCCTGGGGAAAGCATTACTGGGAGATTATTGTGGGCTCCAAGAGTCACTGGCGCCTGGGCATCATCAAGGGCACAGTCAACCGCAAAGGCAAACTGAGTAAGAGTCCAGAAAATGGGGTGTGGCTCATTGGCTTAAAAGAGGGCAAAGTATATGAGGCCTTCAATACCAGCAGACTGGTTTTGCCAATTTCAGCCCGACCCCAACGAATTGGGGTCTATCTGCACTATGAGAAGGGAGAACTAACCTTCTACAATGCTGACAGCCCAGATGAGCTGATACCAATCTATACTTTCCAAGCAGAATTCCAAGGCAAGCTCTATCCCATTTTGGACATGTGTTGGCATGAGCGGGGTATCCATAACAACTTACCCATTATAGTACCTACTCTCAAAATGCTGCAGACCGAGGATGACTGCACCAATACTGATGAGCCCACCAAATTATAATAGGAAGTTTCCATTTGCTCCTATTGCAGTGATGGTGAACCTATGGCACGGGTGCCAGAGGTGGCACATAGAGCCCTTTCTGCAGGCATGCAAACTGTCGCCAGCTGCTCTTCTGGTTTCCATCGCGCACATGCACAGCTGGTCTTTGCAGGTGCCGGAGCACTGGAAAAAAGCCTGAAAATGGCCCCCAAAACAACCAAAAAACAGACTGTTTTTCAGGCCATTTTTTGTATTGTTTTCAGGCCATTTTTCGAGAAATGGCCAGAAAATGACTCAAAAAATGGCCTGAAAACTGGCATGCGCGTGCCGGCCACCTGGTTTTTGGGTTTTCAGTTCTCCGGGGCATGTGAAGACCAGCTGGCCAGTGCGCATTCGCATGCCAGAAACCCGCCCCGGTCAACTAGTCTTTGAGTTTCCGGCATTGTGGCGCACGCACATGCACAAACGTTCCAGTTTGGGCATTCGGTGCCGAAAAGTTTTGCCATCACTGTTCTATTGTGTCAAGTTACCAGCTCCAGACCATCTTTATGGGAGCAATAAATGCAAACCTAACTGAATGGAACTCGTTCAGTGTAAATAATTTCTAGAGACTTGCTTCAGGACTCTGTTTTGTTTTTTAGTGCACCTGACTATTAAAGGGCATCCTGGCTTTAAGGGGCCAAATCATATTTTTTTTCAATTTATTACAGTCATAGACCAGAAACCAGAGTCTCTGGCCTGGACTACCTATAAAGCAACAGAGCGAGCTCCATGCCAAAATGTAGAATCTCAATGACATCTATACTTTCCACTGTTTAAGGATAGTTAAGTCCAAAAGGTTTAATCCAAAATTACAAGAGCTCAGTTGAAATGAACACTATATTTTCATTGTTTTCAGTGTTTTTTTGCAGAATAACTTCCTTGTGATGCATTGTTTGTGGCCTATGGAGGAGTTCCACTGGCATTCTAGGAAATGATGCTCAGAATCTATTGCTTGGAACAAACATCTCACTTTGCCTCTAGGCTGCTTCTGGGAAGCCTGCCAGGCAATTGATTTCAAAGGGCCACTTTTTTCCCTATTTCTGCTTTTCAATCTTCTTTTTTTCCCCCATTGTTACCCATTTTAGCAAGTTTTACAAATCTGAAAGGCTAAATACGTTGGATTTTCTAGACAGTACTAGTTCTTACTGTTATTTAAATTTAAAATGTCCAATTTAATATTTCTATTGTAGAGTTTCAAGTAAGACCATAATGAAATATTTCACCAACGTGGTAAAATAACTGCAAGACAATACTTAGCACTATCACTATGCAAATATAACTAAAAGGTCGAGGTATTCATTAATTTCTATCTGTACATATTAATGCATTAAATTTGTTTACTGTGAATTTTTTTTCCAATTTTAGCACCTGCTTATTAGGTCTCACCTCTTCTCTTTGCTTTTAATGGTTTCTATTTGCTTTTAGTGGTTTAAAAGACAATACTGTTTTTTAATATTTTATACTGAATAAAGTGATTTTACAATCTTTTTAACTGTAGAAATATGCTTTCATGTTTTGCAATACAAAATTAGAAGTTATAGAATTTCATTACAAGTTGTTTTAAGGCCCTCTTCCGGGTTTTCTATATTGTGAAATATAGAAAGGTAAGAAAGTGCAGAACAGGTGTAAGACTATAAACAAAGTAAAAATATCAGGTAACAAAAGGGTAAGTTTAGTTAAATCTACTTTATGCCAAAAAAAATTCCCCTTATGTACATTTATTTGAAAACTAGCTGATAACCCAGCGCTGGCCAGGTATTTATTTATGCCAACCCTCCTTCCATGAACATCAACGCAATTTCTAACCTTGGCTTTTTCCCCTTATCAGAGGGAGCCCCCTTGTAAAGTACTGTGAAGCCGTTACCATGGCAACTCCACAGTGCTGTACAGAAGCCATTTTACGGCAGTTCAGTAGAATCCATTTTAAAGCACAACAGGCTGTAACACACCCAAGGGGTATTAGGGGTGTCTTACCCCCGCAATATTTGTTTCCAGAGAGGAAGTCATCTGTTTACCAAGTTTGATTGAAATTGCTCAAGGTGTTCCAGAATTATATGTATGTATGTATGTATGTATGTATGTATGTATGTATGTATGTGTATGTGTGTATGTGTGTGTGTATATATGTATATATATAATGGCGCTGTGTGTGTGTGTTCCAGCATAATATATATATTATATGTATGTACGTACGTATGTGTTGTGGCCCAGCAGGAGCTGTTGGAGCTGCCACCACACTCTGACAGCGAGGGGCCCTACTAGTCGGCTCTGGAGGACCCTGGACAGAGTTCCGATCCCCTGCAGGGCGCAGAGAGGCTGGTTGGCCACCAGGAGGCACCTGAGCCTTGGACCAGTGGGGTGGAGACAAGGGAGTGTGATCCTGACATCAGCAGTGAGTTGTTCCTGGATGCCCGGCAACCGAGAGCTAATAGGCGTAAGGAACAGTTGCGCAGTTACAGGAGGTAATTGTACTCAGCTGCTGGTAATTAGGCTCCTCTCCAGACTATAAAAGGAATGCTGGTGCACACGCCCCTTTTACAGAAGTCAATGCATTAATGAATGTTGGAGAACAGTATTGTAAACCTGGCAGGATGGATTGCTGCCACAGCGTATCTGTGTTGGATTGCTGCCAAGACTTATCTGTGCCGGTTTATATACATACACAATTTTTCCTAAATTCATCTCTGGAGGTTCCATTATATTTATTATAATGACATGCAACGATCACCAAAAATTCCTGCTTTCAGACATACCCACAGCAACTTTTGTGCGTGTGCCTTTGAGTCAGTTTGAGACTCCTGCTGACTGCTTGGACCAGTCTCTACAATTTTCTTGGCAAAGTTTCAAAAGCCATTGCCATTGCCTCCTTCTTAGGGCTGAGAGTGTGTAATCCAAGGTCACCATGCTGACTTTGTGCTTTAGGTGGGACTAGAAATCACACTTCTGCTCTCTAGCCTGGGATACTATACCACACCTGACTCTCCAAAACAATCTAAATATCAATTTATGCTTTCTGTCATATCAGTTCTTAGAGTATACAATCCATCAACCAGCTCTATCCAGTCTCAAAGTGCTGTTTTTCAGACAAAACAGTTCTCTAACTCACCTGGCCCACTTTATTTTGTGCTATAAAGCAGAAAGAGAAATAAACTATATTGATTATGAAGGAGAAAGGCTCAAAATACATTTGAAACAACATGGCCTCACTGAAGAGTGAGGAGAATACAAAACACAACCTTTGGAGTTTGAAAAACTTTTCCAAGGTTATTTTCAAAAGCACAAGAAAGCAAAGACAAGGAAGACAGAATATATGCCATGTGCTAATGTGGAAATAAACGTGTAAAATGTCAAGAGAGAGAGGTGACACTGGCTGCATTAAAGAGCCATGTGGTGAAGTGGTTAGAATGCATTACTGCAGGGCTAATTCATTGCTGACTTCAGGAGTTCGATTCTGACCGGCTCCAGGTTGACTCAGACTTCCATCCTTCTGAGGTCAATAAAATGAAGATCCAGATTGTTGGGAAAAATATGCTGACTCTGAAAACCCACTTAGAGAGGACTGTAAAGCACTATGAAGCGATATATATGAATTGCTATTAACAACAGCTCATACAGTTGTGCCATAAACTAATTAAACATGCTAAGCCACAAACAACTAAGTTTGTGGTTTCGCACGTTGCACCTTAGGTGTGTAACATTTTGCACGTACAATCATTAAGCTATCTGAGATCAAAATCTCTGGCATCAAAATCCATATCCAAGATCAAAAAAAGATTAGAGTATTATGACAATCACCCCCCCCCTTATATTTTTATCCTGCTCTTCCCTGAAGTTTACAAACACAATATAAAGCCCTCAGTTCTTCACATAGTTTCATCTTGCAGTTTTCTAGAACAGAATAACAGCCTTGGAAGGGACCTTGGAGGTCATTTAGTCCAACCCCTTGCTTAGGCAGGGAACCCTACATCACTTCAGACAAATGGTTATCCAACATCTTAAAAACTTCCAATGTTGGAGCATTCACAACTTCTGGAGGCAAGTCGTTCCACTGATGAATTGTTCTAACTCTCAGGATTTTTTCCTCAGTTCTAAATTGCTTCTCTCCTTGATTAGTTTCCACCCATTGCTTCTTGTCCTGCCCTCAGGTGCTTTGGAGAATAGCTTGACTCCCTCTTCTTTGTGGCAACTCCTTTCCTGCTCGTAATTTAATGCATTAAACTCTCCAGACGTCCCTCTAACCGGGACTATGGGATAAACAGGACGTTTGCAACACGAGAAGCCGGGTCTGACAGTTAATTGCTGCAAAGTCCCCGTTTGCAGGATACTACAGCTAACCCCCTAATTACCGATAAGCCCTCAAAGTAAAAGCAAGCGGGCGCGCAGCTGCGCTTGTAAGGCTGCGCCGGTGGGTGGCTTGAGATCCCGACTGCTCCGATTGATCGAGGGCTGCAAAGACTCGGAGGGACGCCCTTCCCATTTGCTCCGGCGGTTAAGGCGGGAAAGGGGCAGGCCTCAAGGAGACCCATTGCTCCAACTGCTGCTTTGGAAAGCCATGGAGATGAGGCGAAGCGGCGAGCGATACTGGCAGGAGAATGGGAGCAGCCCGCGAGGAGGAGGAGGAGGAGGAGGCACCGGGGTGGGAGATATCGGGGTGAGGCGAAGGAAGAGGCTTCTTGGTGTCCTCCGGCCCTTTCCTCACGCGCGTTTGGATGAAGTCGCGAAGGAAGAAGGGCGGCTTATGCTTGACCCATTAGTTCTTGCTTTAACTGGGATGGAGGCCTACTAAAAGTGATTTGGAAAATGGATCCCGATAGTCCAGAGGTCCTCAAGCTTGGCAACTTTAAGACTTATGGAATTCAATTCCCAGAATTCTCCAGCTGGAGAATTCTGGGAGAATTCTGGGAGTTAAAGTCCACAACTCTTAAAGTTGCCAAGTTTGAGGACCCTCTGAGATAGTTGCTTTGTGTCAGGCTACTATACCTATATACAACTCACTAGCTGACCTTGAAGCGTTGTTTTTTTTTGGGGGGGGGGGTAGCCCAAATCTGGTTGATTTATTTCAAGTCACATCATTTTGGGAGAACTCCTGGGATTGAATCCTGGGGCTTTCTGACGTTTTGCTGGCCCTTCTTTGCTCTAAATTATTTTATCTGACTATCTCATACCAAATATCTATGGGAATGTAAAATTGGTTTCTTGGACTGTTCAGAATGCATGGGTTTTTTCACATATTAAAATGCCTAGAGTTTCCAAATACTGTAGTACTAATTAGTAACCAAAATTTACAAACCATAGTTAGTGTGCTCTTTGCCTCCTAAGCAAAAAATGAACTAATGACAGTAAAGTTAATATGAGTTGGCCAATGTTTCTCCTTCCTTCACCCAAATTCAAGGGAATGTGCTTAATATCAAAATATGTAAACTCTTTCAACTTTTTGGTTATACTTCTTGATAATTTAAATAAGTAGTTTTATTATAATTTACTATTTAAGCCAAATGCAAAATATACAGTATAGCAATGATAAAATTTTATATGATTGGCTCAATAAGTAAAATAGGTTTTATTACTTACTAATTAGAGATTAAATTATTAGGAATTTAACTAAAACACTCTGAAAGTCTGTTTCCTCAATCAAAAGGGTTATAAACCTCAATTCCAATTCAAGAAAATAGAAATTATATAGTAATAAATGTACTAAACAATCAGTATCTGCATTATATTCTGATATTTTATGTACCTTGAAACAGCTTATACAAAGGTAAAACATTTAGCAAATATTTTGTTGTTCACTTTATTGGTAAGTTCATTAAAGGCTAACAATCATGCAAAGCTCTTTCAGGATGTATTTGGTTTTGCAAATATTTTGTAATATTACGCTTAGCATATTCTTATGTTCATTGTTCCAAGTCTTACCAGTGGTTGGGTCACCGTATGCAGAATATTACTGGTGACAGAGGAGTGTTGAAAGAAATAATCCGAGATGGCTCTGGTGAGACAGTCCCTCCTGATTCATCAGTATTAGGTAAAGTAGTTGCATTGATTTGTTGTGGTTTTAGGGTCTATCAAATATGGATATTGTATGATATCTATTTTTCCTTATTTAATTCAAAGCTGGGGAAGGAAAATTAAAAGATCAGATTTTTAATTAGCAAATGAATCATGTGTTAAATTAATATTTGTACCATATGTTCTGAAAAAATAGGCAAATGATCTTCATTAATTACATTCTTATGCTTCCAAGAGGTTCTTATGGCTGCAATGTGCTTTAGATTCAAATGTAAAAAAAAAATGCCAGAATACTCACATAGCACCTGTGTAACAGTACAGGTAAGCTAATAATAAAGTATATGTGCCTTTGTAGAGAACATTATAGGGGGGTTAATTTATTAAATGTGTTTGAGAAGGTGTTTGGCAGCAGTCTTACTGAAATAGTATGAGGTGATAAGAAGCAAAATTGAGGTGTGACTTTACAGCATGCAGTCCAGATTTTTAATTGCTCAGCCGGAATGTGGGAAGAAAAGTTTATTGAATTAATGTAAGTGTATAATAAAGCTAATACCCTTCATTATGGACTATTTTGCGGCCTCGTGGAAGTTGTTGAGCATCTCCTCGGAGGAGCTGCGCTCGGGCTCCCCCAAGTTGGTGGCCCGGGAGAGTGAGACGTCCAGGATCTCGGAGGAGGAGAAGTCCTTGGTGTGCCACCTCACGGCTGATACCACCATCACTCCCCCGTCGTAGCCGCCTTGGTGAGGCCGTAGCTGGGCGCGCGCAGCCAGCCGGGCTGAGGAGACTCTCCACCTCCTCAGGAGCTCTGCTGGACTGGCTGGGGGTAGGCCGGCTTAAGGGCGGGGGGAGACGGCCGAGGGATGGCACAGGTGGTGCCCCACCGCAGACAGCAAAGGCCCAGCGGGAGGGGAGGGGGAGGCCGAAGGGCTTCGGCTCCCCTTGACGGAAATGGCTGAAGCTCGTCAGAGGAGGGGGGGGGGGAAAGGGTGCAGCCGCAGCCCAGCCACACATATAAAGGGACCGTCGGGTGGAAGCTGGAGAGAGGCTGAACTGTTCCAAATATACTATACTCACTAAATGAACACTATGGTAAATGACACAGCTCAATTCCAACGCAATGTCACACGAAATCATTAAATCAAAATGAAAATAAATCATAACAATGGAATCGGAAACATTGAAATGGAATCATGAAATATTTAGTATAGCGTGTGTTGCTTTTATGTCCACCAGATGATGCTGGTTTTCAAAACATGTTTTTACAAAAAATCATGTTTTTACCTGTCACAGGTATGACATCTATGTAATATACGTATATAAAAACATTCGCGTATTTGAATGCAACGTTGTGTCAAAATTTCAAAGTAATCGGTGAAGAACTTTCGGAGATTAGCGATTTTGAACAAACAACCATTACATTTTTATTTATAGATAGATAGATAAGGAATGTTTGTTATAATGGTGTGTTATCAGCTGGAACCAATGATCTACAGCAAATATTAGATTGCATGAAGCAGTGAAGAGTATGGATCTGAAAAATAATGCATCAAAGATTACTGTTTGAGAGCCAGTTTAGTGGGATAGTTAAAGTGCTAGCCTAGAAATCAGGAGATTGTCGGGTCTAGTCCTGCCTTAGACATGAAAGCCTGCTGAGTTACTTGTGACAGTCATTCTCTCTTAGCCTAACCCACCTCGTAGGGTTGTTGTTATGAGAAAAATAGGAGGAAGTACTATTACATATATTTGCTCCTTTGAGTTACTTATGAAGTTTTAAAGGAAAGATAAACAATTACAATACTATACAGTAATTGTAATTGACAAGGAAAGCTGAATGAATATTCCATTTCATATAGTCTATGACCCAAAAACTATAATAAATGTATGGCCAAAAATAAAATGTATGGCCTATAATAAAATATGAATTAGTATCACTTGGTAAAATGTTTAATAAAGGAGGAAAAATGGATGAAGAATTTTACAAATGGTCATAGGATGGTACTGATTAGTCCATTAGGAGGAATGTATGTGTGGAATAAAGTAAAAATGACAATATATACATGTTTCTGCCTATATGCATATATGGAAATAAGCATGTGAAGAAACAAAAGACGACTGCGTGGGAATGGAATACTTATGAAGTGTGTGTAGAAAAAGCTGCAGATGTGAGGTTAAGAATAAATGGGTACTGAATGAATGTGAATGAAATACAAACTAGAGTAGCAGGTACTTTGAAGTGGTTTGGTCATATAAAGAGAACCAAAGAGGTTGAAATCACAAAACAAATATAAAGAAAGGGGAAGATCAAGAAAGTTGTGGTTGGATGGAGTTGATGAGATTAACAAAAAAAAAGGTGTCAAGTTTAAAGAACAAGACATAGTATATGAAGTATGTGTGGATATGGTAGAACCAAGATGGTTTGCAAGAATATAAAGTTTTGGAGAAGTATAATGAGTATTAGTATAAAAGGTGTTTTCCCCCTTTTTTATGTCTTTAAGTTCTCTTTCTTGTTTTAATATTTCTGCATTTTGCATAACACCATATTCTGTATTCCAAAAGGAAAAAGTGTAACGGATAACGTGTTCCTTGATTAAGGGATTTAATACAATGCCAAGCGTCAAGAAACTTCAAAGAAAACATAGCAAAACTATTCCTAAGAACATTTATGCGGATGAAATTAATATGTTCACTGTTTCTCAATGAAATTTATTTTGTCTCCTCTGATTCTGATTTTTTTCAGTGAAATTTTCAGGGTATTTAGAACACACGGACAGACCCTTTGATACAAATTGGTTCAAGAAAAACCCCAAACTCATGAAACTTGGTGAAGGTGAGTGAAAGATACATGATTTAGTGGATAGAAATATAATTTGAGTTTAATCAGTAAATGCTTACATAGATATCTGATCTAATGCATTATAACTCTCTATCCTGTGATCTCCATTGTCACATCTTGAATTATTTCCTGTTACTTGAACAAATTAGTTTGCCACATGCTCTTTTGCCATTTTTGTATTTTCTGCATGTTTCTTCTTTCCTCTGCAATCAGTTCAAAACAAACAGTAATACAGTACGGATATTCTGGAAATAAGGATTTTCTGTTTTGCTTTCCTAGATATTACTCTGAGGGGTTTGGAAGTTGGATTACTCACAATGAGAAAAGGAGAGTTGGCAAGATTTCTCTTCAAGCCAAATTATGCTTTTGGAACTTTGGGTTGCCCTCCTTTGATTCCCCCCAATTCCACAGTCTTGTTTGAAGTTGAGCTTTTGGACTTTTTGGACTCGGCAGAGTCAGATAAGTTCTTTGACCTTTCTCCTGTGAGTTATAAATTTATATCTAATAGTCTGTATTAGTACCATTCAATCTTCTGAAATTAGAGGTTTTGAACTATAATTTGTACAGTCCTTGTGAAACTATATTTTACAAGTAAGCTGTTCAGCGTCACCTCAAACCATGAGATGGACAGCATGTAAATTAAATTAAATAAAAATGTTACCACTGAGGAACTATTGAAGTTGGAGATTGTTCTCTGCCATGACTATAGGAAAAGTGAAAACATTAGAATTGGAGTTGAGTTACAGGGTAGAGCTGAGGAATTTGTTCAGTTTCTGTCGGATAAAATCGCTCAGATCCGGACGGACCTGGACTCCACCTGGACTCCTCGAGACGCCGGGGGAAGGTCCTAATCAGATTTTATAGAGCGAGTTTCAACTTGTCGCTCCTGAGGAAGTGGACAAGGCCATGGGAACTGTGAGTGCCTCCACCTGTTTACTGGACCCATGTCCCTCCTGGCTGGTCTCGACCAGCAGGGAGGTGACACGTGGCTGGCTCCAGAGGATTGTTAACACCTCTCTTCTGGAGGGATCCTTCCCGCATCCTCTAAAGGATGAGGTGGTGAGACCCCTCCTTAAGAAACCTTCCCTGGATCCAGCCATTTTGAACAACTATCGCCCAGTCTCCAACCTCCCCTTCGTGGGGAAGGTTGTCGAGAAGGTGGTGGCCTTTTAACTCCGACGGACCTTGGATGAAACAGATTATCTGGATCTCTTTCAGTCGGGTTTCAGGCCTGGTTACGGCACGGAAACTGCTTTGGTCGCGCTGATCGATGATCTCTGGCGGGCCAGGGATAGAGGACATTCATCTATCCTAGCGCTCCTTGACCTCTCAGCGGCCTTCGATACCATCAACCATGGTATCCTTCTGCGATGGTTACGCGAGGTGGGAGTGGGAGGCACTGTCTTAAAGTGGTTCTCCTCCTACCTCTCGGACAGGTCACAGTCGGTGTTGGTTGGGGGACAAAGATCGACCCCTAGGCCCCTCAAATATGGGGTGCCGCAGGGCTTGGTCCTGTCCCTCCTCCTATTTAACATCTACATGAAGCTGCTGGGTGAGATCATACGCCGGCACGGGATTAAATATCATCAATATGCAGATGATACTCAATTGTATCTATCCGCCCCATGCCAACTCAGCGAAGCAGTTGAAGTGATGTGCCAGTGCCTGGAGGCTGTCAGGGTCTGGATGGGAGCAAACAAGCTTGCATTCAATCCAGACAAGACCGAGTGGCTATTGATGTTGCCTCCCAAAGATGGTCCAGACATTCCACCTCTTAGCCTGGGGGGTGAAGTTATATACCCCTCAGAGAGGGTCCGCAATTTGGGTGTCCTCCTGGATCCACAACTGACGTTAGAACACCATTTGTCAGCTGTGACCAGGGGGGCCTTTGCCCAGGTTCGCCTGGTGCACCAGTTGCAGCCCTATCTGGACCGGGAGGTACTTCGAATAGTCACTCACGCCCTCGTCACCTCAAGACTGGATTATTGTAATGCACTCTACATGGGGCTGCCCCTGAAGAGTATTCGAAGACTGCAGTTCGTCCAGAATGCAGCCGCACGAGCAATAATGGGTGTACCTAGATACACCCATGTTACACCTATCTTCCGTGAGCTGCACTGGCTCCCCATTGGTCTCCAGACCCGCTTCAGGGTGCTAGTCGTCACTTTTAAAGCCCTACATGCTATTGGACTTGGCTACCTGAGAGACCGCCTCCTGCCATTCACCTCCCAACGACCAATAAGATCGCACAGGTTGGGCCTCCTCCGGGTGCTGTCGACCAGACAATGCCGGCTGGCGGCTCCCCGAGGGAGGGCCTTCTCTGTTGCTGCACTGGCCTTATGGAACGAGCTACCCGCAGAGATCCGGACCCTTACCACTCTCCCGGCCTTCCGTAAATCGACCAAGACCTGGCTGTTCCGGCAGGCCTGGGGCTGTTGATTAAAATCCAGCCCCACTTGATTGAATGGATGACATCTTATTTTAAATAATTGTATTTTTTATATTTTATGCTTTTACTTTTGTTGTGGTACCAGCAGCGACCCAGGCCTGCCATGCCTCTGAACCAGTTCTCCCGATTCATCTTGCTTTTTTGCTTCTGTGCATGCGCAGAGCAATTTTAGTTCAAGCTGACCCTGGCCACACGCCCCCAGCCCCCCCGAGATCAAACACAACCCTGATGCGGCCCTCAATGAAATTGAGGTTGACCCCCCTATTCTAAGATGAATGTTACTAATTAAGCTGCATTTTTATATCCTGTTTATAGGATAAAAAATCACATATGCTTACTTATACATTTTCTTCTATCCCCTACTGTAGTGTGTTTTGTTTTTTTTTGCTTTTTCTTCCCTTAAAATAGTTGTGCTTTCCAGCCTTATTCATGGCAGATATCACTCATGATTAAATTTACACTCTGACTTATAAATGTCAAACAATAAAAAAGGCAAATTAATGCAAGTCAAATCAGTTAGCAATGATGCCTTAATAAAAAAGGATATATTTTTGTATTTTCCTAAATTCTGGAAGAATGGGCCAAATATACCTTGCTTCGTAGAGAGCATTCCATAGTCTGGACAAAACCTCTCCTATGTCCACAATATCACTGAGCTTCTGGTAAAGGGAAATAATTTAAAAAGTCCCTAAAAATTGGGCAGATTTGTAATAGGAGAGGCAGTCTCAAATCATTTAAAGAACTTTAAAGCAGTGGTCCCCAACCTTTTTATCGCCGCGGACCAGTCAGCCTTTGATAATTTTACCGTGGCCCGCTGAGCGCGCGCAGGGGTGGGGGGGCGTTGTTCGCGACGACACATTGATTGTTTATATATCAGATTGTTTTGATTAAACAACTTTTATTTTATTGTATTTAAACATGCCTTACAAAATAAAATACAATTACATAAATATAAAGTGCAAGGCTACGCTACTAGCCCTGTCTACGCTAGCCCTACGTAGCTGCGCAGGCGCTCTTAGGTTTTTTCAGGAATCGGCCAGTGCTGAAGCGCTGAAAAGGAATGAGAAGGGCGGCGCTGGACACAGGGGGGCGGTGGGCCGCTGGTGACGTCAAAGTGCCACCAGCGGTCCAGTAACACCCCTTGTGCCAGTTAGCCCTAATTTGCATACAGAAAGAAACTATGGCCCCCGGCCGCTGCAGCGATCATGGCCCCCGGCTGCTGCAGCGATCATGGCCCCCGGCTGCTGCGCGGCCCGGTGCCAGGTACTCCACGGCCCGGCACCGGTCCGCGGACCGGGGGTTGGGGATCACTGCTTTAAAGAACTAACTTGTGTAGGTTTCCAGCATAACAATTTTAGCTTAAACTTATAACTATTGGGGATAGTTTCTCTAACTAGAATGTTGTTTCTCTGCATAAGGAGCAACAGGATAGCTTTCCACTGGAAAAAATTATAAAGGTAGCAGAAACAGAACGTGAATTTGGCAATTACCTCTTCCGTCAGACACGTTTCATGGATGCCAAGGAGAGGTACAGGCGGGTAAGTAGCATTCCTGGAGTAGAGGAGTGAAACACAAACTACGTCTAGAAATTTAAAATTATATCCTGCACAACAATCGTCCCTTCCTATCCACACCAAAATGTGAATAATTTTAAGCCTATGCAGTCCTAGGCTGCATCGACAGAGGGATAGCATCAAGATCACAAGAAGTGATAGTACCGCTCCATGCAGCACAAGGGAGGCCACCTTTGTTCAACTGCGTTCTGGTTGCCATGATACAAAAAAGATACCTAAGCTCTAGGAAGAGGGAAGAGAATAGCAACAAAGACAATAAAGGGTCTAGAGCAGGGCTGTCAAACTCACGGCCTGTGGGCCGGATGCGTCGCATGCTGGCTATGCCCATGCCTGTTTTAGCAAGGGGGGGGGAGAGTCACAATACATCACGTGATGCTGCCGTGACATTGCAAGTTTGACACCCCTGTCAAACCATATGATGAAACGGTTAAGGGAACCGGGCATGTCTAGCCTTACAAAGAGAACGATCAGGGGTAACACGATAACTGTCTTACAGTATTTGAGGGGCAGTCCCAAGAGGAAGGGGTCGACTTATTATCCAAAGCACCTGAGGGCAGGACTTGAATCAATGGGTGAAAGCTCATTAAAGAGAGATCCAATCTGGAACTAAGGAGAACTTTCCTGACAGTAAGAACAATTAAATAGTGAAACAGCTTGCCTCCCAAAGTTTTGGCTACTCCTTTGCTGAAGGTCTTCAAGAAAAGATTGGACAGCAATTTGGGAACAAAAAGTGGGGGAGGAGGGTTGAGCTAGAAGACCTGCAAGGTTGCTTCTAGCCCTGTGATTCTATATACCTACGCTCTAGAAAATGCTGTTTTCTGGAAGTTCTAATAAAGAAATCTTATCAGACTTTATATATGTTATCTTGCGATTAACATGGTTCTGTCATGGTCTTTTAGAAATACAAAACTATGTGAAAAATCACATTAATTGGACTCATTATTTATTAAATATTGGTAACATTGACTAGAATCTGGAAAAAATGGTTTTTGTTTGGCCATTGGTGAATGTTCCAAAGTCTTTTTCCCGAAGTTAATAAGATTGGGGAACAGCTACAGAGAAGAAACAAGAACTTTTTTATCATTTAAAAGAGCCTGTGTGGCATAGTTAAGGTGGTTGAAGAGAGCTCTCGTTCTAGTGTAGAAACCCACTGGGTGATTGGACCATTCATTCTTTCTTAGCCCAACCAACCTGACAGAGTGCTTGTGAGAAAAAATAGTGGGATCCTCTTGGGCTCCTTAATATAAGGTAGGATAAAACCCTTAATTAATAGTAGATAAACATTTATTTGAATTCTCTCTCAAGTTAGCATTCATGCTACCCAACACATACAGCAGTCTCTAACAAGAGCATTTCCAGCATTTCTCTCTCACAGATCTTTTCTCTGATTAATCTCATTGTTTTATTTCTACTCACCAGGCCTCTTCAGTACTTAATCGTATATGTGCCAAGGAGACTGAAAAAGACAAAGTTGATGCTGCCAGGCTTCTGGTCTTCCTGAACTTATCTTTTGTTTCTTTGAAGTTGGAACGTCCAGATCGAGCCCTAGCCTATGGCGAAAAAGCCTTAGAGCTAGATAGAAAAAATGCTAAAGCCCTCTTCAGATGTGGCCAGGTTAAGGGGGGGGGAGGATTTTCCCGTCCCATTTTGCACATCTTGCAGAATTCTGAGGTGTTTGTTTTATTGTCAGACTAGCTTTGCTTCCTGCTTGGAAATTGTTAGGGTGGGTTTGGGTAATGGAAACCATGAGCTAAGCCTATCATTTGCTAAGAGTGTATTAAAATGTTTCAGATTCTTCCATCATCATCTTAGAGTAATTATTTGGTGTTTCATATAATAAATCGACTGTAAAGACCATTGAAATTGGCACAACAATCCTCATTTTAGCTCTGAAAATGAAAATAGGTTGTGAAAAGTTTCCAGGTTTATTCACCATGAGATACTTAAGCAGTGTCAGGGAATGCCATCAATATATGAAGAGATTTACTGTGCTCCAGCTATGCACAGTATATATGTGAGTGTATGAAAAAGAAAAAATGGAAAATAAAAACCCTTTTTTTATATATATATATATAAAGGTTTTTATTTTCCATTTTTTCTTATTAGATTTTTTACAACCCCTGGTAAGCCCCAATTATGGGAGGAAGCTAACTGCTTCCATCATCTGTCTATCGGCTCGTCACAAGAGTCCATCACGACAGAAACCCAGTATTTTTACTGTTGCCTTTGTTATATTTGTGTTTTTTTATTTGTGCTGATAAATAAATAAAGGGAGACTAGTATAGATCTATTTCAAGCTATTTAGCTCTCATCAGCTAGCCATACCCTTACTGGGATTTGAACCTGGGCTATATTACATCCTAGGCAAACTTCTTAGCCATTAGGCGACAGGCTCTTATCCGTTATCAGCGAAGCCAGGGTGAAAGGTATCTATTAGATTTTTTACAACCCCTGGTAAGCCCCAATTATGGGAGGAAGCTAACTGCTTCCATCATCTGTCTATCGGCTCGTCACAAGAGTCCATCACGACAGAAACCCAATATTTTTACTGTTGCCTTTGTTATATTTGTGTTTTTTTATTTGTGCTGATAAATAAATAAAGGGAGACTAGTATAGATCTATTTCAAGCTATTTAGCTCTCATCAGCTATTGGGTTTCTGTATATATATATATATAAAGAGATTTGAAGTAAATAATTTTAACAGTAAAACAATTTTTGGAGAATCTACTTTATTCTTTACGAATTACATTCTAGTATGTGATGTCTAATTACTGTCTAATGTCTGATGTCTAATGTTAATATCTTTGCTTTTCTGTTTCTAATATAGTTAAAATCTGTTGACAGGAAGCCAAACAAAAGTAGTTAGGCAATAATTTAAATTACATATCTTTATATTATAATAACACAATGTTAAATCCACCTTTTAAAATGGGTACTTATATGGAGACCATGGATGCTAAGTGACTGCAGATCTGCGCTTTGCTTTTAAATGTATCCTATTTCACATATGTAAACAAATGGTTTGAAGAAAGTTTTCTAGGCTAGAGGAGATGGGAGGAGATAATCTCACCAATTTGACTTTGACAGATTGTTGCATTGTGTCTGGCTATGTACTATTTTATGATAAGTTCCCCTTCCCCACACTGCCTAGCTATCATTCTTTATGTGTCTGCAACATGCTCTCAAAACTGATGTGAATAATAGTCCTAGACCTGGAGCAAGGGGTGTCCAAACTTGGGAACTTTAAGACTTGTGGACTTCAACTCAACAACTTCAAGCCATGCTGGTTGGGGAATTCTGGGAGTTGAAGTCCACAAGTCTTAAAGTTCCCAAGTTTGGACACCCCTGACCTAGAGTGTCCATTGTATGAACTTATCATTGTGTGCGAGACTTCTTGCTTACAATCAAGGCAGGATTGCAAATACCGTAGTTCTAGTTGCTATGTGAACCTGCCCAAAAAATAAATCCTTTACCCTCTGTTACTCTTCAAGAGAAGTGATCGAACTGCAATTGCAACTTATGTGCATTGTGTATTCTTAATTTCCAGGCATGCCTTTACTTGACAGAGTACGAGAGAGCCCGAGAGTTTCTGATCAAAGCTCAGAAAGAACAGCCCTTCAACCAAGATATTAACAATGAATTGAAAAAGCTGGCCAGGTGATAGAGCATTTACTTGAATCTAAATGTGTTTTATTTTCCATTTTCATTTTCGTACAATCACACATATACTGTACAGAACCGGGGCCATATAACATTAAACAATAAACACAGCCATTCCTCTTGTCAATAATACCCCCCAAAATAGAAACCCAATGTACCTCTTCGACCCTCCATACACTCTTTCTTTCACCCCCCTCCAACTTTCGATAGAGCATTTACTTGACTGCTATATTTTTGTAACGAATTAGCTGAATTGGATACCAAGGTGGCGCAGTGGTTAAATGCAGCACTGCAGGCTACTGCTAGATCAGCAGGTCAGCGGTTCAAATCTCACCGGCTCAGGGTTGACTCAGCCTTCCATCCTTCCGAGGTGGGTAAAATGAGGACCCAGATTGTTGGGGGCAATATGCTGACTCTCTGTAAACCGCTTAGAGAGGCCTGAAAGGCCTATGAAGCGGTATATAAGTCTACTGCTATTGCTATTGCTATTATTCACTTACCACTTGGATTCATGGTAATGGTTCAAATTTATTCATTTAGCTATTCAATGCTCAATATTCTTTTAATGATTAAATTATATTGGACTGAATAAGTGAGCATATCAAATAGGCAAAAATAGCATTAATTTGTTACAAAGTACAGGTGGTACTCAACTTACAACCATAAGTGAACCCACAGTTACAGTCATAAGTTGTGGCAGTTGTTAAACAAGTCACCATGCCCGATTTTATGGCCTTTTTGTGGTGGTTGTGAAGCAAACCCTTTTTTTTTAACCAATGGACATTTTTGCTAGAAAGCAGGGAAAAAAAGGCTGAAAATTGTAGTAACAATCTGGGCTCTGCAAATGACCATCAATGTGAGCCAGTTACTGAGCACCTAAAATGCAATCACATGACTGCAGAGTGATGTGTGGCCATCAGAAATTTGAATCCAAGTCATAAGTTGCTCTGGGGAGGTCCATCATAACTTCAAATAGTCATTAAGTGACCAGTTGTTAAATGAGGACTACTTGTAGGTTAAATTTGTTCAGATGATGAAGCCTATTGAAACATTGATCAACTGCCAATAAAAATCTGTTTCAGTTGTCCAGAGCTTAGAAACATTGCTCTTATGATATGGGAAAGTTTCCCCATCTCTTTGAAGCTCCCTGTTTGTTTCTTTACATGATTTCCCTCTCTGTTCTTTGCTAAGTGCAGGTTCACTTGGCTTTTTTTCCAGATACCTACAGGTGAAAAAATGCCTTTATTTGGACAGACTAAAATCCATTTTCCCCTAATGCTAGACAGGACACTTTAATGCTAGCTGTCCTTCTGGCATTTCAACAGAATGCCTAGAAGGAGAATTTCACTGGTTCTTTCAGCTAAAGGCATTTGCAAACCTACTCACAAGAGAACAGGCATGGTTTTGGTTGGCTTTTGACACAACTGGATTCTTTGTTTAGCAAATATTTTGCTTCTGCTTTACAAACGTTAAGTGTCTTCTGGAATTTCATGCTTTTAAAGGATAATTTATCAAATGATCATTTTATTGGCTACTAGAAATGTATTAATACAATTTAAATGATGCACAGCATATTCAGCTGTTAAATTATTTAAATTAACTTTGATATAAACAATAAAGATTATATAAATGATAACAATAACAGAGATACTAAATTTCATTAAATGATGTTCATTATATTCAGCTGGAAATCTCTGTTGTGACTCCTGATGAGTATTGCACTGTAGTCTGTTTGATTTTAAGGTTCATTAAACTAAGCGCAAAACCTGATAAGTTGCAGTTCTTGATGTTATTAGCCACGCTTACAGATTTCTCTAGTTCCAGAGTAAACATGTTTAGACTGTTTCAAAATATCTGCTTTTTAAAAACAAAAATGAATAGCACTCCAGCGCTAAAACCATTTGTTTTAACTTGCAGTTGTTACAGTGATTACATGGCGAAAGAGAAAGAGATGTGCTGTAAGATGTTTGCTCCACTGAATTCTCATTCATCAAAAGCAAACTTGGAAGGTAATAAGATTGCTTGGGGAGTTGGAGATATTGGTCTTTATGTGATTTGGGTTGCATCTTGAAAACTTACTCTCCTTCGCATACACACACCTGTTTATGCATGACAATTGCATAGATCAGACAGTGCCTTGCTCCTTGACAAGAGCATGCCCTTCATTTACTCTGCAGCTACTCAACTATTAGACATAAATGTTGTTTTGCTATCAAATCCCTACCCCACCCACCTGCCATTCTATTTATTTAAATGGCTGAAGTGTTAACCCTAGTGTGTCCAACGATGTTTTCGTTTTTTTTATAGTTTCTTCAAATATCTAGGATAATTGGCAGCTGTACATTCTTGCTGGTAGTAATATTAGCCATGGCAATTTCCATAGTTTGCTATAACTAAATCCCACCATAGACTAAGCTTGTAGACTAGGTTAGGCATACAGGTCAGTTATTGATCTTAGTTTGAAAATTTTGATTACTGTTTTTTAACTGTTTGTGACAGTTAAAGCAATAATTCTGACACCTAAATTCTCTATTTGGAATTTGATGGTGAAAGTAGAGAGAAGGCAAAGATAGTGCTAATCTTTTTTTATTTAGAGGTTTGTTGTTTAAGTAAAATAATGTTTTACATTTGAGCTTGACTCCTAGATCCTTTTTGATGGTGCAATTGTTGGGTGGGAATGAAAAAGATGAATTGATCAAATGATTCTCAGAATGGATGCAGGCTTTCTTCCATGCTGTTTTCTTTTTAATCAGTTGAATGTAAAGAAGGCGTTACATGTGAACCATTCAAATGAAATGGCAAGATTTCAATATTGAAATTCAACTTCATTTAGAAGTCCCAGCACGTAACATTTTGGAGGAAATGAAAATTGAGGTTATACATTTCAGCTTTTTCCCCCCTATTGAAATGGCAAATGCTACACGGGCGGTTTTATACCAAGTATGCAACAATGCATTTGGTTTGCATTTCTCAGATATTTTGAAAACCGTCATCCAGCTAAAGAACTGTGAACAAACTAGTGCTAAGAAGTTTAAAAAGGAAAATTGAACTGTCTGGATCTCAAAGACAAAATAAAACAGTATTTGAGGGAAGACTGCAACCCTGTAGTCCTTTAAGTTTAAAAAGCAGTTTATTCAGGAACATGGAATAAAGACCACGTACTCGGTAGCAGAGGTTGTATTCTACTGGTTCAGACCAGTTCACTGGAACTGGTAGTTCTGACTTCAAGCCGAGAGCGAACTGGTTCTCTGTTTCTGTGAAAGTGGGCCCACCCACCTGCCCCTGCGTTATATAAACCTTTATTTCTGCTTCTGAAGCCCAGCTGATCAGGGGCAGTAGATTGAATTGCCACTCCTCAGCTGTTTTCCTTGCTCCTTTCCTTGTTTCCAATGCGGAAGTTCAATTTTCTCTTAACTGCACACCCAGGCACATCGAGCTGGTAGTGAAAACCGGTAGGATCACACCCCTGCTCTGTAGGATAACACCCAAACCTACTCTCCTGCCCATTTTTCCTTCTCACAGAATTTAAGGCACACATTTGCCTATATGATAAGTAAGGGTTGAAAGTGAAGCATGAAAACTGAGAGACAAGCCAAAACATCTTCTGAACCTCTCCATTATGTTACCCCTGATCTTTGCCACCTGGATGAGCACAATAAAGTGTGCAAACCTTCCCCTCCCCTCCCCTCACTCTCTTGGGTACCATGTGAAAGAAATTTGCACTGAGAGTTATGCCTATAAAGGTGGAATATAAACAGTCATTGCTGTCTGCTTGCTCCTCTTTTTCTTGTGGTATAATATGGGACTGGCCATAAAAGGCACAACCATCACTTCATTTTTTCAGTTGTTACTGAGTTCTATCTATAGGCAACTCAGAAAAGTCTGGTTGGAACTTTTTCTTGCTGGGTTGAGAGAGCAAACAAAAGACATTGAAACTGTTTGTGGAAGTAATTGCAATCTTCACATTCTGCCTTTATGCCTTTCTTTTTTGCTGCAAGGATTGGGCCCCTGAAGGTTGGTCCTTATTTGCACCTCATGTATTAATGGGTGAGATTTCAAGTAATGAGAGATGCAGGAGGAAGAAAAAGAATAATGATTTGCTTATTCAACCTCCCCAGGTGTTGCAAAAAAATGACTGCAGTGAACATTTTTGCATATTCCTTTACTCCTTTTTAGTGGATGGAATGAAAGCGTTGACTTGATGGGCTTATTTGCTACCATGATACATTTGGGAGGAAGAGGAATGATATCCTTCATGACTAATTTTATCTGTCTAGTACTAGAGAGATAGTAAGAAATGACAAAGGCATTTGTTTATAAATGCAGATATAGGGATTAGTAAGAGCAGAGATAGAATAGTCTTCCTTGTAACTTGCATGCTCATTTCCAGACTCTTCTAATTTTGCATCCTTTCCTTGATTGAGTGTAATATTAGTATAATAGAGTATTAACTATCCTATACATTGTTTGATTATCTCCTCTCATCCAGTTCCTTGCCTTTCCTTCAAAATAAAAATATAATTAGACCTTCAATGCAGTGATCTAAAGTCTTGGTAACTTATTAATTTACAAAATTTCTAAAACATGATCGTTATAAAGTATCATTTCTACAGTTTGACAACAAAATAAATTCACCGAGATTAACTCATTATATGTTGGTAATTTCAGAATCTGGCTGTGCAGAAGAAAGCTGAACTTAAAACAGAAGGAAAACCATTTCATTTCACCTATGATGTGCATCTTTTTTTCTATTTTTTTAAAATATATGGAATATTTCATTTGAAATATTCAAAACAATGTGAACTACATGGTTTATATGCAAATAAGCACTATGTTTGTATAAGGGATACCCTTATGCAACACATTATGTTGAAAAGAAGACTCATTATAAAAGGAACTCTGTCTCTATTGAAACATATTGATAACTGATTACTTGGAGAGAAACTTATTTTTTCTATAATTTCCTGCTCTATAGAATTAGGTTCCTTAGGAAGATGTAAGGTTGAAACAATTATGTTTTTTGATTGTTTGAGAATGCTCTTAAAGAGTGATATTCATGAGTTAGAAAAATAAATATGTCTTGAGAGAAAGTTCCGGCATGTTTGGTGTCTATTCATTACCCAAATTCTTTTGGTGCAAAGCATAGCAATACAAAGGCTCTTATTTTGCCTTACAAAAACAGTTTAAGAGGTTTTGCCTACGACTTGAAATGGTATGTCAGTAATTGATCATTAACAGTTGCTATTCTATGGGATGGATAGGTAAAGGTAAAGGTTTCCCTTGCACATATGTGCTAGTCATTCCCAACTCTAGGTGGCGGTGCTCATCTCTGTTTCAAAGCCAAAGAGCCAGTGCTTTCCAAAGACATCTCCATGGTCAAGTGGCTGGCATGACTGAAGGCCGAAGGCACACGGAACACTGTTACCTTCCCACCAAAATGGTCCCTATTTTTCTACTTGCATCTTTACGTGCTTTCAAACTGCTAGGTTGACAGAAGCTGGAATGAGTAATGGAAGCTCACTCTGTTACGCAGCACTAGGGATTCAAACCACTGAACTACTGACCTACCTTGTCAACAAGCTCAGCATCTTAGCCACTGAGCCACCGCGTCCTCACATGGGATAGATAGAGGGATACTATTTATTATTATTTTTGTAAAAATGCCTAGAATTGGGCATGTTAGAAATACAATGCATAAATAAAATTTAATAATATATAACATCACAGCTTTTTCTAGATATTCAAGCTTGGTGACTGACCTGAACGCGTATATTAGCCTTGGTGGCATTGTCGTTATAATGCAGTATTGCAAGCTATTTCTGCGGACTGATGACTGCCAGCAATTCGGCAGTTTGAATTTCACTAGCTGAAGGTTGATTCAGCCTTCCATCCTTCCAAGGTCAAATAAAATGAAGATCCATATTCGGGGCAATATGCCGACTCTGAAAACTTCTTAGAGAGGGCTATAAAGCCCTATGAGACAGTATATAAATCTAAGTGCTATTGCTATTAGTGCTGTTACTATATACAGTACTAGTATTCTATTGGGTTGCACTGGCAAAATGCAATCATTTAAAAATGTATTTAAAAAAAACAGTGGGTGGGCATTAAATATACTTTGCTTTGAGCAGAATTGTAGGTATATTGTAAAAGCAATGTGAAAATTAGGGGCAGCAGGTGGCAGCAAATCCCTTCCTAATTTGGTTTTACAATTATAATTTATCTTTGTTCTAATATATATTCTCACATATATTTACTTCCACACAAACTGGTTAAAATGCTACAAAATACTGAATATATTTCTGTGAATTTGTATCTATGAATATATCATTTAAACATACTTGACTTAATTTGATTAGTTAATGGATTATTTTGAACTTTCAATTTACAAAATACAAAACACTGGACTGCATCAAAATTACTCTACTTTAGAGGGGATTGGTAGAAGGATGAGGGAAGAAGAACATTCGTGATGGAAATACTATTCTTGGGACTATTAGAATTTCTCTCCATTTTATATATTTAGTTCAGAATGTCTGAGGACTAAAACTTTAAATTTATCATCCTAAAATACTGCAGTATGATAGTGTGTCAACCTAATCATGCAGTTTTTCAACTCCCTATTTGTTGGACATATCTAGAAAATTTCAGGAAGTGTAATGAGTAGTTGTCTTTTCTCCAAGTAACCAAAAATTAAAGTACTTACATACATTTTTTTCCTGCCTTGAGCACTATCATCTCATCAAAATGTCTCTAAAATTATGTTCATCTATTTTTGCTTTGCTGTTTTTATCCTTGGAATTTCTATTGAGAGCCTTTGGGACACATCCTTCTTTTCTATTGTATTTAATTTATTTATTAGATAGCTGCCCATCTCATGTATGTGGCTGTGAATTCTTCATAGTAATTAAAACAATAAAACCAAAAAATATAAACTCAGCAAATATTCAACCATATTTAAAAGTTCAATCTATCCAGCTCAAAGCATATTTCTTACTTTGAAGTTTTTAAATCATACTTTAGTCCTCACCCCAATCAACATGAGCTTCAATTCTGTTTTATTTCTGCATGGAAGCTGCTTCATTACAATTACATTTCTAACATCTACAGAACGGATACCGCATTTTTCTCTGGGTGAATGTATATGGTTGTTGGAAGAATATGTCATGTATATGAAGTTTTTTGAATGTCTGAGGCTAAGTTTGGGAAATTTAGATCAGAGGCGTGTGATGGCTCAGCGATTAAAGAAACTGGAAAAGTGACAGCTCGGATTTGGGACCCAAGCACTGTGTGACAAGAGTGAGCTCCCGTTACTTGCTTCAGCTCCTGCCAACTTAGCAGTTCAAAAGCATGCAAATGCGAGTAGATAAATAGGTACCACTTTGGTGGGAAGGAGCAGTGTTCTGTGCCCCTCAGCATATAGTCATGCTGGCCACGTGACCACATACGACACTGCCTCCCTCAATTCCCTCAGAAACAGAGATGAGCCCTGCCCCCTAGAGCCATGATGGTGAACCAATGGCATGCAGTCCATATCTGCTGGCCGTCA
Source organism: Thamnophis sirtalis (assembly GCF_051295495.1). Taxonomy (NCBI): domain Eukaryota; kingdom Metazoa; phylum Chordata; class Lepidosauria; order Squamata; family Natricidae; genus Thamnophis; species Thamnophis sirtalis. Next base: position 20,658,172 of record NW_028261386.1, on the reverse strand, counting down.
GCTCCAGCACGCATGCACGTGCCAGCCACCTGATTTTCAGCCTTCCAGAGGGCCGGGAGAGGCCATTTTCGCCATGCCCAGTCTCCAGGAAAGCCTCCAATGCCTGGGAAGGGTGAAAAATGGGCCTAACGGGCCAACCGGAAGTTCAGAAACAATCCGGCTTCTGGAGGACCGGGGGAGACTGTTTTCGCCCTCCCCAGGCTTCAGGAAAGCCTTCAGAGCCTGGGGAGTGCAAAAAATGGGCCCAATGGGCCAACCGGAAGTTCACAAATGATCCGCTTCCAGGGGAGGCCATTTTTGCCCTCCCCAGGCTCCAGGAAAGCCTCCAGAGCCTGGGGAAGGTGGAAAACGGGCCCAACAGGCCCACCTGGGGAAAGCAAAAACTCATGCATGCATGCGTGGGGGTCACACATGCATGCGCAGGTGGGCAGGGAGTATTGCATTGCTACCACACGGGCACACACAATTTTGGCACGCATTTACGAAAAGGTTTGCCATCACTGCCCTAGAGTCAGACATGACTAGACAGGTGAGTCTTTTTTTTTAAGGAAAGATTTAAAAAAAAAGTATTCTGGTGGAATTGGCCACCAGAAAATACATCCTGAAGAAACTAATAGAGACAGTCGTAGAACAGCTTCGTTAAACTTTGTGAGCTGGAGAACTGGCGATATTTATTGATTTATTTTCTATCCTGTCTTTATTTTCACAAATTACTTAAGATGGCGAACATATCCAATGCATCTCTTGTCTATTTTCCCCACAACAATAATCCTGAAAAAATTGAGAGAAAGTAAATATCTCATCTCCAAAAGGGGGGAAGGGATTACCCAAGAAACCACAAATGTGTTTAAGGGCAAAGTCCTTAAACAGAATATAAACGCAACGGTTTTGTGAGCGCTTGGAAAAGCATCCTATTACAGGAGTTAGTGTGGGTTTGTTGCAAACAAATCATGCCAGGCTTAACTTAGCTCCTTCGATAGGGTTATTAGGTTTGGGGAGATCAAGGGAATGCTGCAGACATAATATATCTCAACAAAGCTTTGACAGAATATCTCCTATTCTTAACAGAAAGGTAAATATAGATTAAAAGATATTATTGTTAGAGGGACTCACAATTGGCAGTAGGAGTACTCAAAGCATTCATTAATGTCTCAACTTCAGCTTGGAGGAAAATATTGAGAGCAGTGAGTTGAAATGAAAAGGATGAAATTTCACAGCAAGGTAAAGTTCTGCATCTGGGAATAAAAACAGGTGAAAACATAGAATGGGGAACATGTAAAAGAGATCTGAGTGGTTGACCACAAGATAAACATCTGCTAGCAGAGCGGTGCAAATTTTAGAAGCAAGTGGGTTCCCCCCCCCCACCTCAATATGTGTGCTATTCTCCCTGAATCCAACTATATTTGATGTGTATCCTATTACTAGGTGAGCAGGAAAGGGGGGTGGGGAGTGGGAAGAAGGAACAAGAAAGGAAACTTCTATCACAATTCAAGGCTGGTACTAATAAACAAGTCTTCGTTTCCTTCAAAAGAAACTAACACAACCAAGTAAGAAAAAGTACAAGACCAGAACAAAGGGAACGCTCATGAGATTCAGCAAAGAGATCATGACCTCTATACTGTATAAAAAAATAGATTGTGATGTGAAAAGGCAGAGATTCTCCCACAAAGCAGGCTTTGGAAACTTCAACCTCCCTTTCATCTACTTGGCCAACTGAGAAGGGTGATCTCCCTTTATCTTCTCTCTACTTTTCTTTATGGAATGAATTGTGTGTATATGAATAGGCATGCGTGTATACATATGCTGCTGCTGCTTTGTGTAATCTTGAAAGTCTTGACTAAAATCCTATATATTTTATCACACTTAACAAACACATAAAATCCCAATCATAGAAAATAATTTCTATGAGCCGAGGTGGCGCAGTGGTTAAATGCAGCACTGCAGGCTACTTCAGCTGACTGCTAGATCAGCAGCTCAGCGGTTCAAATCTCACCGGTTCAGGGTTGACTCAGCCTTCCATCCTTCCGAGGTGGGTAAAATGAGGACCCAGATTGTTGTTGGGGGCAATATGCTGACTCTGTAAACCGCTTAGAGAGGGCTGAAAGCCCTATGAAGCGGTATATAAAAATCTGCTATATTGCTATATATATAATTGCCCCATCTGGTTTTTTTCTTCCAGTCTCCACTTGGAATATTGTCAGCAATTTGAGGTCCTATTGTTCAGAAAGGACATTGACAAATAAAAGTGAGTTTAGCATGCAGAGAAGACCAACAAAGATGATAAAGGATCTGGCGATGAACTCATATGATGAATGGTTGAGGTAGTTAAGCCTGTTTAGCCTATCAAAGAGAAAGATTGGGTGGGATACGATAACTGTATACCCAATACTTGAGGGGTTGTCCCAGAGAAGAGAGGGCTCCTGCATTGAGTAGGAGGGTTGGATTAGAAGGCCTCTGAGGTCCCTTTCAGCAATATAATTCTGTGTTCTAGAGGAGAGTTAAGATGATAAAGGGTCTAGAAAGTAAATTAAATTACTAAAGAATGTGATATGCTTAATCTTCAGAAGAGGTAATTGAGAGGAAGTAGGATAGCAATCCTCAATTCTTGGTCCACATAGAAGAAGGATTGCCCCAAAGAGCGAGGCTAGGTGAACTACAGAGAAATGGATTCAAGGTAAGTATCAGGAGGAATTTCCTGACAGCTGTCAAGCAGTGGAACATGTTTCCTCAGGAAATGGCATGAGTAAGATGCTTTCTAGGGTGTCTTCCAGCTATTAAGATTCATACTATCCAAATGGTATATATAGTCCACCTTCCTTTAAGTGCTCAGAGACAGATACTACCTTGGAGGAGAGGGAAAGTGTCTCAATTGTTAGAACAATATATATTCTGCATGAAAGCCAATTTGGTTAAAGTATCAGGCTAGAAACTAGGAGATTGTGAGTTCTAGTCCTACCTTAAGCACAACACCAGTTGGATGACCTTGGGCCAGTCAGTTTCTCTCAACTACAGGAAGGAGGCCATGGCAAACTACTTCTAAAAAAACTGGTGTCAAAGCAGGCAAGAAAACTGCAGGGACTTGTATCCAGGCATTTTCCAAGAATAAAATATGATTTAACAGAAGGAAAACATATTCTATGTGGTGTTTTCAGTTACATTTACTTCCTGGTGGTCAACATATATGCTAGCCACCACCTAGCAAAGCTTTCCAGCAGAAAGAGCCGTGATAGTGCAGTGATTAGAGTGCCGTACTGCAAGTTACTTCTGCTGCCTACCGGCTGCCTGCTAATTGGGCAGTTCAAATCTCACCAGGCTCAAGATTGACTCAGCCTTCCATCCTTCCAAGGTGGGTAAAATGAGGACCCAGATTGTTGGGGGCAATAGGGCTCTCAACTCTCTGAAACCATATAGAAGTGATATTGCTATATTTTTCTGCAGCCTGGAAGCTGCTTAGGGAGGGCTGTAAAGCACTGTAAAGCTTAAGTCTAAGTGCTATTGCTATTTCCCACAAAGTTCGTGTATTTTAATCATCTTGGCTATATGAATGCCTTAGGTCAGGGGTGTCAAACTCTATTTCATTGAGGGTTGCATCAGAGTTGTATTTGACCTAGGGGAGCCAGGGTGGGCGTGGTGAGCTCAACATCACTCGTGTTGGGATGCATGTGGTTGCCCGAGCACTCTCTGAGTGAAAACGGGCTCCCAAGCTCCATTTTTGGCTGAAACGGCCTCTTGCAACCTTCTGCCAGTGAAAACGGAGCTTGGGAGCTATCCCAAGCTCCGTTTTCACTTGCAAAGGCACCGCAGGATGGTCCTTCGCTGTTTCCAGGGCAGACCCATGGGCCAGATGTAAGCACCTTGTGGGCTGGATCTGGGCACTGGGCCTTGAGTTTGAACCCTTGCCTTAGGTAACAAAAGGCATCTATGTTGTGATGGTAATTTACTTTCTGCCAGTGGTGAAATATATTTTTTTTGCCACCAGCTCTGTGGGCGTGGCTTGGTGGGGGATCATGTGACAGGGTGGGCATGGCCATCTTTTTTTCACTTTTTAAAGCATTGTCCCCTGCTGGTTAGGGGGAATAGGCAGGAAAAAATGCTTTAAAATGCGGGGGGGGGGGAGCTTCCAACGATCGTACGGCTCACAACTGAGCCGCACAATCCTCAGAAGCTTTTTTTTTTTTACTACCGGTTCGGAGAACCAACGACAATCGTCCCTACCAGTTCGGCCAAACTGGGCTGAACCGGGAGGATTTCAGGCCTGCTTTCTGCCCTCACCTTTCATTGAGTTGGTAATGGGGATTAATGAAGGTGGTTTGGGTCTGATCCTGCCCAATGGCTAAATTCTTATGAAAGCCTGATTCCCCATCACAACGTAACTCCTGAGTTGAAATCAAGGAGGTGGCCTTTAGCTTCTAACGGAAGCCAACTCTTCTAGCTATTTCAACCTGTCCACCGTTACTGCTTATGAACAGAAAGCCTTGGGTCCATTTTCTCTGCACGGCTGCTGCTTTGGTGTTCTAGGCAGCCCAAAAATTAAGGCAAGTGAAGAAGGAAGAGGGCGGCCTTCTCTGGAATTCTGCTTTGTGCTGGAGTTCCAGCTGAAGTCCTGTGAAGATGCCGGCTGGCACCTTTTAGCCTTCCTGAGTTTTTCTTTTTGGGAGGGGGTATGGGAGGAAGAAGGGAAGATGTGAGCCTGGTTCAAATGTTCTTCTATGCCTGCTTTTGAGTTTGTGTTGGCAAAGCCGGAGGAATGAATGCTGATTTAACTGGCAGTTGTTGTTCTGTGGCCAGGCATTATGAAAAGGGTTTCTGTCTCTTCTGGGTTAATGCTGAATGTTTTTCTTCTTAATATACTGTTCAGTTCATTATTAGCTGAAAGAAACTATTTTTTAAACTTTTTTTTAAAAAAAGAACTCCCTTTTTTTCCTTCTCCCAGTTCTCCAAAAATATATAAAAGTCCCTTCATAATTCTGGGAGCCGGGAAGTCCTGTGGACAGGAAGTGAGAAACCTGATGGTTGGTGTGATTTATACAGACATTCTTTTCTTCCCCAGTGAGCTGGAACAGAGGCCAATGTGTCAGTTTGCGGCTGGCTGGCTGCAAACTCCATCTATTGTTGCTCCTTTTGTCCAGTCTAGCAAGCAAGCCACTTTGGTTTCAAATTGATGAAGGAGGTGTTCTTTGAGCAAGGAATTCAGACAAGAGTACTGAAGTCAGCTTCCTAGTATGGCCACCTTGTTCTGGTCTCATGTTCTGGAACCTTCCCCTGTTTTTGCACCCAAGGAGATCTCTTTTCTTGACCCGCAAAAAACAATGGTGGGTAGCTGTGTTACCATTACTCCCTTGACTTTCGTTGGCACAGCTTTTCTCCCTCGCGCCTTCTGCTGATCACAGACATCTCCAGGAAGTTCTTGTTCTTTACAGGAATTACTCACCCCAATCTTTCTGTCCTTGTCAGGGCCCTTTTTTCCCTCTGCCTCAGCAGCATTTAGGAGGAAACGAATGTCCTGAAATTCTTTCTTGTTAACCTTATTGAAAGAAATTATGAATCTCAGTTGATGGGAAAAAATGATAGAGCACATTTGGTTTGGTTTGGTTTATTGGATTTATATGCTGCCCTTCTCCCAAGGACTCAGGGCGGCGTACAACATTAAAAAAACACATATTACAAAAGTTAAAAAAAAATTAAATAGAATATCCCAAACAAGCCCAATTAGGATTAACAATAACATTTTTTAAAAATTCGATTAAAATTAACAATGATCAATAATTTGTTTTGTTTTGTTCAGGCCAGGTTGGCTTGCTGGAAAAGCCAACTTTTTAGGGCGCGTTGGAAGGACCGGAGATCGGGGATTATATGAAGCTCCAGGGACAGCTCATTCCAGAGGGAAGGCACTCCCACAGAGAAGCTGTCCCCCTGGGGGTTGCTAGCCAACACTGTCTGGCTGACGGCACCCTGAGGAGGCCAACTCTGTGGGATCGCACTGGACGGTGGGAGGCTACCGGTGGCAGTAGGTGGTCTCGCAAGTGTCCTGGGCTTAAGCCATGCTTTAAAGGTCATAATTAGTACCTTGAATCGCACCCGGAAGACAACCGGCAACCAATGCAGGCCGCCTAAAAGGGGTATAACATGGGAGCACCATTATTGGCCTACAGGGAATCCAGGGTTCAGCACTTGGAATAAACTGGGCCAATGTCTCTGACAAGACCTCTCGAAATCCTTGGAGAATCACTGAGGTTGGAAAAGTCTGTGATAAACATCCAGTAGGAAGTGGGGCAACTCTACACATGTGAATTAGTGTCCAGCTTGACCTTACTTGACCTATCCGCTTACTTGACTAGTTTTTTCAGAAACTTTTCCTTAAAGGAGGCAGCTAAGAAGCCACAAAAGCCCAGGCTTTTCCTGCATTCTGATCTCATCTTTCTTCTTTGATTTCTACAAAAGTTGGTCAGTAAACAGTGTCACCCATGGCACTGTTTTGTCCCTAAAATGCTGCACTAATTCCCATCGGGCCGAGTTTGTAAGCTGACTGGTCAGGAGTTGAAGTCCAACAAGGAAAAAAAAGCGTCATACTTCTGCAATTAGAAATCCCCCACCACCATTTTTCCAACTAATTATCACTACAAGAACCCCCCCCTGCTTAGCTCCTGCCCTGACTTCTAAGACTTCAGAGTGCTAGTCACATACTCTCAAAAAAAAAAGTTAAGGAAGAAAGGACCTAAAGACCAAGTTTTAATTTCCAAAGTCGTATCTCAAAGCCAGTCTTATGAACATATGGAATATGCGTAACTCAGGCATGTTAAGTTCCAAAAGATTGCCAAGGAAAAACTCTGCGATAATGGCAGTTCTGTGATTGCAACTTCTTGGAGAGGAATGTAAACACAGCAATCCTCCCACAGAGCGTACCTGAAAAAGAACAAAAAGCCAATATCATGTTCCCTTCTACCATGTAATCTCTGTTCTAAAATTAAAGAATGATCCATAGATCAGACTTGTGACTCTGCATTAGTAGTGGTAGCTCACTGTTACTGATGATTACTGACAGCCTGAAGACAAGCAAAGTGTAGATGATTCCACTCATCCTTTAAAAACAAGCTAGTTGGATAAGCAAGCCTAAAATATTTCCAAACTAGTTTAGTTCAATACTTTAGCACGTGTTTGCAAAAAGAACCCTTTGTCAGGAAACGGCGGGCTATTTTATGATTCACTTTCTTGGCAATTGATCAGTTCCACAGCTTGGCACTCTTGGTTTTGCTCTGAGCTGTCGTATATGTAAATTGGGTTTTATTTTAACATCACTGGGTCTGAGGTGCTAGGAAAGTAATGCCTCTGATGAGATGCCCTTTGTGCTGAATTAAGGAGCTTGAGGATACAGTTATCATCGTTTGCCCTTAGTGTTTTGCAACCTTGGTGTCAGGGTTCCAACTAACATCCCTAGCGAAAGAAGACTCCGAGGCTTGCGTTTCCTCAAAGTTCCATTTTATTAGAGATGTCATAATGGCATATCTGGGAAAACCTGAATCTGAAAGCTTCCAGGTTTTCCCCACCCAAGTCAAAGTTCAAGTCCCTGCCCAGCACCCACATGTCTGTCACATGGTCCAATCAGGCACCATCCCAACTGGAGATGCCTGCCAGTCACACCACTCAAGGTGCAGGGCAAGCTGTCCTTGACTATTTGAGAAAGGAATGTTATTTAGACTACCGTATTTTTCAGATTATAAGATGCACCTCCCCCCCCCCCCGCAAAGGAGCGTGGAAATGTTGGTGCGTCTTATACACCGAATACAGCCATTTTTGGCCTCTTGAAGCCCCACCCCTACATCCCATTTTGGCAAAAAATGGGCCATTTTTCGCAAAAGCGAAGGCCTTCCCCAGCTCCCAGCAGCACTCTGCAAGCTTTAGCAGGGATAGGGAAGGCAAAAATGCCTCCATTTATGCAAAAAATGACCCACTTTCTGCCCATTTTACACACAAACAGTGTTTTTGCCTTCCCACAACCCTGCTGAAGCCTGCAGAATGTTCCTGAGGGCTGTGGAGGACAAAAAAATTTTTTTTCTTACTTACTTCTTCAAAATCTTGATGCTTCTTATACACCGTTGTGTCTTATAGTCTGAAAAATACGGTATATATCTTCAATACTTCATATAATCCCCCCTCCCATTTTCCCACAGCGAAAAATGTGGCAAGCCTGAAGGCCCAATGTAAAAGATGGCTTCCAGCTCTGATACTTGGTGCCTTTCAGATGTATAGACTTCAACTTCCAGAATGTCATAGTATAGGAAGTTATCTCCCAGCCCTCTCCCAGAAAAATGAAATATCCTAGGAAATCTTGAAAAGGCAGAATATTTCTTTGGATGTGAAAAGAAAGAAACATGTTTTAAAAGACAGAATAGCTTCCTGCAGCTTCCTGCCCATCCCCCTTTGTCAATGAGCCATTAAAGCCTGAGCTAGTCCACTTTACATAATAAAGACTTCTCCCCTTCAGCTCCAGGGGATGGGATTAAGGCATGATAATATTGGCCTTTTACCCAACTCCCCACATGGCATCTGAGAACTCAACCAAACCTGGATTCAAAACGCAGCCTAGAGAGTTGCCCCTGCATGGCTCCATGGGAGTCTGACAACCAATCAGAATGCAAGATCAAAGGCCAGAGAGGGCATTAAACCAGGGACTCAGCTTCTCTTCAGCCCTTCACTTCTCCACCAACATTGAAGCATGTGATCACCTTTTCTGTTCAGGATTCAAGCCATGTGGTCCTGTCCACCATTAAAACCATCTTTCCAAGCAGCCTCCATGTCTCCACTGTCTTTTCCCCCACTTGGAACCCAGAAGAACATTTCTTCCAACAGTAGGTTACAGAGATCTTCAGTGTTTTCATCCTTAAGAGAGAGAACCTTTTAAAAAGTGTATAATAGCAAAGAATACATTTTCGGTCTCTTATCAAAATCAGACTTTATGAGATACTTCGTAGATACAGAAAGAGTGGGGAATAATTGATCATTCTCTACATCTTGCAGTGCGGGTCATTTTTTCAGTGGCCTGACTCTTTTCTGCTCTGTGCTGATACTTTTCCTTGCTTATATTCTGTACTGTATGATATTTCTTGACTGAAAGGCCATATTTTCATGACTTCGCTCTTTAATGGATTTGTGTTTCTATGTATGATCCCTTGAGTCATCTTTATGTTACTTAGGCATCTTTAGTCTTTAATGGGGCTGCAGTGTTGCCCCATGCAACACTGATGTACAACCTGTGGGTTTTCTTGGACTCACAGCACCTGCTCAAGGAGTAGGTGGCAACTGCGGTCAATAGAGCTTTTGTCCAGGTTCAGCTTGTGTGCCAATTCCTTCCATTCCTGAATTGGAAAAGTCTTCATATGTTGGACATTCCTTAATTTGGATTATTCTAAGGCAATCTGCATAGGCTTCCTCTGAAGATCATTCAGAATCCATAGTTGGTTATAGTCAACTAAAAGTGGAGGTATAATGATGTTACTATGGTAAACATTTGAGTTAAGATATTTGAATTAATATGAAATAATGGAAGAGATGCACCAAAACATGTTGTAACCAGCTGATATACTTTTTTTTTGATGATATATACCTGTGTTCATTTTTTTCCCCTCTTTTTTTTTTGTTTTTTGTTTTTTATTCCCTGCCTTGTCTTTTTTTTTTTTTTGTCTTTTTTTGCTCTTTTTTGTGTGTGTTTTTTTTATTTTTTATTTTCCCACTGGTGTGGGTATGTATTGTTTAAGAATATTATTATTATTAATATCTTTAAATAGTAATTACAGTCAAATGAAAATGGATATATGATGATGGTGATATGTATGAATATCTGAGTCAAAATGCCTGAGTTATGTTTGTTGACTGTGGAGGAGATGTACCAAAGTTTATTTGTGATCGACTGATACGCTTTTTATAGCATGTAAAGAAAGATGTTGTACCTGTTTCAAATTAAAAATTAAAAATTTTTAATTTAAAAAAAAAAGAATCCATAGTTGGTCTAGACCAGTGGTAGTCAACCTGATCCCTACCGCCCACTTTCATGGTGGGCAGTAGGGGTTTTGTCCGATACTGAAGCACTTTCCTTTTTTTAATTTAATTGAGTTCCCTACTTTATAAATCACCATTACTGTGGAACTGGTGGGGGGGGTTAGAAACTTTGACTACTAACAGAGATACAAAAGTGGGCAGTAGGTATAAAAAGGTTGACTACCCCTGGTCTAGACTCTAGAATACAGCAGAGAAGTGGACAGTGGTCTGTGTGTTGTGGTTTGTGCACATGTCCTGCTACTTCATGAGTTGCACCGGTTGCCATTGGACTTCTAGGTGCAATTGAAGGGGCCAGCTAACACCTATGAAGCCCTGAATGGCTGACTACTTGAGGGACCACCAGACTCCATATGGTTCCACTTGTCCAGTCAGGTCAGCTAGAGTGGGCTAGAGTTTTTTTTTTCCCTCTTTTTTTTTTTTTTTTTTTGCTCTAAGTCAGTGATGGCTAATCTTTTTGTCCTCGTGTGCTAAAAGCATGCCCGCACCCATAATGCAATGTGCACATGACCCCCCCCACCCCTCCGCATGCACACACTATCTCCCCACCCCACATGTGCATGAGTGGCAGAAACTCGAAAATCAGCTGGCCAGCAGGAGGCATGCACACATGCGTGGTGGAGCTGACCTGGGGCAATGGCTCCTGTGCCCACAGAGAGGGCTCTGCATGCCACCTGTGGCACACGTGCCATAGGTTCGCCATCACGGCTCCAGATCTTGCCCACTAATAGCAATAGCATTTAGACTTATATATACCACTTCATGGTGCTTTACCGCCCTCGCTAAGCGTAAGCTTAGAGTCAGCCTATTACCCCCAACAACCTGGGTCCTCATTTCACTGACCTGGGAAGAATGGAAGGCTGAGTCAACCTTGAGCTGGTGAGAATCAAACTGCTGGCACTCAGCAGAATTAGCATGCAATACTGCATTCTAACCACCACACCACCATGGCTCTTAGATGATCCTAAGTAGGATTCAGTGGTGGGTTTCAAAAATTTTTAGAACCTCTTCTGTAGGTGTGGCCTGCTTTGTGGGAGTGTCTTGCTGGCCATGTGACTCGGTGGGAGTGGCTTGCCAGCCATGTGATTGGGTAGGCGTGGCCAACTTGTAAAATGTGGTGAAACTCACTTAACAACACTCTTGCTTAGCAACCAAAATGTTGGCTCAGAAACTCTGGCATTTGAAGCACGCAAGACTTAAAGCTATCAAGTTACAAGACCCTCGCACCCCTAACCCTTTAGAAAAAAAACCCCCAGGGGTGTCTAAACTGAACAGCTTTAAGACTTATGGACTTCAACTCCCAGAATTCCTCCTCTCACTCTTCAGCTTAATAATGTGCGGACAGGCAGGGGGAGGGAGCTGGAACTGGTTTTAAACAGCACTGTAGATTTGTGGAACCTCTTCTATAGAAGAGGTTAGAACTGGCAGGAACTCACCCCTGGTAGGGTTGTCTTACAGACCTAGGAAGCATGACTTCTCTGCAATGATTCTTATCTTGTGGGTTGACACCCCCCCCCCCCAGAGATTCATACCATCCTACCCACCCTTCTAACCTTTCATAAACCGCTTAGGACCTGATTGTTCTTCCAGCCCCTGGTCTACCATGGGAGGCAAGCCGCTTTGGTTGCTTATCAGATGCTATGCGTTCTCGGTTCCAGTTAGCCATTATCTTCCTCCTCTTGATACATTTTGTTTTCTTTTCATTTTTTTATCTGCAAGCCGCCCACAGTCACTATGGCGACAGGCAGCCCTGAAGGTGAAATTGTAAATAAATAAATGAAGCCCATCTTTGTCTTTCCCATAACCTACGGACACATGCGCAGGGCCAGTCCTCCCAAAAGCAAAAGCTACATTGTTATTACCTTCCCTATGCTTGACGCCTCTTCTGGCAGCCCACCAGAGCTTGGAACTTTGAACCTGAACGAGAGTAAACAAACCACATTGAAGACGGTCAGGCTGCTCTCCATCTGGTGGACATTTTCCAGAGGTATAAACTGGATTAGTGTTTTGCAGAAAAACCAAGAGGCTTGTGGCACCTTAAAAGACTAAGCAATTTACTTTGGCAGAACTCTGTGGTCCAGGAAAGCATGGCCCATGGTAAATCTCATATGGCTGTACTAACTCCATTCCTGGCGTTTGAGTTCTCCAGAAGCTTGTTGTCTTCATAGCTTGCTCTGCTGCTTTGCTCAAACTTTGGCAGAGGGGAGGTAAACATGGCAGAAATCCAGATTCCTGCAAACCTAGGTCATATTGTCTACAAGCAATTACACCCACCTTCTTGCTCAGTTGCAATTATGTTCCACATTGGGGAGGGAGGGGGCGAGCATCTCTTGACAGCTAAAGATCAAACACAGAACATCCAAATACTACTTATTTTGGATTGAGGGGTGCAACTCAGGCATATTTTGCACAGAATATAATTGGGGGTATCGTCCGTTTTCACAAAATCTATTTTTAATGAGGTTTTCTTTTTTTAATTTCTTTTTTTGATGTCACTGCCCTGAACCCACCAAATTGCCAAGTTTTCTTTAAAAACATACTCTTTTTCCTTACAAGGTAGAGAGCAGGATTACCAACCAAATTTTGGTTTAGCATATTTTAAAAAATCACTATGAATTCACATTGAGGAATTAATTTGGGGGTGGTCATAGCGATGGCTGAAGAGGGGAAATTCTCTGCATTTTTAGGACGTTAAATAAAACAGAAAACGATCTCTCTGAAAATTGTTTCCTACCTCCTATAAAGTGAGACTTTGTGTCTGCTGAGATAGCAAAAGTTGCTCGCGTAGCTTAAGTGTCAGGCCTGCAAGCCATCTTTTCTTTTTGGACTTCAGGCCTGCCACACTTTCTACTGTGGGAAAATGGGAGGGGATATTATAAGGAGTTGGGCGATATGTAGCCATAATAACATTCTTCTTAGAAAATCAAGGTCATCCTTTGTCTCTGCACGTGGCCGGAACTGGATGGGAGGAATCTGTCTCCGTGGCAGTGGAAGATTGGACTATGTGATGAACTTGTGGGTGTTGAGGCAGGATCTTGAACTTTCAACTGGGTGGGAAAACCTGGAAACTTTCAGATTCGGGTTTTCCCAGATGTGCCAACATGGTTCTTTTAATAAATTGCAACTATGAGGAACTTCTAACCTTGGAGTGTTATTTGATTGAGGATGCTATTTGGAATCCTGACATTAAGTCTCTCTAAGTTCATGCTTGAAAGGGATGGGAAACTCCAAGACCCCAAATCCAGTGAAGCCTCCCACTCTCCACTGACCACACCTTGAAAGGGCCAATGCTCCCAATTAACCTAAAGGCCCTTATTTCACGTAATAATTTTTCACATTTCAAAAATGCAATTCTTGAGATAATGAGATGTTGTTGTTTGTGTATTGACAGAAACATACTAGACCAGTGGTGGCAAATCTTTTTCGCCTCGGGTGCTAAAAGCATGTACTGGCCCCCTTAATTTAATGCCTCCCATGCTGTCCCCCCCGCACATGTGCATGTGAACACACACACACACCCTGCTGCCCTGTGCATGTGCTCACGGCTTTCTTGGAGCCTGGGGAGGGCGAAAAACAGCCCAACACGCAAACCAGAAGTTTAGGAACTGACTTCCAGTTTGTGCATTGGGCAGTTTTTTGCCTTCAGGAGGCTTCCTTGAAGCCTCCGGAATGCAGAAAATGGCTGAAAATCAAGGCCGAAAATCAGCTGGCCAGCACACGCATGCACACTGGAGTTGACAGGGCAACGCCTCGCGTGCCCTCAGAAATTGCTCCGTGTGACACCTGTGGCACGCGTGCCATAGGTTCGCCAACACGGTGCTAGACTAAAGCACCTGACTGCATAAACTATACATATATTCTGTGAACTACCTCTTCACCTTCTGGGAAGCAGACTCTCCTTTCTGGGACTCCAGACTACATTCCGACACAGTTCCATTCAGAAGACCACACGAAACGCTGAACATTGGTAGCATAGTCTGTAAATCATTTTCCTTTCCATCATCCTGACTTATGTCCGAGGAGAAGGAAATTCAGGCAAAATCTGTGCCCTAATGTGTATTTCCTGTGTGTGTGGTTTTGGGAGGAGACCAGAGTTAGCTTGTATATTCTTACTTAGATTGTTGGTTTATTGCTTGCTCATTTTGAGTCTTCTTCCTACAGTGCAGACGATTTGCCAGAGACTTTGTGCCTTGTTCTTAGCCAGCATTGAGTCAATGCTTTCTAGACCTCAATCCTTATACGTAGCAAAAAGAGCTTGCTTTCAAAAGTGCATGAGTGTCTGTAAGCTTGAGTGTGGCATAATGGCCAGTGCAGAAAATGGAATGAGTTAATAGAGAGAAATTAACTCTCACAATATATGCTTGCTTTCAAAGAAAGTAAATAGCCATCCTAGATACTAAACTTTGTCCACTCTGAAAATAATCCGCTGGATTGCTGAGTGTCAGACAAACTGATAAGTATCTATTTGTCCTAAAAACTAAATTTTAAAAAATCTCTTCCTCCAAAGTTCTTCTTCCATCTCAAGTATTCTGAGCTGGATTACCATACCCGTTTAACCCTGGGATGACTGACAGCTGAGATTTTAGCAGAGTATATCACAATTTATTTGCAAATCAGTTGTGGTTTAACAAAGCTTTCTGCTTTGATAATTGCAAGGCCTATTACGGGCTGGCTGCATTGTAGCAATATCCTTATGAAATACCACTTAGTTCCTTTGCAGATTGACAAGGAGACCAACGGTATGTGGAATATTTCATCCCTTTCCTTTTGTTAATTGTCTTGGAGAAGTACTTTAAAAATCTTTATAGAAAGAGGGCTGGTTTAAAAAAAAATGATCCTGAGATCTTAAAATCAGAGGACATGTCACTTGGTTTTAAAATCCAATGGGACATAATGAGATGAGCAGGTGAACAAGCTTTCTCAGGCAAGTGAAAGAAGAGATATAATAAGGACATAGGAGAGGTTCAACAATGAGAACAGAGAGCCTTCTGTAGTTGAAAATGTAACAGAATGGGGAAAAAACGTGATATTTTTCTCCATTGAAGATACAGATATTTAATAAGAAAGCAAGATTTTGATCACTACGTACTGCATAACATTTGGGAATAGCCAAGGGCATAAAGATGGCTGTGATACATAGTGGGCAGATCTATGTCACATGTAGGAGGATTTTTTCCCCCCTCACTCTTAATTTTGGAAAGGAGTCTGTTAAATGTATTTGAACTACGCCCTGTTTTCCACTCAAAGTGTCAAGAAACTGTCATTAATTTTGGCAGTTACAGACTTTGAGGATAGTGGGGAGGACAACACTCTGCCATAAAGATTGGGTCTGGTGATTGAATGCAGCTCCAGGGAATCAAATTGCCTGCTCTTAATGAAAATAAAAAGATTTAATCTAGTTAAATACATAATAACTTTAAACTTTGTGCACTCTATGATAAATTTGTTTAGTTTCAATTTTGCTTAATTTTTTGGCCTATTCTATGTCTCTGGTTCTTTTGTTACTCAACTGTCTAGTGTATTTTGTGAATCCAGAACTTGGATTAACAATTCAGTGACCAACTATGGCCAAGGAAGAGTATTTTTTTAATCTCATATGGTGTAAGAGAATACAGCATTAGTGCACAATAGCAATAGCAATAGCAGTTCGACTTATATACCACTTCATAGGGCTTTCAGCCCTCTCTAAGCGGTTTACAGAGTCAGCATATCGCCCCCAACAATCCGGGTCCTCATTTTACCCACCTCGGAAGGATGGAAGGCTGAGTCAACCTTGAGCCGGTGAGATTTCAACCGCCGAACTGCAGATAACAGTCAGCTGAAGTGGCTGCCGTACAGCACTCTAACCCAGTGTTTCTCAACCTTGGCCACTTGAAGATGTCCGGACTTCAACTCCCAGAATTCCCCAGCTGGCTGGGGAATTCTGGGAGTTGAAGTCCGGACATCTTCAAGTGGCCAAGGTTGAGAAACACTGCTCTAACCACTGCGCCACCTCGGCTCACAACAGCATATAAAATGTGTAATCAAAATACAAAACGCCAGCACAGTCAATTATTTTAAAAATACACAATAAGAATGATGAATAAAATGATGAATAAAATTAAATAGTGCGTGAGCAGTTACTAGAATGGCTAAACCTATTGGAAGAGTACTGAATAAAGAAGAAACAATTTCACAACCAGTGTGAACCCATCGTGGACAGGCTGGGCAGAGAAACTGTGTGTGTGTATAAGGCTACTGAAATGTGGAACTGTCATGGGTCCTGCTGGCCCAGGAAGCTTCTTGACCATAACTGGCCTACTTATCCCTGCTGAGATCCTTCAGTCTTTCCATCCGTTATAAGTATAGTATAACTATAAGTAGCCAAGGTGGCGCAGTGGTTAGGATGCAGTACTGCAGGCCACTTCAGCTGACTGTTATCTGCAGTTCGGCGGTTCAAATCTCACCGGCTCAAGGTTGACCCAGCCTTCCATCCTTCCGAGGTGGGTGAAATGAGGACCCAGACTGTGGGGGCAATTTGCTGACTCAATTTGCTAAAAATCTGTAAACCGCTTTGGGAGGGCTAAAAGCCCTATGAAGCGGTATATAAGTCTAATAAATAAATAAATAAATAAATAATGAGTATAATCTTTATTGTCATTGTACGTAAATACAACAAAATTGGTTTTAACCTCACTGGTGCAAAATTATAACAGAAATGAAAAAAGAAAGAAAAATTAAAAAAAACTAGCATGTGCATGGAGTGATTGTGGTTGTATTTAAAAGTCTCACAGCCCAAGGATAGAAACTATCTTTAAACCTGTTTGTTCGGCTGGCTGTACTTTGATGTCGTCTGCCTGATGGTAGAAGTGCAAAGAGATACTGACCAGGGTGTGAATCATCTCTGAGTATCTTCATTACTCTGCTAAAGCAGCGAGGTCTGGTTATCCCAACCAGGCTATTTTATAAGAAGATTCAGTCGCAAGATCTTAGTTTTCTATGCAGAGGAGGCTCCAAAATGTCCCGTGTTTCTCTATTTATTTACTTTCGTTGGGAATGTAATAAAACTCATTCAGGAAATGGATCTGATTCCATGAAATTCTCTGCAGCCTGCTGCTAGGAAAACTGAACAAGGAGCCACTTTGTGTGAGAAGAAGGTTTACTGCCAGGGCCAGCCTCTGGATGGCTGGGGGATTGGCAATGGGACGGTAGGCAAAGAAAGAAGAATCTGTGCTGAGTTCCACCCCAGACTCAGTTGCCTTTGCATTCTTTTTTCAATCTCACAAACACACATTCCTACCTTACTCTCTCTGGGATCAAAAATATATATATGGATATTCTGCTCTTGGAATCTAGCCTTGGGAGATGACAAGTATCTGCATAGCATCCTAGGGAAATTTAGCAAACAGTTGCCCTACAAGAGGCGAATAGAACTCATAGATGAGTCAGAGGGTATTCCAGCAGGCAACCCTTAATGGAAATGCCTCCCCATATCCCCACTGCCCCCAGTTGTGGTATTTTGTGTGAGCCTAAGTTGCCATTTCTGAATTTGCTTCTGTTCCGAATGCATCTGTATGGATCAGTAGTGGGTTTCAAAAAATTTTAGAACCTCTTCTGTAGGTGTGGCCTGCTTTGTGGGAGTGGCTTGCCAGTCATGTGACTGGGTGGGGATGGCCAACTTGTAAAATGTAGTGAAACTCACTTAACAACACTCTTGCTTAGCAACCAAAATGTTGGCTCAGAAACTCTGGCATTTGAAGCACGCAAGTCATATAGCTGTCAAGTTACAAGACCCTTGCACCCCTAACCCTTTAGAAAAAAAACTCCCAGGGGTGTTCAAATTGACAGCTTTAAGACTTGTGGACTTCAACTCCCAGAATTCCTCCTCTCGCTCTTCATCTTGATGATCTGCGGACGGGCAGGGGGAGGGAGCTCTAACCGGTACTAAATGGCACTGTAGATTTGTGGAACCTCTTCTATAGAAGAGGTTAGAACTGGCAGGAACCCACCCCGGTATGGATCTTTGCGAATGAGAAATGGCCTTCCAAAACCAGCAATGTAGCAATTGCAGCAAGTCTACCTCATCATTCTTCCTGCAGTCCTTTTTTAAGGGGGGAAATGAATACGGTGCAGTTGGCTAGCTTTTTGCCTATGAGAATCTGAAGGCATCTCAAGTGTAGTACAAGTGAAGAGCATCTACCTTGAAAATTATAAAGGTACAAAAATATTGTAGTTGGCAGAGTAAATCAAAGTAAAGGGTTGAATGTACAATGTCTTCAGCAGTTGTCTAAAGCATGGGTCCTCAAACTACGGGCTGCGGGCTGTACGTGGCCCACTGAAGCCATTAATCTGGCCCGCGTAGGACCACGAGGCTGCCCCGCCCACATCACCCCGCCTACCCTTCGGCCAAGCGCAGGACTTACCTTCACGAGCCCCACGGGCTGGAACTGAAAGGTAAGGACAACAATTTTGGCCTAGAGAATGCTTATGGAGGGGGGGGGTGAAAAACGGGGCACACAGATGCCCCAGGAGGCCAAAAAACTAGCAAAAACAACCCATCTTTCACATCCCTGCCTCCAGAACATAGATAAAAAGAAAAGGCAACCAAAAGAGCAACATGCAAACAAATTAAACACTCCCACCCCAGAAGCAAAACAAATGAAAGTTTAATTTGTGTGCATTGTTCAATGGACTGTTAAATTGGCCTCGCCTACCTAGCCACACCTACCCAGTCACATGTTCACCTAGCCACGCCCACCCAGCCAGTCCAGGCCCCCCCCCCAACCAGTCTGAGGGACCGTGAATTGGCCCCCTGTTTAAAAAGTTTGAGGAGCCCTGGTCTAAAGCAAAGGATGGACAATCTTTCAGATATTTGACTCTATAAGGCTCATCAGGTTTGGCCAGGAGTGGAATCAAACAGCTGCTAGTCCACAGGTTTATTGCTCTGATCCTAAAGTTGTAGAAGAGGAGCCCAACTGGAACTTCCCAAGGAAAGGCATTGGAGAGGAGCATATAAATCCTGATTAACATACAGAGACAGAAACATTTTTTTTTCCTGCTGTTCTTGAGATAACCACAGTAAGAAACATTGATTCCCATCTGTATTGGTCACATTCCCTTTTCTCTACTAAGCCAGCCTCATATGACTTGATTTGACTTCTTGAGTTATGCTCATGAGTTTTTGGCTTGTGGTCTTTGGATCTTCCCAACATGGCCTAGTTTTATTCCCCAGTCTTTGGATTCCCAGAGCATATTTCTGACCATGTTGGTTTTTACTCCTGGCTCTTCACTTCGACCTTGGAAGTCCGGATGAGGCCACACAACCCAAGAATCATGTTGTGCAATCATGTTTTTCCCCCCTCCTGCCAAGTAATCTTATTGAGTTTCCTAATAAGGTTGGACTAAAAGGCAATTTTCTGCCCCATGGACAGTTCCGTATTTGCACCTAACCCTGACATCAACATGCCCTGAGAATATATTCTCTCTGCTATGTTCCCTTCAACTTCTCTCTATGAACGAGACAGACTTAACTTATCCTTAGCTGCATCGTTGTTAAAATAGTGTTTTTTATCCCAATACTGTCTAAAGGCAGCCTCAAGATAGGTAAAATCTTTTGGCCTGTCATCTATTACCTATTGGCACAGGTGTCAAGCTCACTATGTCACGTTACCATTACGTGACGTTTCGTGACATTTCCCCCCATTCACGGAGTTGGGGTGGGTGTGGTCTGCGCATGACACATCCTGACCGCAAGCCGCCTGTTTGACACCCCTGCGCTTAATGATGCAATGTTTCTCAACCTCAGCAACTTTAAGATATGACTTCAACTCCCAGAATTCCCCAGTCCCTGCATCTTAAAGCTGCTGAGGTGAAGAGACAGTGTCCTCAGGTGGCTGCGGGGAATTTTATCAGACGCAATAGAGATAAAACTGTATTGAGCCATGGGAACAGAAAGCAGTTTTCTGCTGATTCACAGATGAATGAAGAGCACCAACTCAACTCCTGGCAATAACTGGCAGAGCCAGAAACAGAAACTTGGTCACTGACTGAAGCAGTTAAGTGTCTCACTTAATGTCTGCTTTATTCAAAGATTGAGATTCTGGGCCCAACTGTGGTCATACATGCAGGGTTATCGGTATTTCAGCTTTCCTTTACCTTACAGACCTGCAAAGTGACTTTTCATCACTGTTGTAACTACTAATGGTTGCTAAATGAGGCAGTTACTAAGTAAGGACTATTTGTACTGCATAAAATGTGCCACATCGACCACACCATGAAACCTCCCAATTGTCATTCCATAAAATAAGATTTATAATGGAAAATTTTAAGGATTAAAACCAGGCAGGGGTGAGTTGGGGTAGAACTCCAGTTTAAACTGGTATCAGTTTGGGGAGTTATAAGGTAGGTGAGGGTGTCTCCATATCAACATAGCAGGCAGGGACATCTTCAGGGAGATGCAAACATTTAAGATGACCTGGGTGTAAAATGTGCATGCCTATGAAAATGGCAGGATTTTGCATGGTTGCAACCACCATCTTGACTCTTTGGTCTCCCCTAATGGGAGGGGACAAAAAAGGGACGTGGTGACTCAGTGGCTAAGACGCTGAGCTTGTCAATCAGAAAGGTCGGTGATTCGAAACCCTAGCGCCGCGTAACGGAGTGAGCTCCCGTTACCTCTCCCAGCTTCTGCCAACCTAGCAGTTCGAAAGCATGTAAAAATGCAAGTAGAAAAATAGGAACCACCTTTGGTGAGAAGGTATCAGGGTTCCATGCGGCTTCGGCATTTAGGTATGCCGGCCACATGACCACAGAGACATCTTCGGACAGTGCTGGCTCTTCGGCTTTGAAACGAAGATGAGCACCGGCCCCTAGAGTCGGGAACGAGTAGCACATATGTGCCTTTACCTTTTAATGCGAGGGGAATGAAATTAACATGCCCCTGTTATCCTTGAGCGAATTGCTCTGTAAGTAGCAGACAAGCACGGTTCCTTGACAAAGGAATCTTTTCAATTGAGCTTGCCTTGGAAAATGCATGGTGATACGAAATCCAGCATGATTTTTCCCCTCTAGCCACATAGTACAATCAACCTTTCAGGTGAAGCCTGAGCAGCCAGGGAAGCAAAATACCACACTTTCCATAAAGTTGGAGAGAGAAACAACAAAGGTGGAGCCTAAGCTATGCTGCGGAGGGCAAAGAAGTGGGACTCCTGTCCAACCCACGTAGAGTTCCCCACAGTGAAATTCAGGTGACCTCAAAGGATTGTGTGCTCTTGGTTTGGTTCACTCCTCCCACAAAGTTTTCCAGCATGTGGTGGGCGTCGGGGGGGGGGGAGAGCTTTGCACAGAAATGGCACACATTGATCTTCCTGCCCAATTTAGCTCTCACAGCTGCTGGAATGCCCAAAGCCAGAAGGAAACACAGAGGAACCTCACAACACAACCCTCGGAGTGGTTGTGAATCAGCAAGGTGCAAGGCGGAGGACATCCCAAGGGGAGAGATCCTGAGATATCAGCCAAGGGTCAGATTTACAGACACAAACCACAAATGGTGCTTTTGTGTGGAGAGAAAAGGACCATCCTGTAATCCAGAGGTGGGGAAATATGGCCCCTTTATGACTTGTGGACTTCAACTCCCAGAATTTCTCTGCCAGCATAGCTGGCACAGGGATTCTGGGAGTTGAAGTCCACAAGTCATAAAAGGACCATAGTTTCCCCCCACCCCCCACCCCTGCTATAATCTCTAGAGGCGGCAAATAAGGACGCTGGCCTTGTGAATCCGAAAGGATAGGTTTCCTTTTTCCAGCCTGGAATTTCAAACTGGAAGGGATGCATAAAAGGATACCAGCCTCTGGGCTCACTTACTCTGAAGAACTATGAAAGGGATGCTGAGGGCCCAAACGTGGACCCTTTGCACTGACTTGAGGAAATTCCAGAGATGTTTGCTTTGAAGGATCCCAAGAAAAATGAAAAAGCAATTCCATGAGACAACTTGGTAGACTCCAATTAAAGAAAAGTCACACCTCAATGCTGAGATAGAAGCACAAGAGAGAGAAAGTATAGGCAAAAAAAAGCTTCCCAGGTCATTCAGAGAAGTAGGGGTCAAATGGGAATCTTCTGCTTCATTTTGCACCTCTGATTTCATCCTCCAACTCCTCTTTAAGCATCCCATCATATCACCCAACAGGTTTTTCTCGTTTTGCTCCAGCCTTGATCTGGAGGATTGGAGAGCTCTTTCCTTCATGTCTGAAGCTTAGTGGCTAAGATGGTGAGCTTGTTGATCAGAAGGTCAGCAGTTCAGCGGTTCGAATCCCTACTGCCACATAACAGAGTGAGCTCCTGTTACTTGTCCCAGCCTCTGCCAACCTAGCAGTTTGAAAGGATGTAAAAATGCAAGTAGAAAAACAGGAACCACCTGGTGGGAAGGTAACAGCTTTCCGTGTGCCTTCAACGTTTAGTCATATCGGACATATGACCATGGAGACATCTTCAGACAGTGCTGGCTCTTCAGCTTTGAAGCAGAGTTGAGTACCGTCCCCTAGAGTCAGTAACAACTAGCACATATGTGTGAGGCAGGGGTGGGTTTCTCGCCCCGTTCCAACCGGTTCGGTTGGAACGGGGCTGGTGGCATCCTCGTGCACGTGCGCAGTGCACGCATGCGTACTAGTGTCTGTGCAAGGCTCCAGCTGCTCCTGGAGGATCGCGCAGGCGCTGTATGCGTCCTGCGCATGCGTGGAAGCGCAGAACTCGTCAAAACCGGGTAAGGAGCGCGGGCAGACGGGTGCGCCCTTCGCCGTTCCCGGAAGTTACTTACTTCCGGGTTCGCCGACCAACCGGTTCGCAGGAACCGCCGCGAACCGGTTGAAGCCCACCCCTGGTGTGAGGGCAACCTTCACCCTTTACCTTCCTTCATGTCTGTCTGCTGTGCTGCCTGCCTAATTTCTGGGAAGAAAAACATTGCAAGTTTTAAAAAAGTATCCTCCTGGGATTAGATTTCCTTCCCAGTTACCTGGACAGTGTAGAAAAACCACTGAGCTTGATCTAGCCACTAATGAGGGCTGTCTTCTTTATTTGTTGGTTTGGTTTCTATAGCCCCCCAACTCTGCCAAGTGACTCTGATATTCATAGCTGGTGGAGCTGTGTTGGCCTTACCTTAAGCTCCTGTAGCTAAGGTCTGGCTGGGGTGTTGTTCAGAGAGCATTTTCTAGTCAGGGGTGGAATAAAGTCTTCCCCCTTCCTTCTTTAGTCTGCTTGCTCCATCCTTCCAGAATCTTCAGACATCACTAAAGTGATATGGAAGTTGAAAGACTTCAAAAGAGGAAGAACACAGACAAACTGAGCCTTGAACTCCAAAGTTGGCCTTGAATAATCTAATGCTATCCACCTGGAATAAATAAATAAAAAGATTGGCAACCCACCTTCTCATAGGCTCCAATAAGGTAACTCACATGCAGGCTGACCAATCAGCAATGGCTACCTTTGAGTTTTATCCAGTTTCCTGCCTCTCTTTGCAGATTCCAGAGGTCAGAATATATTTTTTTTAAAAATTGTCTTTGTATTTTATGTTTTACAATAGAGTTTATGGTAAAATGTGCATCTCAAGCTTTGTAATTGGCTAATGATAGCATTTTATCCCAGTGGTGAAATTCTTTTTTTTACTCCCGGTTCTGTGGGCGTGGCTTGATGGGCATGGCAGGAGAAGGATACTGTAAAATCTCCATTCCCATCCCACTTCAGGGGAAGAATACTGCAAAATCTCTATTCCCACCCCACTCTGGGGCCAGTCAGAGGTGGCATTTTCCGGTTCTCCTAACTACTCAAAATCTTTGCTACCAGTTCTCCAGAACCTGTCAGAACCTGCTGGATTTCACCCCTGTTTTATCCCTTCAATATCTCAGTTCTCTTCTCAAAACCCTGAAAATTTCCCCTGTTTGGAAACAAGGAGGAGGTTCATCTGAGTTTACAAATGCATCTGCTAGGTCTTACCTGAATGTGGTTAAGCATATTACCGAAACCCAGCCACTGTGATCTCTCCCTAACTACTCAGAGATCATAAAGCCTTTCCTAACATTTGGATTTGGAGAGTCACCTACATGCTCCAGCCCAGCAATCCTGTATACACAAGTGCTAAAATCTAGGAGCAGAGCTTCTGGATTATCATAGGGTGGGCGGGAGGGGGGGAACCACCTCTTGTTTTTCCTGTGGCTACAAAAAGCATGGCATGAAGCTCATGATCTAGTAAATCAAAGGTCTGCATTGATTTTGGGATTAAGTTGGTCAAAGTTTTAATTTACAATATGCAGCTGCACAGGATAGGTGAGTCAATTGGCTGCAGTTACATAAAGGGGGGATTGGGTTTTTTCTTTTATCTTTATGGTTCCCTGATCCAACCTTTCTCCTCCCCTCCCCTTCCCTTTGGTTTTAACAAACAAAACTCTTCCCTACAGTTAAGTAAACCTAACACATTAGGGAAACCGATTTTCAACCTGGAATTCTTAACCCTTCCTTGTACCAAATCCATGTAATGTTATATTATCTAGTCAGTTGTCCAAAATGAAACTGTTATTCATGTATTCAGCTACCCTTCTTCATTGTTCATCCTAATAAACTGTGATGCTGTGATTTATGGAAATTGCAGTCCAGAATGTTTGCAGACTGTCAGTTTGGGGAAGGCTGTGTAGTTTTACAGTAATGATAATCCCATGGCCCTAAACCTTTAGAGATTGGCATATCTGTCCACCTTCTCCCTCCCTTCTCCTCTACCTTCCTTCTAAAGGCCTGTTGGCTCCACGTGTGCCGGGCTGCCTCTAGTATCCCTTTGAAACTTGATGCCTTAGGCCTTTTGCTCCATCTATTTCTGTAAAATTCCAGAGGAAGATAAATTTATCTCCCAAGGATCAATGTGAACGAACTCTTTATCCTTGGCTGTGGAGCTCTATCTGAATGAAGATTCATGGTGAGCTGATGCATGGAGCACAGGCTGGAACTGGAGCTGGCAAATATGGCAAGGTGGGCTCCATATCTTCAATTTTGGGGTTTGGGTAGCATGAAGATCGCTATAGAGTCTTAGACTGGACATGGCTTGAGCAGGACACCCTTCCTTGTTATTTCTCTCCATGAACCAAGATGGTTCAATATAGTCTTCCATGTGAGGACTTCTCTCAAATGCTCACCATGATGGACATTTTTTACTTAAAACCAAGCTTTATCTTTAGGTCAATATCCATAAAAGTTGTCAGAAATGGCAGGACACCTGGAAAGCAGGTGCTTTTTGTTCATGTTTCCACTAGCAATCCTTATTATTACCCAGTCCTTGGGATACTTGTTGGTATCATGATACGTTGTTCTGAGTCTCATAGAGGTTCTAGTTGAGTAACCAAACTTATTGTTGCTATTAGTGGATGGGAATATTTTAAGATGCTAAGTGACTGGAAAATAGCCAATGGCACAAATGTTCTTCACTCCTAAGATACGTCTTGAGAATATCACCTTAGTGTAAATTGTAGGAATTGTAAAGGAATGTATAACTGGCCTTGGAAAAGGTATGAGAAAATCAGGAAAGAAGCGAGATATTATGAGTGCGTATGATGAGATTTTAGTTTTGAGACAGAAGGCAACAGAAGAAAGAAACTCAAAATTACCCCACTTTGATTACAATATGGGACAGTGAGAAACGTGGGCAGGCTTTCAAGATTCGATTATTCTACCTCACTACTCCCATATATTCCTGGTTTCCCTGTTGTGTCTGTTTTGGCTGACCTCAAAGAGTTGACAGCAATCTTGAAAGCATTTTTCTTACCAGCTCTCCTTTCCAGAGATGCCTGCTGCTATCAATTGGCATTGTCTGTTGGGAAAGCAAAAGGAGATAACCATAGAATGGATAACATATTTTCATATTTGAACAAGGTGCTACAAATGGAAAACAGGAAATAATATGGTCAGTGTTTTTTAACATAGAAAAGATGAAGAAAAACTGCTAGAGCAAAAATGAAGGAACACCATACCAAAGTGAATTTTAGGGAGTTGATTTTTAATCAATTGCAAATATTGTAATGCACAAACTTCTTTTTGTTGGAAAAATGGTGTAATATGATCAGCTGAAATAGTTTTAGTATCAAAAACGATGACCCCTAACATTAACATTATTGATATTTTTTATCAAACTTTCACCATGCCAACTAATATATAAAAAGCCTTTTTATTCCCTAACTTGCAGTACAGTTGTGAGTAACAGCCCCGAGTGGACTTGAATGAAAAACGCCATTTCCTCACTTGTACACCAATGGTCTTTCTTATCAATGGTTAAATAATGCTATTCTATAAGAATTTTAAACCACTAATAAGGACATTACTGTTGAGCAGGGGGGAAATTTTAGGAAATCAGAAGTGGGAAGCAGAACTGAAAAACAAAAGGTGAAAAATTTCACTTGGGGTATGTTTCTAACCAAGGGATTAAAGTCTAAACTTTGTTAGTTTTAACCTTTGTTTTTTTGTTCCCTGCCACTGCACTGGAAGGTCAGGAGGTTACGGAAACTTCCTATCTTTTGATTTCTCCCCATTGGTCTGACAAAAATATAATCCTGGATTGGTTAATGACATGGCAAGGAAGGGTAGGCGACAGAAAAACCTTCAAAACAATTATTTGAGAGTCTGACATGTTTTCAAGCATTATGGGGCACCAGACAACCCAATGGCTTGGGAAAGTCATCCATGGCAGCTCAACTTCAGGAGTTCACATTTCATATCATCTTTCAATTTTCCTCTTTTGTGTTTCAGCATAACTACCCTTCTTTGCACCTTTAGCAGGCAGAAACAACACAATTTGTCGTGGGGGGAACAAGGTTGTTTTGAACAAAAGGACTACTCTTGTTTAATTGAATAGCTCTTAAGGTAAAGGTTCCCCTCACAAATGCTTACTAGTCATTTCCCCCTGCTCTAGGGGGCGGCGCTCATCTCCATTTCAAAGCCAAAGAGCCAGCGCTGTCCGAAGACGTCTCCGTGGTCATGTGGCTGGCATGACTAGACGCCAAAGTTGCACAGAATGCTGTTACCTTCCCACCATAGGTGATTCCTATTTTTCTACTTGCATTTTTACATGCTTTCGAACTGCTGGTTTGGCAGAAGCTGGGACAAGTAATGGGAACTCACTCAGTTACATGGCGCTAGGGATTCGAACCGCCAAACTGTCAACCTTTCTGATAGACAAGCTCAGTGTCTTAGCTACTGAGCCACCATATCCCTAAAGGACTACTCTTGTTTAATTTAATAGCTCTTACAGCTCTCTATTTCACATCTGGATCCAAAAATGAAACCTGAATAATATTTTCCTTCCTTTCCAGCTTTTGATACATCCTGGAGATGGTCTACCTTTGTCTTAAAACCATTCCTCTGCTTGGGATCAGCATTCTTTTGCTACCAGCTCAGCTTCCCATTCTTTCAGCTAAATGAGAGGCAGGCAGATATACACGGCTGCCTCGGAGTTTCGCTCTGGTGGTGGAGGAGGATTTTTCTTTGTCTATTTGTTTAACTAACTGCTAGGTTGCCTGAAGCACAATGGCACCTCTGGATGTCTTACAAGATGAAAGTATTACATTCAACAACAAAGGAAAAGAGAAAAAGAGTCTTGTTCTGACCTAGGTTTCCCAAGAGCATGAAGCAAACTCCTAGTCACGACAAAAATCCCCTTTATTAATTTATTGTGAATTCTGCTCATTCACATCCAATGAAGTCTTTCAAGGGAGGATTTACAGTCACAGACCTTATCTGGCTTAGAGAGCTGACAGGCCCATATCTGCAAAACTCGGCAAGGAGTCTCGGAGAGTTATAAGCCAATTAAGCTAACTAATTGTCTCCTGCAAACTCCACTCCCCTTTCTCTCCTCTTTTATTTACACTGGGAGGGGCCTTATTCCCATGTCAACCCCTGTTCTTTAGCTGTTCCCTTCGTCTGGCAACTCTGCGCATGCGCACACTGGGAACAGGCTCCAGCTGTTTGCCTCACTGATGTCTGACTCTGAAGGCAGCTGATAATTGGCAGACGGCTACAACAAGTCTACTGGAGTTGGGCAGCCAATATATTAAATAATAATAATAATATTAATAATATTTTTTTAAAAAAGCAAATTGGAACAAATAACCATAATGTGGGAAAAAACAGCAAGACCAGTTACCACCCATAGAAAGCATACAAAGCAGGTTACAAAGCACCTGGCCAAGGGCCTGCTAAAAAACCCAGGATACCATGTCTTCGTGAGAACCCAATCTGGCTGTCATAGGTGAAGAAGGAGAGAATATCGTGCTTTGCTTTTGTAACTCCAATGTATGGTTTGTCTCAGTGCCTCTGAAGGTTGATTTGCCTAATCAAATTGCCTCAAAAAGGTATAAAAATTATATCTGTAATACAGACATAAATTTATAATATTTTAGATTTTATATTTCATATGTTTATCTCTTTTCTTTATCAAAATGTGAATGTAAATATGCATCCAATTAAAAATACATAATTGACTCAATTGAACTGTGGGGGCATGAACAATTTCTTGAAGGCACAGGAGCATCCCTAGGCTGCTGAAGGAATAGCAATAACAATAGCTCTTAGATGTAGATTCCACTCCATAGTGCTTTAGCTAAGCTGTTTACAGAGTCAGCCTATTGCCCCACAACAATCTGGCTCCTCATTTTACTGACCTTGGAAGGATGGAAGGCACAGTCAACCTTGACCCGGTGAGATTCAAGCTCCTGGTTGTGGACCAGGAGTGGGTTGCTGCCAGTTTTACTACCAGTTCACAACCCGCATGCAACACCCACGCACGTGCCAGATATGTGCTGTGCACGTGTCCTGTTCAATATAAATGTTTCTTTGCGCATGCGCTGAACAATTTACAGTGAACTGTGCAGGCGCAGTCACTAAAATCCAAAATGGCGGCAGCGAGGGAATTGGTTCAGGGGCATGGCAGGCCTGAGTCACTGCCGGTTCTGCGACCCGGGGCTGAATTCCACTACCGGTTCAACCAAACCGGGAGCAACCCACCTTTGTTGTAGACCAAAATAGCCTGCAATACTGTGTTCTAACCACTGTGACACCATAGAAACTCTTGTCATTTCTTCCTCCATGTTAAATATAGTGTTTTCCCACTTACGACATCTCAAGTAATACTGCCTGCTTGGCTGCTATAGACTGTAGTAGGGGACATTCTCTCCCTATGGTCAGTATTCTGGGTCACAGTGAACACTTTTTTACAAGTTCACGGAAGGAAGGATGAGTGCCTTTTTTAAACTACAGGTTGTCCTCCTTTTGCAACGGCAATTGGCAATTGGGATCTGCAACTCCATCATGATTGTTGAGTGAAACATCACATGGCTCTGTTGGATTTATAATGTCAGTTCCACCGCGGTCGTTAAGCAACTCACCGCAAGTTGTTAAAAGCAATATTACAGTGAATGGGACTTGTGATTACTGCTGGCTTCTCCGTTGATCTTGCTTGTTGAAAGCCAAGTGTGAAGATTGTGAATAGTGATTCTGTGACTGTCATTAGTTTCAAAACCAACGGTAATATTAGTTTTTCAGTGGTATTGTAAGTTTGAATGATCACTAAACAGGGCAGTTGTTAACCAAGGATTAGCTGTATGTAAAAATGGACAAGACTTCTTTTTCAGTTTTCTTTCTAGCCCAAGTGACAAGAAAGCTGCAACTGTTGTTTTTTTTATCTATGCATTTCTGGTGTCTTTTTGACTTTTTATTGGTCCACTGAACTATGCCCCAATTAGGAAAGTATTTAGTACAAGGGGGACTCCACATAAAGGCCTGTTAGTGGAAACCACATGTCCCTGAAGATAATCCACAGACAGGAAAGTAATTGGTGCTTGTTTTCCCAGCATTGGACAATTGCGGTAGAATAGCAGGACTTTTTACCAAGCAGGGCCCTGGGACAAAGCTTTAAACCAGGGGTGTCAAACTCGCACCGTCATGGTGGCCTCACATGACATGTCGTGACTCCCCCCCCCATTGCTAAACTGGGCATGGGCGTGGCCAGCATGTGACACATCCGGCAGGCCATGAGTTTGACAGTCCTACTTTAGACCATCAGTAGAGTCCCAATGGAGGAAAGGGAATTTAGAATGCAGAATAACAGAGTTAGAAAGAACCTTGGAAGTCTTCTAATCCAGTGTTTCTCAATCTTGGCCACTTGAAGATATCCGGACTTCAACTCCCAGAATTCCCTAGCCAGTGAATGCTGGATGAGGAATTCTGGGAGTTGAAGTCCGGACATGTTCAAGTGGCCAAGGTTGAGAAACACTGTTCTAATCTAACCCCTTGCTCAAGCAGGAGACCCGATATCATTTTAGACCAATGGCTGTCCAGCCTCTTTTTAAAAGCCTCCAGTGATGGAGCACCCACAACTTTTGAAGGCAAGCCATTCCATTGGTTTATTGTTTGCACTGTCAGGAAATTTCTCTTTAGTTCTAGGTTGATTGGTCGATTAGTTTCCTACATTGCTTCTTGTCCTGCCTTCAGGTGCTTTGGAAAATAGGTTGACCCTAGAGATGGGATTCAAAAATTTTACTACCAGTTCTGTGGGTATGGCTTGGTGGGCGTGGCAGGGGAAGGAGACTGTAAAATCTCCATTGCCTCCCCACTGCAGGGGAAGGTTACTGCAAAATCCCCATTTCCTCCTGATCAGCTGGGACTCGGGAGGCAGAGAATAGATGGGGGCAGGGCCAGCCAGAGGTGGTATTTACCAGTTCTCCAAACTACTCAAAATTTCTGCTACTGTTCTCCAGAACTGGTCAGAACATACTGAATACCACCTCTGGTTGATCCCCTCGTCTCTGTGGCAGCCCCTCAAATGTTGGAACACTGCTATTGTGCCACCTCTAGTCCTTTTTTCCACTAAACTAGCTTTAATTTAGGCACCAGAATCAAACACCTTAAGACTGCTCTATGAGAAAGCCTCAAACCTCTTCCTCCCTCCTTTCCCTCATCCCACGTTTCCAAGTTTGAGAAATGGAGGAAACCAATAGCTGCAAGGATGCCAGGAACCACAGTCTCCCAGCTTCCCAAGATACAGCTTTTCCTGTATTTGCTCCTTCTGTCCCGAACAAGTTCTGGGCAGGCTTTCCACTGGAGTTGTATGCCTCTTTCTTCTGGCTATTGATACTGGATCTCCTTTGAGGACCATAAAGAAAGGCAATTCAGCCTTTCACCAAGAAAACATGTTTTTGTTTCCAGAAAAAGCTTTTCGGCAAAGATTGCTGATGTGCAAGAATTCTGGATATTGAAATCTATACGTCTAGAGAGCAGCCAGGTTGAGAAATGCTGTTTTAGGGAAACTGTATTACCTTTGAAGAAACTTTTTCTACTTGTCCCACATATTATGAAGGGTACTAATGTGGCATAGAGGGACATGGTGGCTCAGTGTCTAAGACGCTGAGCTTGTTGATCAGAAAGATCAGCAGTTTGGCGGTTCGAATCCCTAGTGCCATGTAACGCAGTGAGTTCCTGTTACTTGTTCCAGCTTCTGCCAACCTAGCAGTCCAAAAGCATGTAAAATGCAAGTAGAAAAATAGGAACCACCTTTGGTGGGAAGGTAACAGTGTTCCGTGCGACTTCGGCATTTAGTCATTCTGGCCACATGACCACGGAGACGTCTTCGGACAGCGCTGGCTCTTCAGCTTTGAAACGGAGATGAGCACCGCCCCCTAGAGTCGGGAAGGACTAGCACATATGTGCAAGGGGAACCTTTACCTTAATGTGGCATAAGAATGAATTAGACATTCCTATTGGCTGGTCATCTTGACTGAACAAAGGAGACCATGCCTTGACAGTCTCTGAATCAAGATCCTCAAACAATTTCAGCCAAGAAGGAATGAATCCAAAGGAAAACACTTTTGCATTGCAGGAAGTGTGTATCTCTTACTTGCTTGACTTTCAGAATTACAGTATGCATAAAACCTAAATGCATAAGGATCTGTGTCTGATGCTGGGACTGACTGATTGCTTTTGGTAATAGGGTGCTGAATAGATAAGCCCTTCAAGGGCCAGTATGTGGGTCAGTAAGTCTTACCACAAAGTAAAAATGTTACTTGAAGGTAAAGGTTCCCACGCACATGGATGCTCGTCATTTCCCACTGCTCTAGGGGGCAGTGCTCATCCCCGTTTCAAAGCTGAAGAGCCAGCGCTGTCTGAAGACGTCTCCATGGTCATGTGGTCGGCATGATTAAATGCCAAAGGCGCACGGAACACATTTACCTTCTCCCCAAAGGTGGTCCCTATTTTTCTACTTGCATTTTTACATGCTTTCGAACTGCTAGGTTGGCAGAGGCTGGGACAAGTAACAGGAGCTCACTCCGTTACGTGGTGCTAGGGATTTGAACCACTGAACTGCCACTGAGCTACCACGTCCCTCAAAAATGTTATTCTTATTAAAAATGTTAATTGCTAGTCCCTTAAACTGAGAGGTTCACAGCAGCTAACAGTAAAATAGAAGCAGGAATGTTTCTTTGAAGGCAACATAAACAAAAATGTGAAATGCAAAGGAAAATGGATTGGTGGTAATAAACAAGCAGGGTTTCAGGATCTTTTGTACTGGAGAGGAGGAAAGTCTACTCTTCTAGTATTAAGTGTCCTCCCAATTTGGATCAAGAAGCCAACTTTCCCCCACCCCCTCTTGCTGTCTTTCCAGTCAATTTGTGTATGGCTCCTTCATGCAGCTTTCTGTCATTCCTTCTGATAATTACTCTAATCTCAGTTTCCTCTAACTGAAAAAAGAAGGCAGAAACAGAGCTCTTGATGGCTTCCAAAGCACCTGAAGGCCAGACAAGGAATAATGGATGGAAACTGACCAAGGAGAGATTCAACCTAGAAATAAGGAGGAACTTTCTGACAGTGAGAACAATCAACCAATGGAACAGAAGTTGCCTTCGGAAGTTGTGGGGGCTTCATCACTTGAGACTTTCAAGAAGAGATTAGACTGCCATTTGCCAGAAATGATGTAGGGTCTCCTCCTTGAGTGGGGGACTAGATGACCCATAAGGTCCTTTCCAACTCTATTAATCTGTTAAATCTTCCAACACTTGTACCACTGGAAGGTTAGGCTGCTACAGAAAGCAGAAACAACACCTGGAACTGGGCTTATAGATAAGACACCCTTTTTCCTGGCTTCTTCTACTCGATATAGTTTGTGAAGGAGATCAAACCGAAGGTGTTGCTTGTGAATGAAGCCTCGTGCCCTGTGTATCCTGCCTGATACCCTGCTGGTGTGTTTAAAAGGAGCTCTTGACTCTGAAAGCCACATATTACTCTTGGCGAAGACTTGATGTTGCCAGCCAACAGCAACAGTTTTACATATTTAAATAAAATTAAATTAAAAAACATGTTTTGTTTTTTTAGATTTGTGTCCTGTCCAGTTCTCCCTCCAGGCAAGTCCTTGGCTCTTCTTTGCTACTAACTCTTTCCTTCCTGGCTTTCTCTGAAGAGGGAGCGTCCCCAGTGGAATGGCTGTGTTGGTTGATTGTTTGTTTCTGCCTGCATTTGTGTCAGAAGCACCTAGAAAGCCAACTGAAAGGTGCTTCTGGTTTGACAAGATTTGCCTCAGGGTTCTCTGCCTGGTTGCTGGGTGGGCGTGGCCATGGTGGGTGAGGCCTAGTTGGCCTCCTCCACCATGGTATGGGGTGGGTTTCCCTTCCCCAGGCTCTGGAGGCTTTCCTCGAGCCGCTTGGAGGGTGAAAACGGCCGCCCCAGGCTCCAGAGGCTCTCTTCTGGTAGACCCATTTCCCCCCTCCCTGAGCTTCCATGCGCACCCTGCACTTATCTGCATCCAAAACGGGCCACATGGGGACTCCTGGGAGGGGAGGGGTGGGCGGGGCCAGCCAGGAGTGGGATTTGGGGATTCTCCGAACTGCACAAAATCTTAGCTAGAGGTTCTCCCGAACCCCCAGCAGCCAACCCCTGATTTGCCTGTGATAACACCTTTGCCCAGGAAATGCCCAATTGCCAAAGTAATCCAATCCGGTCTTTGGAGAGGCTCCTTTCATAACTCCTTGGTTGGTTGTTGAAGGAGCTGCAATAGTTGAATTAGACAAATTTGTCTGTGTTCAGAATTTTTCCACAGTGAATGTGTTTTATTGTCATCATAATAAAATATCCATATAAAGGTTTGGTTCATTATTACGGAATGGGGTTGCAACCAGGAAAGGCAAAGGAGTTAACTAAAGATGAGCTCCAAAGAATGGGCTGTATCCTTTTCTTAACGCAGCAAAAACCTGTTTTCCAGCTGTGAACCATCCCTTGGCCATCTGCGGTACACTAAGAATAGCTGGATGGGTTGCATCAAGTCAACTGGACAGAGAAACCAAAAAGCAGGCAGGACCATCCAAGGCCAGCCATTCCCTTCACTCCCAAATAGAATAATCCCAAACTGATATATGGTTAAAAGACTGGGAGAGGGGAAGAATGTTTGGCTGCCTAATTCTGATGGCAGACTGAACTATCAAATTTCAGTGATAAATCACACGGCCAGATTTCAGCAGTGAGGATTTTGGGGGGCTGCATAACACAGCCAAGAGCCAAGGTGGCGCAGTGGTTAAAAGCAGCACTGCAGGCTACTGCTAGATCAGCAGGTCAGCGGTTCAAATCTCACCGGCTCAGGGTTGACTCAGCCTTCCATCCTTCCGAGGTGGGTAAAATGAGAACCCAGATTGTTGGGGGCAATATGCTGACTCTCTGTAAACCGCTTAGAGAGGCCTGAAAGGCCTATGAAGTGGTATATAAGTCTACTGCTATATATTGCTATTACAGCTGGGAGGTGTCCCTTTCTATTTGAATTGGAAAACAGAGAGCCCCTTGTCCAGAGTCCATCCAGCCTGGCCCTGGCTACTAGAACTGGCAGTGGATCTCAAGATCCCATGACAAGTGATCTCTCCATCCCATTGACTCAAGGTTCATTTTGACTAGAGATGGTGGGAATGTGTTTGGCCACTGGGCGGTTGGAGCTGGGCTTGCTTTATTTGTCAGATTATCAAGATGTTTTGGATAGACATTCTCAAGACACATATAAAAAGCAAATTCATCTCAGCTGGCTGCAAGAGAGGGAATAAATCCAAAATCTATATTAAGGAAATATATTTCTCAGTCCAATTTAGGCTTACAGAATTATGTGAAGACTTTCAACCTGTAAAAAATATTGGGTTTGTGACATCTGTATTTCCTACCTTTTTCTCTAGGCACTTGAGGAAACGTACAAGGGGTGTGTGTGTGTTTGTCTACCATTATTTTATTCCCATAGGAACAACTATGTTGTAGTTTTCTTTCTGCGCCAACTCATAAAGCTCAAACTGCCCAAAGAGCTGCTGATTCTGTTCTAGAGAGGAATTATTGAGTCTGTCATCTGCACCTCCATAACTCTCCGGTTTGGTTCTACAACCCAACAAGACAGACACCGGCTTCAGAGGATAATGTCTTAGCCATTAAGCCGTTAGATGTTTGCCTAAGATGCAATACAGCACAGGTTCGAATCCCAGTAAGGGTATGGCTAGCTGATGAGAGCTAAATAGCTTGAAATAGATCTATACTAGTCTCCCTTTATTTATTTATCAGCACAAATAAATAAATAAAAAAACACATATATAACAAAGGCAACAGTAAAAATATTGGGTTTCTGTCGTGATGGACTCTTGTGATGAGCCGATTGACAGATGATGGAAGCAGTTAGCTTCCTCCCATAATTGGGGCTTATCAGGGGTTCTGACATATATATATATATATATATATATATATATATATATATATATATATATATATATATATATATATATATGTGTGTGTGTGTGTGTGTGTGTGTGTGTGTGTGTGTGTGTGTGTGTGTGTGTGTGTGTGTGTGTGTGTGTGTGTGTTGTATTTGTGCTGATAAATAAATAAAGGGAGACTAGTATAGATCTATTTCAAGCTATTTAGCTCTCATCAGCTAGCCAATACAGCACAGATTCGAATCCCAATAAGGGTATGGCTAGCTGATGAGAGCTAAATAGCTTGAAATACATCTATACTAGTCTCCCTTTATTTATTTATCAGCACAAATACAACACAAATGTAACAAAGGCAACAGTAAAAATATTGGGTTTCTGTCGTGATGGTCTCTTGTGACGAGCCGATGAACAGAGAATGGAAGCAGTTAGCTTCCTCCCACATTTGGGCATACCAGGGGTTGTGACACTAAAATAAATACATACATACATACATACATACATACATACATACATACATACATATGAATTCCCTATAAACTGACTAAATAAATAAATAAACTTGAATTTGGTTCACCCAAATTAAATTCCAGCACTTGAACTATTACCCAACACTGTGCTAAACAAACAGAAAAAAAGGAAAACGTTGCCTGACAGCAGAAGCAGAAATAGAGCATAGCCGATGTGGCCATGGAATTCATGCCTTTTCTTCTGAGTTGCTTCTATTAAGATTCCTTTTATACGATGTTTTCTTTCTTTTAAAAATATAAAGTACCTGGAATGTTTTGATGGAAATATTATTCAAGCTTGAAAAAGAAGATGAAAAATCCACTAGGAAACATCTCCATAACTTTGAAAACAATTGTTTTTTCTTTCCATCTCCCCAGTCTCCCTTTGCGTTACTGATGTGCCAGTTCATTTGCATCAATATTTATAAATTGAACAATTAGATAACAATGCGAAGTGCCTGTCTCAGGCCAGTTTAATCCTGGGAAATGGTGCAGTAGCAAATCCATTGTTCTCCCCTGAAACCATTGCTACTGAGCCCCCTTTTCTCCTGCCCATCCATCCTGAACTGGACAGCTAGTTTTTTAATTATTATTATTATTACTTGATCAATACTCATCTTTCTGTCCAGGGAATACTCAAGACAGCTGGAGTTAAAAGTAATAATAAAATAATATTATTATGATAGTGTTCAGACAACAACCACCCAAAGTCTCTGGTAATTGAATGGCATATAATTCAAATAAATTATTATTATTACAATATGCTTTAACCTTACTGAATTAACCATTCTCCATAACAATACACAACTCTAAAGTAATCCAAGATCCAGAATTCATGCAACATACTAAACAACAAAATAAAAGAACAAAAACTCCAGGTTAATCAGCATATATTAACTAAACAAGCACACTTAAACAGAGTCAGTGGGTTTGAGTTCATTTAAAATTAAACGACTATAAACTAATTCAGACTGAGAAGACTGTCTTAGAAGAAGGGTTCCACTCCTTTTTTAAAACAAGCATGGGTGCTGCAGTGCACCCCACAGCTTGGTAGCCGTCTTCTTCCAACATGCCAATGCCCTAATCTTGTTTCCACAGTCAGACGTGTTCATCCCAGCATGATTCGGGTTCCACCACAAAACCGCGGTAGACTAAAGCGCGTGTGACTAAAGCGCGGTGACAAAACCGCACCGTCAAAACCGCGCAACAACAGCGCGCCGACAGAAGCGCGCTGTAACATAACCCTAAAAATAACCCTAAACCTAACCCTAAACCTAACGCTAAACCTACCCTAAACCTACCCTAAACCTAACCCTAAACCTAATCCTAAACCTAACCCTAAACCTAACCCTAAACCTTACCTTAAGTTAAATCGCGCTTCTGTCGGCGCGCTGTTGTCGGCGCGCTTTTGACATCGTGGTTTTAGCGCCGCGGTGTTGTCGGCGCACTTTTGACGTTCGCGGTTATGTCGTGCCACGCATGATTCGTTCCTGAATTAATCCATTTTCTGGTATCACAAAAATACAATGCATGTAAACTAGTCCAATAGGCACTATATCAGTGGTGGGATTCCAATAATTTAACAACCAGTTCTCTGCCCTAATGACCAGCTGGATAGGCAGGGCTCAGTGGTCATGTGACTGAGTGGGCGTGGCCAACTCAACATCACTCATGTCAATGGGTGCGTCACCTTAGCTATTACAATGTAATAAGGGTTAACTGGAGAGGCAGTTTCTGTAAGTAGGGCAATAAACAGGCTAGAAACAACACCAGAATGTTTGCTTCCTGCCTTCCTTACAGGATTAGCCCTGTGAAGTGGAAAAAAAACAGAAGGAGATTTCTTCCAACAACCAGTTCTCCGAACTGCTTAGAAAGTTAACAACCTGTTCTCCCAAATAGGTGTAAACTGGCTGGATCCCACCATTGCACTACATGCTAAATCCCACCACAAACACAAACCAATGTTAATCATGTTTTTTTACTCATAGCAAAAATGTACCAGTCTGAGCATGTATGGTGTGAACATAAGTGGCATTGGGGTGACAACAAATTTGCATGGCATGATTGGTTTCAGGAAGAGGTGAGCAGGGATGGCTTGAAAAGTGAGCAAACTACAAAATGTTGGAGGACAGAGCTGTACCATGCTGCCCTGTGGCCCTGGCTGTAGTGGTGATATGCAAAGCCCATTCTTGCAACAGATATACGATTTTCTGCTGGCCTAGCCTACTTTGAAACAAGATGGGCAAATTCATTTTATACCTACATACATATTGTCAGAGTACACACAGCTTTACTATGTGAGACAACCCAGGAGCAATAACAGCAAACAGAGGTTTGTAACATTGGTTTTATCTACAATATATATCGAGCTCCAGGTGTGATGACTGAGTCTGTCTTCAATCATGTCGGTTCACCTGGTCCTTCTCTTCCTTTCTGCTCAAATTGTGTGTGTGTGTGTGTGTGTGTATGTGTGTGTGTGTGTGTGTGTGTGTGTTGAATTTGTGCTGATAAATAAATAAAGGGAGACTAGTATAGATCTATTTCAAGCTATTTAGCTCTCATCAGCTAGCCATACCCTTACTGGGAATCGAACCTGGGCTGTATTATATATTAGGCAGTTATATTAGCCACTAAGCCACAGGCTAACATAACTGCCTAATTTGTAATACAGCTCAGGTTCTATTCCCAGTAAGGGTATGGCTAACTGATGAGAGGTAAATAGCTTGAAACAGATCTATACTAGTCTCCCTTTATTTATTTATCAACACAAATGCAACACAAATGTAACAAGGCAATATTAAAAAAATGGCTTTCTGCCTGGATGGCTCCCAGAGTGAGCCGATAGACGGCAATATGCTCCCTTCCATATTTGAGCATACCAGGGGTTGTGACACAATACATACATATATACATATACTATACATACATGTACTATAGGCAGAAGTCAAACAATCAGCAAATTACAGCAGGGAAGAAGACACAGCGAGAGAGAGATGCCCTAACAGAGCCTCTTATTATTATACAGGCTCTTAAAGGAATAACAAAAATGTTGTTGACTCATTCTCATCATTGTATCATTGTAGCAGCAGGTCAGCTCTTAAATCACTTCTCTCTCTCTCTCTCTCTCTCTCTCTCTCTCTCTCTCTCTCTCTCTCTCTCACACACACACACACACACACACACACACACACACACACACAAACACACACAAACACACACACACACACCATTAGGTGGCAAAATGCCATTGGCAAATCTGAGCAAAGGATTGTTAATATGCTTAATAGTATCAGGTAAAGATCTAAGAGATGAATTACACATAATGCTAAATTTGATGACTTGTGTTAACTCTGTTTTATTGTGGCTTAGGAGTATGTGAATCCAGCCTAACAAGTTACTGTCTGGTTCAAAGATTTCTGTAAACTCAGAAAATGCTTTAATTCAATAATCAGGTTCATTTGCAAGAATTCGTCTACATCTGTTTTCCAGCTCCAGGTGTGATGACTGTTTGTCTTCAATCATGTCTGTTCAGCTGGCCCTACTCTTCCTTTCTGCTCAAATTGTTTATTTCAAAAAGCACATTTGTTTCCATCTCATGCTTCCTAAGTCAATGGATTCCTGCAAAATCACAACTTGACTGTGGCAGAAATGGGCAACCAGTAAACCGTCAATCATCTTCCAGCTCCTAAAGCTACAGCCTGCAATCTGAGGGCTACCCAGCTTCAGCAACAAAACAGTAGCTGACTTCACAGGTTTCGCTACGCCAGAATGTGACTTCTTCCCTGAAATCTACACAGTTTTAATTACTAAACTATAGCTTGTACCATACATTTTTTTCCCAAACTTGTCAAGTTTAAGATGTATGGACTTAAAACTCCCAGAATTCTCCAGCTAGCGG
The DNA here is from genome assembly GCF_051295495.1 of Thamnophis sirtalis. Taxonomy (NCBI): domain Eukaryota; kingdom Metazoa; phylum Chordata; class Lepidosauria; order Squamata; family Natricidae; genus Thamnophis; species Thamnophis sirtalis. The sequence continues at coordinate 20,618,000 of NW_028261386.1, read as the reverse complement.
GCTGGGGGATTCTAGAAACTAAGATTCATACACCTTAGAATCAGGGGCGTGCAGTCAGGTGAGGCAGGGGAGGCGGGGCCTCACCAGTGTCATGAGGAAAAGAAAAGAATTTTTAAAATAATTTAAAAGGCTAAGGTAGTTGCTGCCAGACTCCAGAGTCACAGTGACTCTGAATCTGCTTAGTGCTAACTGTAGGGGGAGGCGAGAGAACTATGGGCCTCCTTTGCATAAGGAATTTTCGCCTTTGAACCCTTGCTCAGAGTTAAGCAAGGGTTAAAAGGCGAAAAATTCCTTATGCAAAGGAGGCACGTGATTCTCCCGCCTCCTGATCTGGGAGCAGCAAATCATGCCTTGGCAGCCTTGCCTAAGTAAGTTGCTTTTTTATTTAATTTTTTACATTTTCATCATGGTGGGCGGACAAGAGGAGAGTTGAAATCCACAGCTGGAAAAGGTATGTGGATCGGACGGAGAGAGAGGGGGGATTCAAAATGATAATTTAATTTGTAATTTTTTGTGAGGAACTTGTGTGTGTGTGTGTTTCTTTCGGGAGGGTGAGGCGGCGGAGCGCGGCAGTGGCAGGGAAGTTCTCGCCGCTGTGTCCAACAGGCCAGGCGTCTCGCGTTTATGTCCCCCATAAACGCAAGACGCCTGGCCTGTTGGACACAGCGGTGGCGGGGGAGGAATGGGCTGGGTGGGCTGGCTGGCTGGGGAGGGGGTAATCATGGCCGCTCAGGCCCCAGGGGCAGGGCTTTAAAGTCCCGGCGCCGTGTCCGCTATAGAGCGGGTCCCGGTCCCGCTCTATGGCGGACACGGTGCCGGGGCTTCGGCAGACCTTTCGTGCTTGCCTCACCGGCCATGAAGCTCACCGCACGTCACTGCTTAGAATTGACAAGTTCAAAAAATACTGCTCTTTAAAGCTTTAAACTTTAAAGCAGAGTAGCTGATAAAATTCACCTATTTTCAGGACAGTCACTTTCAATGGGGGAATTTGTTCTTTAAGTTCCAGATGACAGCTGCCTGTAGGGCAGTGTTGAGATTCAAATAATTTAACAACCGGTTCTCTGCCCTAATGATTTCTTTCAACAACCAGTTCACCAAACTGCTCAGAAAGTTAACAACTGGTTCTCCTGAAGTGGTGCGAACCAACTGAATCCCACCACTGCTGTAGGGAAACCTTTAAAGATGCTCCAGCTTGTATAGCTTTCCTTTACCCATCTACAGGGCAAGGCAAAAGGTACATTTGTAAAGTTATGCAAAGGAACTTTCATGAAAGAACCCATTTGTTATTCTGACTGATGAATATGAGAAGCATCACTGGAAGCTTTCAAGAAGAGACTGGACAGCCATCTGTCAAAAATAGTGCAGGCTAGACTCTCCTGCTGGGGCGGGGGGGGTTGGACTAGGTGACCTACAAGGTCCTTCTAACTCTGTTGTTCTGTTATTTCAGAGCAGTAATGAAGGCAAGATGTGGTTGTAAGGGAAGACACAATCTGCATAGACAGCTGTGGTTGCTAGGTGGTTTTCTTTCAGATTTAGGAACAAATGACCATTTGATTTTATTTGGGCAATTTCTCTTAATTTCTAACATTATGGAACAGGGGATTCTCTGACTATATCCATCACCCGCCCATAGTGCATTTATTATTAAATCAACATTTATCTAGTCACCCATCACACATACTGACTCTGGCTGGCATGCACACTGTAGCAACAGCCCAGAGTGGTAAATAGTAGTCTTATTTTAGTTGCTGCCCGTTGGAAAACCAATGTTCCCTAATGTGATGCTATCTGGATGTGTTAGGGCTGCGGGTACCTAAACCAACCTGGTTGCAAATTTGGGGATTTTCTGGAGTGTACCAGGCTGAGGAAGAATGATATGATTGCCAACTCCTTTGTGCTGGTCAGCTAACAAGATACTTTGTTCCAAAGATTTCTGAAGGGCTTTGCAAGCAAAAATGGGCTCACGACATAACACATTGGATCCTGCTTACTTTTGGATTTTAAATTATAAGAATGGTGCCATAAGAGTAATTGTGCTCCACAGACTGTCATTAATTGATCCATGGAATTTTTTTTAAAAAAGAAAATCACCAGAACCAACATTTATTGAATTATCAAATTTAAGTGGGGAGAAGGGAGAAGATCAGTTCTGGTCTAGCAATGGCTGTGTGGGTCTTTCTCCCCATTCTCTTTGTAGTTCATGTGTCTTGTTGGAGACCCTGTGCTCACAGCTACTTAAAAAAGGTCAGGCAAGGAACAGTTAATAGTCCATTTTTCCCTTTCCAGCCTGACAGTCAGTCACTTTAGAGGGGTGTCAAACTCAAGGCCTATGGGCCAGATCCAGCCCGCAGGGTACTTAAATTTGGCCAGTAGGGCTGGCCCGCGTTGCCTCTGGCAGCCAAAATGGGGCACAGGCGGGCTGCATGCAGCCCCCCCCCATGTCCCATTTTCAGCCTTTCCTGTAACTCTTTTCTGGCTAAAATGGGGCATGGGGGGGGGCACACAAAGTGGTGCAGGAGGCCGTCCAGGCTGAAAATAGGACGGGGCATGGCATGGCTGCACATGGCCCCCCCCGCACTGTTTTGCCCAGCAGGGTGCTGCAGGGGGTGTCCGTCCCATCTCTCCCCCTCTTCCACTCGGTTGACCCATGTAGGAGAACTACAATGCTGATCCGGTCCTCGAAGAAATCCAGTTTGGCACCCCCTGCTTTAGACTGACAAATATTCCTCCAGGAAAAGATGCAGACAAGGCACAATGCCAGAATGTGGCTGGAGTTGCTTAGATAGATTCACATTTGGGCCCTGAACTATTCTTTTAAAGCTAACCTCTAAATACTCACTGACAATTATGACCTCAGAAGAAACATCAGCAATTAAAAGAGTTGGGCTGACTTATATTAGGTTGATCTGTGCACTTAATAATACTTCTGCATCCAGAGGCAATGAGTTCCATAGATAGATTATGCTTTAATGTTTTTTATTTATTTATTTGAACAGTAGAGTAGGCTAGGCTAAAACAGTACCTGTGGTTTAGCATGTTGTGAAAATCAGGCTATAATGTTAAGGCATAATAGACTTTATTTGGGAACCTTTTTAAACACGGCCATTACGAGGAGTCAGACAAACCGGAACTGAACCTTAGGCTCAAGATTTAATGCAATGTAAGAATTCAGCCTTTCAATGTCTCTTGTCAGAAAAGCCTGAAAGGAGCAATACAGATCCCTGAAATTAAGAGACTTTCATCTACATGGGCTGTAGCCACAGGGCTCCTTGATGTAAGAAGAGGAAGCCATCAAGTGGGCGGAGCCTTTGCCGTTGGGGAAAGCAGCATCTGACATCAGGGATCCTGCCAAATAACACTGCCCAGTTTTTTCCAATGTGTCACCCCCTCCCCCACCTCTACTACTGAAAGACAAGTTATGGAGAACAGTTGGCGGGCAACTGATCAAGGCAACCGCCTAGAGCTGGGAGAAGTTTCCCTTTTTAGTAAGAATATTTGCATTAAAGAGGAGAGAGTAGCTAGTGGCAGGCTGGTGATTAAATATTCTGTTTATTATCATACTTTTTTTTTTCCTGAGCAGATCTGCACATCCCCGTTCCTTGTCTACAAGTGCTGCATACATAATCATTCTGGGCACTTAACAGAGAACATTTCATCTTCAAAGCGGTTTCTAAAGATTCCCTAATGCATTAAACATGCCCACCACTTCCCTCTCATTTAAAGAGGGAAGGTAGCTCTGCTTCAGATTTTGAGCTACAGGTCTCAGATCAACCTTTGCATGCAGAGAATTGACGGGGGTTTATTTTTTTTCCCCTGTCTCTCTCTCTCTCTCTCTTTTTTTAAAGATCTGGATGAAAAAAGAAGGTATCCCTTTGACTGCATCTTGAGCTTCAAAAGTTCCCAGGGGAATCCCGCAGTCATTGGAAGAATATGTTAATGTTAATATGCAAAAACAAAGACTTGGGATAGAAAACACTGGGTGGAAGGAAGCGTTTCCCTCCATATTTTTTAAAAAGGCTCATGCAAGTGTCATCTATAAGGCTACATCCACACAAAATACTTACCAAGGTAATGAAAAGCAGCTATAATAGTATAGCTTAGCTAGTTTTGACCTTATTTGTTTATTTTTTGTGGCTTAATATAGTCTGTAAATTCAAGCCACTTGATTAATTAAATTTATTAATTTATGTTGAATCACACAAGTCAAGGCAATGACTTAATTCAGAAACAGCTTAAACATTGGCGCTCAGGTTAAGATCACGTTAGAATTACTTCCCCCAATGGGCATGTCCGGGGAAGGGAAAGGGGGGAGCGGGGGAAGGTGATGCCTCACATTAAATCATTGTACCAGTAAAGTAGATGACATATTGCACATTATTTGTCTCGTGGTGCGAATTATATAATTCATCTTATCTGCATATTGCCCCTCCTCCCATTAATTCACCTGAGACCAACTGTTTTCCTTCATTGGGATGGGAGAAGTTTTGAAGGCCCCACAGAGATCTTTCTCACTCTCTGCCTTCTATAATCATGTCCCCAGTCCTTCATTCCCACGGGACTTCTTCTGAGTCATCTAGGTAGGATCAACTAAGGCAGCTTGAATTGCTCAACTGTGGCTCTAGTAGATGGGCATAGTCTTCTCCTAATTAATGGAACAAGCTTTAAAGTGGCTTTGGACTGCCCGCAAATAGTTATTCCCCCTCAGTGTTTTAACAGATCTATTGCAGGCTGCAGTCACCATTAGTCTGATTCAGGTTGACTGAATGTGACTTGTAGGAAGTAAGAGTTATACCAATAACATTAGGGGACTGGAGGCTAAAACATATGAAGAATGGTTGCAGGAACTGGGTATGTCTAGTTTAAGGGAAAGAAGGACTAGGGGAGACATGATAGCAGTGTTCCAATATCTCAGGGGAAGCCACAAAGAAGAGGGAGTCAAACTATTTTTCAAGGCACCTGAGGGTAGAAGCAATGGGTGGAAACTAATCAAGGAGAGAAGCAACTTAGAACTGAGGAGAAATTTCCTGACAGTTAGAACAATTAATCAGTGGAACAGCTTGCCTCCAGAAGTTGTGAATGTCCCAACACTGGAAGTCTTTAAGATGTTGGATAGCCATTTGTCTGAAACGGTATAGGGTTTTCTGCCTAGGCAGGGGGTTGGACTAGAAGACCTCCAAGGTCCCTTCCAACTCTGCTATTGTATTGTATTCTATTGTATAACATATAGCATAATGTGGGATGAGAAACCGAAGGTACCCTGGGTGTGAATTATATTAAATGGAAGAGTGTTATAACTTATTTGGCAGGGGACAATTGCTATTGGAGATTTTATAAGGGTAGGAACAACCGCCTGGCCTAGGGAGAATATTATGACAGTGTAAACTTTTTATCTTTTTATTTTGGTGTCTCTGAATCAGTGTTGGCTCCTAGAGATTGTCTGGACTAGTGCCTGCAATTTTGGCTAGATTTCAGAAGCAGTTTGCCATTGCCTGTTTCCTAGGGAGGAGAGTGAGTGGCAGGACCAAGATCATCCAATTGGCTCCATGCCTACAATGGAACTAGAATTTAGCACTCCTAGTTTTAGGCTAATGTTTTAACCAGTACAAGAAACTGGCTCTCCTTGTAAACTTTTTCAGCTTAGCTTTCCATTTCTTCAGGAGCTTAGGTTAGCGTTTCTCCCCCCCCCCCCAACTTCTGCAAATTTTAAGATGTGTGGACTTCAACTCCCAAAATTCCCCAACCACCTATGCTGACTGGGGAAATCTGGAAGTTGAAGTCCACACATCTTTTTCAGTTGCCTCCTGAAAAAAAACAAACCACCTTTGAGACAACCATGACCTGGATGACTGAGAATCTCACCCATCTTAAAATTCCTGAAGTTGAGAAACACCCTTTAGAGTCCAGTGTTTCCCAACCTTGGCAACTTGAAGATGTCCGGACTTCAACTCCCAGAATTCCCCAGCCAGCATTCGCTGGCTGGGGAATTCTGGGAGTTGAAGTCCGGACATCTTCAAGTTGCCAAGGTTGGGAAACACTGCTTTAGACGAGCACATCTTCTGCAACCTACTACTACAGCAAGAGGAATAACCAAACTCAGCGGTACTATTACAGCCTCGACCAGGGCAAAAAAAAAAAGCGAAAGGAGAGGATTTTTCACCAAGCCGGACTGGGAAAGTTCACCCGGCAACTTTAGCGCCCAAGGCTTGAGCACGACCGCCAGGGAAGCCAGGGCAGGCGGGCCTTCTTTGCGCCAAGAAAACCAGCCCTGCACCTCCTCTCAGGCGCCTCCGCCCGTTCACTCTCCGCAGGTGAAGGTCCCGCCGAGCGAAACCTCTAAGGAAGCTCGCCAGAAGCCGCCCCTCCAGCTCCCGAAAGAATAGCCGGTTTCTTCGGCCCTCGCCAAGAGCTCCGGCGGTATCCTCACCATAGCGAGTCCCCGACCACCGCCTCTAGCCAGTTGGGAGCCGGTGCAGGGCAAGGCGATGCTCCCCGGCGGTGGGCATCTATCGCGCCCTTACGCGCCTCTGACTGGCTGCCCGGCAGCAATTGGGCGATCACAACTCCGCGCTTCGGAGGAGGCGGTGGGGGGTGAGGGGAGCCGTCGGAGCCCCGTCGGAGCCCAGCAAAGCGCGCTGGAGCGCGGCGCCTGGGCTGGAAGCCACGCGGCTGCGAGGGCGGCGCGCTCCAACTTCCCTCGCCCAACCGGCCGGCTCGGCGCCCTTCCCCTCGCTCTGCGCCGCCCTGTGCGGGGTGTGTCCCGCCGGCGCCGGGTCCGCCTCTCGGGGGTTTAGGCGGGCTGCAACAGTGGCGCCCGCGAGCAAAGCGCCGGCCTCGGCAGGAGGAGAGACGCGTGGGGAGCTGCCGCCGCTGGGCTACCGCTCGCGCGCCATGCGGCGCAGGAGGCGCAGCTAGCGGCAGCGATCCGGAGCGAGGAGCGCAGTGAGCATGGCCGCGCCTGTCCTCCGCGCCGGGCTGCTGCTGCTGCTGCTGCGGGCGATCGCGGCGCTGCTCTGCCAGCTGGTGGTGGCCGGCTCGACGCTGGAACTGCTGGGCGGCGGCGGCGTTTACGAGGCGGAGCGTGGCCGGGGCGGGCGGTGCCAGGCCATCGAGATCCCCATGTGCCAGGGCATCGGCTACAACCTGACCCGCATGCCCAACCTGTTGGGCCACGAGCACCAGCGCGAGGCCGCGCTCAAGCTGGAAGAGTTTGCCCCGCTGGTGGCCTACGGCTGCCACGGCCACCTGCGCTTCTTCCTCTGCTCGCTCTATGCGCCCATGTGCACCGACCAGGTCTCCAGCAGCATCCCGGCCTGCCGGCCGATGTGCGAACAGGCACGTCAGCGCTGTGCACCCATCATGGAGCACTTCCACTTTGGTTGGCCTGATGCCCTGGACTGCTCTCGCTTGCCTACCAAGAATGACCCGCATGCCCTGTGCATGGAGGCACCCGAAAACGCCACCACAGCTGAGCCTCACCGAGGTCAGGGCATGCTACCCGTGGCCCCACGCCCTGCCCGACCTTCTGGGGATGGCCCCAGTGAGAGCCGACCGGGCAGCAGTGCTTCCTGTGAGAACTCCGACAAGTTCCAGTACGTGGCCAAGAGCCTGTCATGTGCACCCCGCTGCTCCCCTGGAGTTGATGTCTTCTGGTCACGGCAAGACAAGGACTTTGCTTTCATCTGGATGGCCGTCTGGGCCACGCTCTGCTTCGTCTCCACTGCCTTCACTGTCCTTACCTTCCTCCTGGAGCCCCACCGCTTCCAATACCCTGAGCGGCCCATCATCTTCCTCTCCATGTGCTACAACGTCTATTCGGTGGCCTTCATCATCCGCTCGGTGGCCGGTGCTGAGAACATTGCCTGTGACCGGGAGAACGGGGAGCTGTACATCATCCAAGAGGGGCTGGAGAGCACTGGCTGCACCATTGTGTTCCTCATCCTGTACTACTTTGGCATGGCCAGTTCCCTCTGGTGGGTCATCTTGACTTTGACCTGGTTCCTGGCTGCTGGCAAGAAGTGGGGCCACGAAGCCATCGAGGCCCACAGCAGCTACTTCCACATGGCAGCCTGGGGGATCCCCGCTATGAAGACCATTGTCATCCTCACCATGCGGAAGGTGGCGGGGGATGAGCTCACTGGGCTCTGCTATGTGGGCAGCATGGACGTCAATGCCCTGACAGGGTTCATCCTCATCCCGCTCTCCTGCTACTTGGTCATCGGCACCTCCTTCATCCTGACGGGCTTTGTGGCTCTCTTCCACATCCGCAAAATCATGAAGACCGGCGGCACCAATACTGAGAAACTGGAGAAGCTCATGGTGAAGATCGGGGTCTTCTCCATCCTCTACACTGTCCCGGCCACCTGCGTCATCGTCTGTTACTTCTACGAACGTCTGAATATGGATTACTGGAACCTGCAGGCCTTGGAGCACAGCTGCTTGCCTTTTCCAGGCCACCGAAGCGTGGACTGTTCCTTGGATGCCTCGGTGCCCACAATGGCCGTCTTCATGCTGAAGATTTTCATGTCCTTGGTGGTGGGCATCACCAGTGGCGTTTGGGTGTGGAGCTCCAAGACTCTGCAGACCTGGCAGAGCCTGTGCAACAGGAAACTGGGGGTGAGGACTAGGGGGAAACCATGTAGTGGAGTGACCTGCACCGGAGCGCACTGCCATTACAAAGCTCCGGCTGTTATGCTGCACATGACCAAGACGGACCCTTACCTGGACAACCCGACACACGTCTGAAGTTGGACCAGCCCTAGAGAGGCACCTCTGGACAGCAGAAGCATCAGGGAAAATACCACGGTGTCGTGGGTCTGCCTAATGCCTAAGCAGGTTTCAGCAGACGGCATGGAGCTAAAGTGTGGCTTGGGTGTGGGCTGGAAGAGGAGGGAAGATTGCAAATGGGGCTGGGGAGAGGCATCGGCAGATTTGGAGGGCATCTTCACCGTACTTGCTTGGGACCCCCAAGGAATGCCCAGAAAAAGATTTGTTCTCTCCTCTCTCTCTCAGCCTCTTGCTTTTCCCCCCCTTAGTGTTACGGTTTCGGTGTCTCTGTTTGCCAAAGTCCAGCAACTACTTTAAACGTTTTCTTTTGGGAGAGAGTTTGTCCAAAGTTATTTAATTCTGTAATTTATTTTTGTTTGTTTGTTTGTTTTTTTAAAGTAAATTCACTAGCTGAAAATAATAGAAGAGGAAAGAGACCCAATAAAATCTGGCTGTGTTATTTCAATGGAGGTTGGTGCTGTTTGCAGAAATTCAAGAGGCTTTGGAAACAGCTGTCACAAAAGAAGGGGAGCCAGGGAAGGGGAAAACATTCAGGCACAGCCGCTCTCCGTCTGAAAGTCTACGCAGGAGGGAGGGGGAGGGGAGGGAAGGAGAAAGGGGTGAGCCTCCCCCCTTTTCCGATGTCCTGCAGGATGAGTTGGGGCTACAGAACTGCTTACTAGAGCCAAAACTGGCCTCCTGAAAGTCTCCTGCCCAGGGGTGGCGGGGTGGGGGTGGGAGTTGGTTTCAAGCAGATGAAGCCAAGAGGCAGGAGGGCTCTCAACATATTTTTAGTCCAGCTGGAGAGTGACACAGCAGAGCGGGCCGTGCCAAGGCTATACAAGGCATCGCGCAACCAGCCCCCTCTTCACACCCCCACTCGCTTGCCAATATGCTGACCTTCAGCTCATTCTACGGTTGAAATCCAGGCAGGCAGCTGCTTGGGGGCTTGGGAGCCTCTTGTGCGGTGACAGTCCTCTTTCTGTGGCTAAGGGTTTGACCAATCAAGCTTCTCTTTTGCCTGCTGGAGACTCGGGTACACGAGCCCTGACTTTTTACAGGGTCCGCTGGAAATTATTATTCATGGATTAGGAAGGCAGGGAAAAGCATCGATCCAAAAAGCCGCCGTCTCTCCCAATGCTTCCCACCTGTGCAAAGCTCTGGGTGATCTCACTAAATTTTTCCTCTTTTGGGACGGATTAGGGCAAGAACCCAAAGCTGTAGGGCTAGGCTGGCAGCAGAGTACGTCAGGGTGTTGTAGCTACTAGGGCAAAGCTACTACTCAGAATGGCTCTAGGCCAGGGGTCTCCAACCGTGACAACTTTAAGACTTAGGGACTTCAACTCCCAGAGTTCCTCAGCCAGCTGAGGAACTCTGGGAGTTGAAGTCCCCAAGTCTTAAAGTTGCCACGGTTGGAGACCCCTGCGCTAGGCCAGTGATGGCGAACCTTTTCGGCACCAAGTGCCCAAACCAGAACATGCATGCATCTGCTTGTCTGCACCAGAAACTTGAAGGCTAGTTGGCCGGTGCATACATGCCTGTGGGGGCCGTTTTTGGCCCGAAAAATGGTCTGTTTGGGGGCATTTTTTGGCCCCTTTTCAGGTTGTTTTGGGCCATTTTCTGACCATTTTCCGGGCAATTTTGGCCTGAAAAATGCCTGAAAGCAGCCCCAAAAAGGACCAAAACCAGGCTGGTTTCGGAGCATTTCTTGAGCTATTTTCTGGCCGTTTCCCGGCCATTTGTGGGCCTGAAAACAGTCCCCAAAACGTCTGAAACAAGGCCAAAAATACCAAAAAGAGCCATAAACGTCTCAAAAATAGGTTGGTTTTCAGGCATTTCTTGTGCCATTTTCAGGCCGTTTTCCAATGCTCCGGTGCCCGCAAACACCAGCAGGCAACGGTGTGCGTGCCCACAGGTTCGCCATCAAAGCTCTAGGCCGTCTCTGGGACCGATGGGGTCATGTTTGTGAATCTCCTTTGCTGAGTGGTATGTTTAGAATGACGGGGCTGCTCTTGGAGTTGGCTGAGGGTCCCTGGTGGAAAAAGAAGCAGGGAGCTCAGCTCGCCTGAGCGAACCTGGGTTGTCTGAGGTCGGTCCTTCAGGCACTCCCAGCAGCCGGGCCATCCAGAATTAAATCACACAGCCATGCTGGGGGACGAGGACACCATTCTAGCCCCATTTGACCTCTAATCTAGATCAAAGAGTCAAGAATGAAGCCTGTGGTGGAAGAAGCTGGGTGTGCTTAGCCTTGGGAATCCAAGATAAGCTTGTACTGGTAGTCCTCAACGTACAACAGTTCATTGTAATGAGCTGTGGTGGAGCAGTGGTTAGAATGCAGTACTGCAGGCTACTTCTGCTGGCTGCCAGCAGTTTGGCAGATCGAATCTCACCAGGCTCAAGGTTGCCTCAGCCTTCCATCCTTCCGAGGTGAGTAAAATGAGGGCCCAGATTGTTGGGGGCAATAGGCTGATTCTAAATCAGGCTAAAAATCAATGATTTTTTTTTTAATCGGATTTTTTTATTTAAATCGGATTTTTTTAAAAAAAATATCAAATTAATTTTAATAAAATGCTTTTGGAGTAAAAAAATCTAAAGATAGTTTTCTATTTAAGGTACATTAATACCGTAGTTTATTCAGCATGAAATGGAGCATAGTTATGTGGCATGAGGCCGTATATTCCACAATATTGGGACTGTTGGTAAGTCAACAATGGGTCAGGGGGGGGAGCCGCTGCAGGACAGAGATGATAGTTGCTCTTTAAAAATTATGATCTAAACCGAGTTGATTTAAATCAGGTGTTTTTACTAGTGATTTAAATCATGATATCAATCGAGTTGATTTAAATCAAATCCACCCTGCTCTAAACCACGTAGAGAGGTCTGTAAAGCACTGTGAAGCGGTATATAAGTCTAAATCAAGAGTTCCCAAACTTTGCTATATCCCACTCCTAGAACGCTTCTGATACATTCTCGCACCCCTTACAAAAGTAAATAACATGCATATAATGATGCATATACACTATAATTTTGAAAATTCTAAGCCCAAGTTTTTGCACCCCTTGGAATATCGTCTCGCGCCCCCAGTTGGGAACCTTTGGTCTAAGTGCTATTGCTGTTCATATTTATTCACTGTTCAAAGTTACAAGGGCACCGGCGAAAAAAGAGGACTTAACGACTGTTTTTCACAAAGCCGTTGCAGCATCCAAATGATCACATGATCAAAATTAAGACACTTGGCAACGGATTCATATTTATGACAGATGCGGCGTCCCAGAGTCATGCTTTTTCCCCCTCCCCCTTTTGCAACCTTCCGACAAGCCGAATCAAAGGGGAATCCAGATTAACAACCAACGTGTTACGAACGTAACAACTTGCACTGATTCCCTTAACAACTGCGGCAAGAAAGGTGGCAAATTGGGGCAAAGTTTGCTTAACAAATGTCTTGCTTAGCAACAGAAATTTTGGACTCAAAATGTGGTCCTAAGCCGAGGACTACCTGTACTTTTCCAGCGCCTGAAATGAAGGAAGGAAGGAAGGAAGGAAGGAAGGAAGGAAGGAAGGAGGTGGGTCATGAAAGAATAGTTCCCAGGTCCAGGAAGGTCATTTTTGATTGACTATTATTTTTAAGCAACCTGTTTGTGGAACAGTAGTAGATTCCCCTTCGCTGGGTTTATTTAAGCCCATCGGTCAAAATGCTTCCATTTGGATCCCTGCGTTGAGCAAGGTGTTGATTTTGAGAGGGTCCCTGCTTCTCCGAGTTGACAGAGCCCCTCTCCAGAGAGAGGCGTTTTTCCCTCGCTGCTTGCCAGGAAAGAACACCCCACCGCAGGCCACAGCAGCCGGTACCACTTCCATGCACACACACACACACACACACACCCAGGACCAGTAAATAGCACAGACATGGACAACCCACACCCTTCCCCAGAGAGCAGTTGGACACTTGCCCAGATGGAGCCAGTTGCCGAAGAGGGGCAGGGGGGGGGGCACCGTTTGCCAGCCATGCGGGACAAAGCAGACTGGAAGCAGGCCTCTGGCGGGCAGCTGCTGATTTTGGCATGCCTGCCTCCCCCCTCCGGGCCTGCCAGGAGCCAGCCTTCCTGGGATGAATAATCCTTTCCAGCCTCCCCCACCCCCTTCCAGGTGATTTGAACACACTGACATCCAAAGACCCAATGGCCTGAGGAGGGTTGCGGGGGGGGGGGGGGGAGGGGGAAGGGAAGGTAGGGGAAGCAACGTTTGGCATCTGGCAACGTGCATCCTTCAACCACCAGCTCCGCAGGGCTTTTGATGCTCCCCTCCACCCCCACCCCACTCTGTGGGGAAGAGACTTGCAGCGGGTGGGTGAAAGAGAGACAGGCGATGAAATAATGTCAGGCTCTGGTTCCACGACCTTTTGTCAAAATGTTTTTATTTATTCATTCATATCAGCCACCCTTTATATCAGTGTTTCTCAACCTTGGCGACTTTAAGTCCTGCGGACTTCAACTCCCAGAATTCCCCAGCCAGCATAGCTGGCTGGGGGATTCTGGGAGTTGAAGTCCGCAGGACTTAAAGTCGCCAAGGTTGAGAAACACTGCTTTATATGGTCCTTTGGAGAGGATCTTAGTCTTCAACTAGATGAGAGAGAAGAGACTTATTCAGGGGCACAGAAAGGCAGATTCCGGTCCATAGATGCAGAAGTCTAATAAAAGCCTAAAATTTCCAAAATGAATCCATCATTCCAGAGCCTCCAGCACAAACAAGGATGGCACGGCTGCGTTCACACAAAATAGAGTGAGTGGAGCTTCCAGAGGCTGCACTTGCACAACGTGTTCACTTTACTTAAAGCTCTTTGTGGTTTAGCCCTTTGCCCGAAAGGATGGAGGGTAGTCTATATCACAGAAATGCTTATTTACATCATACTTTATAGAATCAGGGGTGAGCAACAGGGCACTAATGAGTTCCAGTGTAAGTTCAGACACTTCCGTTGGCATCTGCCAGCTCCCTACACCAAGGAGAGAACACATACACATCAAGGAGAGAAGCAAAAACATTGGGAGAAAATTCCCAATGGTGAGAACAATAAACCAATGGAACGGCTTGCCTTCAAAAGTTGTGGGTGCTCCAGGCTTTCAAAAAGAAACTAAACAACCATTTGTCTGAAATGGTATGAGCTGAGGAGGGGGTGGACTAGAAGACCTCCAATGTCCCTTCGAACTCTGTTATTATATGTTCTATGCGTGTGAGTGCAATATGTTATCCAGCGTGGCGTATTCATTCTCTCTTCCTTGGCTTTGCCTAAGAAATGTGTACATTGCAATAGCAAAGATGCAAACATGGGCAGGGTCATCCCCAGGGACTCTGGGCTGGGGTTTATTTATTTAACTGCGATTACATACAATTCCGGTCACTGCCAATGCTGAGTTTCCCATCGGAGTGATTTCAATCCTTGTTCTTTCTCAGGATGGCAGAGAAGGATGTGCGCTGGGTTCTGAGTTCACAAGAGCTATTTGACTACTCGGGACTTTCAGACATTACGGTGACCTGAGGATACATGCAGATCTTTCACCAGTATAACGATGGGGGAATCCTTCCTGTGGGGGTCCAAAAAAGATTCCACCTCTGTGTCAAAGAACCTGCTTCCAACAGATAAGAGCTGAGATGGTGCAGTGGTTAAATGCAGCACTGCAGGCTACTTCAGCTGACTGCAGTTCTGCAGTTCGGCTGTTCGGCTGTTCAAATCTCACCGGCTCAGGGTTGACTCAGCCTTCCATCCTTCCGAGGTGGGTAAAATGAGCACCCGGATTGTTGTTGGGGGCAATATGCTGACTCTGTAAACCGCTTAGAGAGGGCTGAAAGCCCTATGAAGCGGTATATAAGTCTAGGTATTTAGGTATTTAGGTATTTATTAATACTTATAGGCCGCCCTTTTCCCTGAGGGGACTCAGGGCGGCTTACATAAGATGGGGGGGGGGGTATACAGACAATAGACACAAACAATACATAGAAGTAAAATAGTAGGCAACATTCATTCATCATTCGGGTGGGAACAGTTATCTTTGTCCCCAGGCCTGACGGGCTAGCCAGGTCTTAAGGGCTGTGCGGAAGGTCTGGACAGTGGTGAGGGTACGAATCTCCACGGGGAGATCGTTCCAAAGGGTCGGAGCTACTACTGAAAAGGCTCTCCTCCGTGTAGTTGCCAGTCGGCACTGACTGGCAGATGGAACTCGGAGGAGGCCTAATCTGTGTGAGTCTAACTCACACAGTCTAACTAGCAGTCTAACTGCTATTGCTATTGCTATTGCTAAATGCAGGCCTAAGTCACCAAACACATGATGTCATAAACTGATTGGTTTAATTTTGGATTAAGCTGGTTTGCAAATCCATCCATTGTGGTTTGCAGATCATGGCTTAGGCTGTTGTGTGACTCTTACACGTTGTATTGACTCGGGGTGTTTAATGGATGTGTGTCGTATGAACCTAGCACATGGGCTTATTCAGTAAACCATGGTTAAACAAACCATGGTCTAGCTGTAGCACAATAAGTGAACTCAGTCCCAGTTTTCCTGGGCTTTCATGGCGGCAAAGCTTAGATGAGAAGCTTGGCAAGCTAATTTAATTTCCCCCCTTCCCTTAAAAAATCGGAGTTCTGCTCCTCTGATTGCCCACCCAGTCACTTGCAACTTGAGAATAACAAACCAGACTGTCCTTGATGACAATGAAGATGACTGTGACAAAACCCCACTTTGGTGTGTGATGTGAGCTTAGCTCCCCAAGGGCTGCCTCCCAGATCTGGACTGTTCCCCCCCCCAATCTGCCAAAAAGTGGTCATCCGGATTTTTGCCACCCTACATTAGGGTGTTATCTTTGCCCCCTTGCTTTCTTGCTGGGGGCTATAATAATGCAGATATCACGAGGCTCAAAGATGTTCCTAACCTAGCGAACTTGGGCTGGGTTCTTTTGTCCTCCACTCTCCTTGGCAACCGCCAACAGGTGTGTGGGTGGAAGGAGAGGTTTTCATGCAACGGGGGGAGCAGCAGGTCACAAAAGATGCAGTCAGCGTGTTTGTGAGACCTGAAGCTGGCAGAGGGGACCTTCTGAAAAAATCTGGGAGAATTGCCTTTCAAAAGTCTCAGCAATGCCTGCAGCCCTCTGGTTTTGCCCTTGGGGTGAGGGCCACTAAGGTTATGGATGGGCTTCCCTGCCTTTTGTCCCTTTCAGTGAGTCATCAGATGGGGACTCCCACAGTTTTTAAACCTTGGCAACATATCTGGGAAATTCTGGGAATAGAAGTCCACGCATCCTAACATTGCCAAGGTTGAGTAGCACTAATCTAGTCCTCAAGTGGGTGAAAATGAAGCACAATACGATTGTTATTATTCCCAGGTCTCTTTATAGGGGTCATCAGGAGCTCAGATGTGGGCTTTCAAGAGACTCCTCTAAGTGAGATGCTGAGAAACATCCCCACTAAAATGTTGAATGTTTGTTTGAATGTTTATTTTATTTATATGCTGCCCTTTTCCCCCCGAAGGGGACTCAGGGCGGCTCACAACTCAAACCAGGGAAGGGGGATACAAACAAAAAATTAAAACGACACAAAACAATACATAATTTAAAACACACAACAGTCATACCATTCGAGACGGGGGCAACAATTCTTTAGCCCCAGGCCTGTCGGAACAGCCAGGTTTTAAGGGCTTTGCGGAAGGCCTGGAGGGTGGTGAGGGTTCGAATCTCCACGGGGAGTTCGTTCCAGAGGGTCGGAGCAGCCACAGAGAAGGCTCTCCTCCGGGTAGTTGCCAGTTGACACTGGCCGGCGGATGGAATTCGGAGGAGGCCTAATCTGTGGGATCTAATCAGTCTAGTGGAGGTAATTGGCAGCAGGCGGTCTCTCAAGTACCCAGGTCCAATACCATGAAGGGCTAGGATTAGAGCCGAGGTGGCGCAGTGGTTAGAGTGCAGTACTGCAGCCACTTCAGCTGACGGCTAAGCTGCAGTTCGGCGGTTCAAATCTCACCGGCTCAAGGTTGACTCAGCCTTCCATCCTCCCGAGGTGGGTAAAATGAGGACCCAGACTGTGGGGGCAATATGCTGACTCTGTAAACCGCTTAGAGAGGGTTGAAAGCCCTATGAAGCGGTATATAAATCTAACTGCTATTGCTATTGCTATTACTTGGATTAGAGTTAGAAAGCCCCCTTCCCTCACCACAGCCACCCGAGGCAGCTCCTAAGACAGTGATGCCCAAAGCGGAACACATGTGCACGTATGCATGCCGGAGCATCAGAAACCTGAAAACCAGCTGGGTGGTGCACATGCCAGCCAGCTGGTCTTTGAGTTTCCAGCATGCGCATGTGCGCCCCCCCCCCCAGCTGGCTTTTACGTGCACCAGAGCACCAGAAACCTGAAGACCAGCTGGCCAGCTCACACATGCCTGTTTTTGGCCATTTTTTGCTGTTTTGGGGGGGCGTTTTCAAGCTGTTTTTGATCATTTTTCAGGGCATTTTTTAGGGCATTTTCTGGCGCTCCGGTGCTTGCACAGACCAGCGCTCCGGAAACCAAAAAGAGGAGCTGGTGATGCCGTGCATGCCCACGGAAAAGGCTCTGTGTGGCACCTCTGGCATGCGTGCCACAGGCTTGCCATCACGGTCCTAATAGTTCTTTGTCAGGGAAATGCCTCCGCACAACCTACGAATCCCAGGCTTTCATCCCCATTGCGGTTTCCAAATTCTCCAGTGACCGCGACTTACAGAACTCCCAAAAGATGGGAGATCAAGATTGCCTAATCTGCAATGTTTCTTGGTCAAGACTGGCTGGGGAATTCTGGGAGTTGAGGTCTGCATATCTTAAAAGTGGTCATGACTGAGAAACACTGACCTATGAGCCACGGTGGCGCAGTGGTTAGAGTGCAGTACTGCAGGCTAATTCTGCTGACTGCTGATTGCCAGCAGTTCGAATTTCACCGGCTCAAGGTTGACTCAGCCTTCCATCCTTCCGATGTGGGTAAAATGAGGACCCAGATTGTTGGGGCAATATGCTGACTCTTTAAACCGTTTAGAGAGGGCTGTAAAACACTGTAAACCGGTCTATAAGTCTAAATGTATTGCTAAGTGCTATTGCCAAAGAGATGGGAGCCTGGATTCTCAAATACTTGTTCTTCTAAACCTTAACGCTGAGCTTAAATTCCAATGGATGCTGAATCCAGCATCTTCCGCTTAATCCTCTGTGCTCAAACCACCCTTTTTACTTGACGATCTAAGTCCACCTTGTACTTTTGCACCCCTTGCTCTAACCACTGGTCTTGCCAGCTACTTTCATCTGTCACTCTGTTTTTTTTTAATGTTTTTATGGTGTTTTCAGGAAAGGAGAAGGTGGGTTTGCTGTAACATCTGCCTCTTGCTCTCTCCCCTTGGGGAACTGACATGCTCAAACCTGCTCTGGCAGAAACACTTCTTCCTTTACAAGTAATCCAGCCCACCAGTGTTGCTCTCGCACTGAGGGAGGGCCTCACTTTGAAGGTGTGGCAAAGGAGAGGTGACAACTACTCACTGACTAAGTTTGGACAAGTTGTAAAACCTGGGCAGTGAATTAACCATGTTCTGGATTCACACAATACACTGAATTGTACTCTAATCAAGAGTTTATAAACAGGCTGGGTTTATATACCACAATAATGTTGAGACTCTAGAACAATGTTTCTCAACCTTGTCAACTTGAAGATGTCTGGACTTCAACTCCCAGAATTCCCTAGCCAGCATTTGCTGGCTGGGGAATTCTGGGAGTTGAAGTCCAGACATCTTCAAGTTGACATGGTTGAGAAACGCTGCTTTAAAAAGAGGGCAGAGAAGAGGAACAAAGATGATGAGGGGACTGGAGGCTAAAACGTATAAAGAACGGTTGCAGGAACTGGGTATGTCTAGTTTAATGAAAAGAAGGACTAGGGGAGACCTGATAGCAGTATTCCAATATCTAAGCTGTCATAAGGAATGGGGTGTGTATGTCATCCTAAGCATCTGAAGGCAGAAGAAGGAAACTAATCGAGGAGAGAAACAACCTAGAATTAAGAAGAAATTTCCTGATAGTGGGAGCAATTACAGTGGAACAGCTTCCCTCCAGAGATTGTGGGTGCTCCAGCGCAGGAAGTTTTAAAGAAGAGATTGGACAACCATGCATTTGAAATGGTATAAAGTTTCCTGCTTGAGTAAGGGGTTGGAGTAGAAGACCTCTAAGATCCCTCCCAACTTTATTATTATGTTATTCCAGTGTTTCTCAACCTTGGCAACTTGAAGATGTCTGGACTTCAACTCCCAGAATGTTTCTCCATTTCTTATCCAGGGAAATATAATATTCTGCCTTTTCAATATTTCCTAGGATATTCCATTCTTCTAGGAGAGGGGGTTGCTAACTTCCTACAACACAAAGCGCACACTCAGCGAACCAGTTGTTAAACCAGTAGGATCCCACCCTTGGCACCATCCACATCTTGCTTGCAGCCCTGACTTATATTTTGTTCAGCAAGAGAGTTCTTATATCACACTGCAAGAGAGTTCTTATATCACACTGCATTAAGTTGGGCTTCCTTTTGTATCAAGGAAAATCCATTCTCTGCAGCGGAGAAATTATGCCCAAAGGTCTTTAGCTCAAGACAACTTTCCTTGGTTTAATAAAGTCCCGTGTCCCCACCACCACCACCCCGAGGCACAAAGCAGGCGGCTCAGCCTACTCCCGTCTATCTGAGAGATCATCCTGAGCCCAGTTTGAAACTTCTGTCAGTCAAGCTCTAAAAGGAACCAATTTTTAAAATTTTATTTATTTGCTGTTAAAGGTCAGATTTTTTTTTTTTAGGCTGCACTTTAAACTGATGCCAAATTCAGCACTTGTGTAGGTTTCGGTCGGTGTGTTTGGCACTGCTGCTGGTTATAATTAACTCCTTAGTGGTTTGGATCTCACACATCTAAGGAAAGGAAACAACATCAAATGCAAAGGAATATGGGACAGCTGTTGGCATGGTATAGTCAAAAGAGCCCAGCCATCAGGTGTAATCAAAGCTCTGGTGCTAACAAAGCTTGTGTGGGTGTGTGTTTTTTTAAATATTTATATATTTATTGTTTTTCTTAAGAAAACAAAACAAAACAACACATACAAGACAAAAGCAAGGAAAAAAACAACTTCCCTTCATTTCATCAAGCATGTTGTTTGGTTACAAGTTTTTGTGCAACAATTCTTAAAATTAAGAATAACATCACTGGTTTTCCATTAAACATAACTAAATATTTATCTGTCGTTGAGCATTATGTGTTCAAATTACCATTACTATTCTTTCATTTGTAACAATCCTTATTTCCTTGATTTCATAATTATCTATCAAATAACAATAAGTCTTTAAAGTATTATAATATTGCCTATCTCTAAGGAAAAAAAGCGGAGATTAGAACAAAGAATTCCCATTAATTTATAATATACATTCATAGTTTCAATTGACCATAATGTCACCAATCATCCAGAGTTCTATGTGGGTGTGTTTTTAATGTGTGTTGCAACACACATTAAAAATGGGCTGAACTTCAATGGCACAGTTGTAGCCATCATTGTAACTTTTTGGATCATGCCCTGTAGATACCCCTGGTAAGAAATATCTGGTTCAACTACAGATTAAAAAGGACCTTAGAATTATAGCTGATCTCAGATGGGCATCTGTGGTGGGATTCAGCCAGTTCGCACCACTTCGGGAAAACCGGTTATTTAACCTTCTGAGCAGTTTGGTGAACTGGTTGTTGGAAGAAATCATTAGAGCAGAGAACTGGTTGTTAAATTATTTGAATCTCACCACTGGCCAGCAGCGTGAATGTATTCTGAAAAAAGACTCCATGGTTTGGGTCAAGGGTATCTGAAGGATTACCTCTCCCCAGTTACATCTATCTGGCCCACCAGAGTGAGAAGGCAGGTTATGTTGTGGGTCCTGGCTATTAGGAAGTACATCTAATGGGTACATTAGTACATCTAATGGAACCAAGGAAAATGGTCTTTGGTGGCCCCTTCTCTGGGGAACATCATTTCCCAGGAGGTAAGATTGGCTCCCACCTTGATACTTTCCCAGAACTATTCCCCAGTTTATCAAAGCCTGAATTGGTCCAGAAGCAATACAGGCCTTTCCTGGTGAGTAACACAAAGCAACCACAGAGCTCAATCGGAAAATGGGATGGCATCAACACCGGCTTTCTCTTAACTATGTTCTGTGCCACCCTTCAAGCCAAAGACAATTTCACAGAGCCATGGAAAGCCATCAAACACAATCAAAAGGACCCAAGAATGAAGAGCCCTCCCTGATTTCTCTCTCCCCCCTACCGACCCCAAATGTGCATATATATAAAGGTCCCTGGAAATGCTACTACAAGTTGGGGAATTACACAATGAGGCAGCGGCTATCCTGCCAGTAGTGGGTTTCTATTATTTTTTTACTACCGGTTCGCTTGTGTGCACACACATGGGATGCTTCTGCGCATGTGCAGCAGCATCCAGGCAGGTGGTCTGGAGCCTCCCACCGCTGCCACTTCCGGTTTGCCCGATCTGGGCTGAACCGGTAGAAACCCACCTCTGATCCCGCTTCAATCCAAAGAAGGCTTGAAGGCCTGTTGTTATAACTGCTTTCTTATGAAACTGCTTTCCGTTGAGGGGTGGGCTTCCAAAATTTTAGCAAGGGATTCTCTACCCAGTTGCTGGGTGGGCGTGGCCATGGTGGGCGTGGTCTAGTCCGCCTTCTGCCCCACAGGGGGTGTGTGTGTTTATTTTTGCCCTCCCTGGGCTCCGGAGGCTTTCCTCAAGCCTCCAGGAGGGGAAAAACGGCCTCCCCAGGCTCCAGAGGCCTTCTGGAGGCCAGAAATGGGCCCGTTTCAACCCTTCCCGAACTTCCAGTAGGCCTGTTTTTCACCCATCTTGAGCTTCCACGCGCGCCCTGCACTTCCCTGCATCCAAAACGGGCCACTTGGGGACTCCTGGGAGGGGAGGGGTGGGCAGGGCCAGCCAGGAGTGGGATTTGGGGGTTCTCCAAACCGTGACCCGTCAAAACCGCGGAGGACAAAATCGCGCTCGACGAAAGCGCGCATTTGACGTCATCACAGCACGACGAAAAAAATTAAAAATTGAAATAAAATTAAAATTAAAGCAAGCCGATTCACATAAAGGTAAGGGTTAGGGTTAGGGTTAGGGTTAGGTTAAGGGTTAGAGTTAGGTTTAGAGTGTTAGGGTTACGTTTAGCGTTAGGTTAAGGGTTAGCGTTAGGTTTAGCGTTAGGTTAAGGGTTACGTTTAGGGTTAGATTTAGGGTTAGGTTAAGGGTTAGGTTTGGGGGAGTTAGGGTAAGGTTTTCGCTTTATTTTTACATTTTTCGATCACAGCGCGATGTTTTCGTCGCGCTGTGATGACGTCAAATGCGCGCTTTCGTCGAGCGCGATTTTGTCCTCCGTGGTTTTGTGGTGGAACCCTCCGAACTGCACAGAATCTTAGCTAGAGGTTCTCCCGAACCCCTGCGAATGCCCAGCAGCCATCTTTTCCCTAAGAATGTCTGCCTCCTGTCCCAGGGGCTGAGGGGGAAGCTTCAGCTGCCCACCCTCACCCCCTTCTTTTCATTTCAGGTAGCAGCTACTGTAGTAGCCAGGCCAAAGGGAGGAAGCTGCCAAGGAGGAAGGCACGCTGCCCTTGATTCTTCCAGCCTCTTCTGATAAACATACCAGAGCACCATTTCTCAGTCTCAGCAGTTTTAAAATGGGTGGACTTTAACACCCAGAAATCTCCAGCAATCCTGGCAGTTGAAGTCCACCCTTCTTAAAAGTTGCTGAGGTTGAGAAACACTGCTCTGGCATGTTTGTCAGCAGAGGGTGGAAGAAATTTAAAGCAACTTAGTCCCCTGGTGATCTGAGGGCCAAAACCATGACTTGAAACAACTAAGAGGGAGACGGATTATCATGCAAAAAGGAAGCTCTAAACTGGAGTTGGGGAAGAATTAGCCATTTGCAAGGTAAACAGGCTTAGATTCGGAGTCAAAATGGTCAAATGGGGTAACCTATTGCATGACAGACCTGCCTTTGGTGAGAGAAAATGATGCAACTTTTGTACTCTGGTTTCTGTTGGGAGCAAAGTGCTGCATTTTGCAACAGGGCATCACTGGGGACAATTCACAAGTGCCGAAATGTGCGCAAATGTGGCAAGACACATGACTTGGCAAACAGACCGGTGGAGAACAAACGGATGGGTTCACACAAAGCGCCAAAGAAGTTAATTCTGGAAGCAAGCCCAGTCATTGGGTTCGCATACTTCACTGAAGTATAAACATGTGGGTTTGTGCAATGTGCTTAAGCCACAACCAGTAAAACTAAGGTTGGCACAAGCCCAGCTTAGCAGGCTGTGTGAATGCAGCTGCTAGTCCCTGCGGGTTAAAGGAGTTGCATGAAGACTTAGGGTGAGAACCGATGCTGGCTGCTCCCACCTAAAGGGTCTGAAAGATTATGGAGAAAATGAAGGGAGAAGAAATGGACAGGACACACACATACACACCACAGATAATTAGAAGGTATATGGTCATGAGCTTTAATCCATTCCATTTGGTCAACACGCCACACAGAACAAGAGATCCTTACAGTATGCTAAAGTAGCAGGGTTGGGGGGTTGGGCAGGCAATTGTCCATGGGGGTGGGAGAGGAATTAGAGGATATTTCTAGTAAGCAGATTTCCTGGAAAAGTAGAGCATAGGAATGTTGGAAGAAATATCCATCTGGTTCAGTTCCAAGCGAGGAGAAAGACACTGGAAACATGGAGGCTGGTTGAAAAGATGTTTTATTGATGGACAGGACCACATGGGTTTGAGGTCCTGGGCAGCTGACCACCTGGAGTGGAGAGTGAGTGTTGTTTATACCCTCTCTTGGGTCTTGCCCTTGAGCTTCCTGTTCCTGTGGCAAGGACATGTATTCTATTGGTTGCTGTCAGACTCTCATGGGGCTATGCAGAGGTCATAGCTGAAGTTGTCTGAGGTTTGGTTTGGTTGGTTTGGTTTTAGTGGTCTTGTATGCCGCTCACTCCCGAAGGACTCCGGGCGGCTTAGAATAAAAAGGGAAGGGGGATAAATAAGACAATACAAAATTTAAAATACAACAACATTCACAATTAAAGTGGGGCTGGATACTTCAACAGCCCCAGGCCTGCTGGAACAGCCAGAACTTAGTAGCTTTATGGAAGGCCGGGAGGGTAGTAAGGGTCCGGATCTCAATGGGGAGGTCATTCCAGAGGGCCGGAGCTGCAACAGAGAAGGCCCTCCCCCGAGGGGTCGCCAGCCAGCATTGGCTGGCAGATGGAATCCGGAGAAGGCCAAGTCTGTGTGATCGAATCGGTCTTTGGGAGGTAATTGGCAGGAGGTGGTCTCTCAGGTACCCAGGTCCGATGCCAGGTAAGTTTGGTTGAACCTTGCTGGGTGATGCAATGTCCTTAGGGAATTTTGAAATGCAGTGAGTCCTGCTGCTAGATGGGTAGAGGGCTAATCTTATTATGTCCTGAGCGGTCATGTCTTAATCCTATCACCCTGGAGCTGGAGGTCTTTTGTCGTGTAGATAGGCTGCCCCACCCAGTCTTTCTTAATGTGCACCAAAATATCTGCTGGGGACAAGGAGCTGGGTTTCTGTTTCCTTTAAGATTTTTATTTCTCTTTTAGGGGAAATATTTTATCCCACCCTTTTAATATTTCCTAAAATATTTCATTCTTGAAGGAGGGGTGGGTGCTAAGTTATAATGTTTGGAAAGTGAGACACATCTAATGTTATCATCCTGGATGATTGTTAATGAGTAACAGAATTGTGCCATCTGAATTCTGATTTTGTGTGGCAGGTCTGGGCCCTCTTCACAACTGCCCTAACTGCAGCCTGCCGTTTGAAATCAGAACAGAGAGGAGCAGAGGAAATTTGAAAAAAGGCACATTTGCAAAGCTTTTTTTTTTTTTTTTTTTTTTTGCTTTTGCTCCTTTGCTTTTTTGGCAAGTTGACACAGTCTCTAAGGCAAAGTAGTTATAACCAGGAAGGTTATAATCATTGTGGTCAGTGCCTTAATTTTTCTAGGTAATGTCACCATTACGTGCAGAAATCTATGAGCTTGTCCTAAGGCTGCCTCTATAAATCTTGACTGGTTTAGAGGATGACCTCAGAACAAAGTCTTTGAAGAAGGAGAAAAGAATGAAAGGTGCCAAAACCAATGATTGGAAGAAGTAATAAATCAGTGCAAGCAAGGACTGCTTGGTGACAGTTTCCCCCCACCCCACTTCTTTGTATCCAGGAACAAATCAGCAAGCATAACACAAACACACCAGGAAACTTTGGCTGCAAAAATGGGCGCTCTGCAGATTTGGAAGGTGGAATCTGGTCCCCTTTGAGTGTCCACTCATTGAGTGCTTATATAATCATTCTGGGTTGAACAATGGAGTAACTTTTCCTCATCCAAAGTGGTAGCCACATAATTGTGCCCGCTTGATCCTGTGGTGGAAAAGCTATTAGTTTCCTCCTTTTCATCCGGTATTTATTAATCTTCCAGTGCTTGCATATTTCAGTATAAAAAGGACTTTTGTTCATTTGTATAACATCACTGTGAGATTCTTGGGTTTCAGTTTTGTGGTGCGATCTAGAATGAGTTTGAATTGGTGACTCCTGAGGAAGCAGGCAGGATTCTCTGCACTGTTTAAGTTTAGCCACCTGTTTATTGGATCTGGCTCTCTGGTTATTAAAGCAGCCAGGGAGATGCCCTATAATTGGATCCATACTGAGATATCATTCTCATTTAGAGGGGGTGTGGGGTCTTCAGCCAAGGAGGAGGCAGTGGTGCTCCCCCTCCTCAAAAGGCTAGTTTTGGACCCAACATTTTTAGACAATTGCTACCCTTGTTAGGAAGGTGGGTCAGCCTGTCATTGCAGGGAAACCCTGGAAAAAAATGAATTATCCAGATCCAATTCAGTTGAGTCTCAATCCAGGACTTAGAACAGAGACAGCTTTGGTTGCGCTGATTAATGATCTGTGGTGGCACCAGGATGGAGGTCGTATATCCATCCTTTTGCTCCACAATGGCCTTTGATACCATTGGCCCACAGGATACTTCTAGAGTGGGAGTTGAGATTGGGAGCCCTGTTTTATCATTCCTTCCTTCCTTCCTAGCACACTTCTCGATGCAATTCATGATGGTGGTTATTACCTATAAAGCCCCATATGGCATAAGGCCTGATATTTGTAGCACATTTATCTCCCATACTTCTTGCCCAGCTGGTATATGCTGGAAGTGTTATGTTCCAGATTCCTTCAATTAAGCAATGTTGTTTAATAAAACGTCTATCAGGATTCAAGATTCCCTGCTCTCTGGAATGAGTTCCCCCTTAAAATTAATGTTGGTGGCACTTTGTTGACATGTCATAAAGGCCTTGAAGACCCGTTTGTTCTTCTCGGCCTTGGCTTAAATTGGAGCCTCTTATTGGATATTTGTTGTGTATATGTTTCTGCATAGTGACCACAACCCATCTTGTTTTGATCTGAATTTTATTTTTATTGTGAGCCATCTAGAGTTGAAGGCAGGTAGGCCTAAATTGAGTTAAATAGATATAGTACATTTCAACTTTGAGATGTGCACAACTATGTAATTTTCTTGGTACAATATAGTTGCATATATACAATTTTGTTTCCCTTGATATCCCACTTCAATCAACAGCCCAACTGCAGTTCCCTATCCAAATGCTACACCATACCAACCTTGTTCAGCTTTCTAGATCAGCCGTGGTATATTAGTCTGGAGTTTACTGCAGTATTTACCAACCTTGGCAACATGAAGACGGGTGGACTTCAATTCCCAGAATTCTCTCCAAGC
Organism: Thamnophis sirtalis; assembly: GCF_051295495.1. NCBI lineage: Eukaryota > Metazoa > Chordata > Lepidosauria > Squamata > Natricidae > Thamnophis > Thamnophis sirtalis. Next base: position 20,591,378 of record NW_028261386.1, on the reverse strand, counting down.
TGCCAAAGTTCAGAAATGCTGGTTTACAGAAATGAACCTGGGAGGAAGTGACTCACCTCTGGTAATGTAGCAAGCTTGAATACTCATAGTTTGTGTCATAAGGAAAATAGATTTAAGTAGAATATCCATGTGCTTACAACAAGCAGAAGGTGGTGGACAATCCTTGCAAAATTATGTCCATTGTATCAGAAAGATTTGGAAGGAACTGAATGATTTAATTATAGATGAATTATAGGGCAATCTCACTTTATCCAAGTGACTGAAATAATGATTTAGTTACCGTATCTATTTCTTTCTGCCCCAGAAAATCACCTGGTCACAACTTTCAACTCCTGTGTATTATAACATATTGTGCAAACTCAGAAAAATGGATAATTAAATAACCAGGTTATATAAGTTGCATAAGCACAACCAAGATGTAGAACTGTTGTGGTCTCTGTGCCCACTTTAGGCAAAAATGTTACCCTGCAATCAACAAAACACTTTTGAGTGATAATACAGTTCCATGAATGTTAACTTTACCCAGACAACTTGATTTTAAAGTTTCTACTTTATAGAAAGTGAATATGGTAAGATCCAGGTTTATATTGGCACCCTTGGCATATAAAGATCAGGCACAAGCATCATCCCTATTATAACTCTTTCATGGCAAGACAAGCCCCACCGAAAGAGGCAGAACCCAAATACCCCTAGATTTCACTTGGCAGACCATATATAAGCAATGGAGTTTGATGCTGCTGGCTGGAGTGAAAGGGAGTGGCCATCTCTATTTGCACAGACCACTGCATCTGTTGGCAGCATTTGTGATATATTTGTGCTGCAGGAATCAACAGCCAACCTCAGAAAGCATCTGAGATTAGAGCTGAATGCACTTGTATTTCTGGGACTGTTTTGCTTTCTTGCAGTCTTTCAAAGTATTACCGGTAGTTCCCAAGAAGAACTAAGAAAATTGGATGACCATTCAAAACCCTCTGCTGGTCCATCCTATCAAGAAAAGGGTCGAGTCCCAAACAACTCTATAAGAACTATATAGCCATCCAGAACTCTGGGATGGTCTCCATTTCCCGAGGCAAGGTTTTAAGAGAAATGTTTCCAAGACAACTTCGTATGAAAAAGGCTTTGTTGCAAGCATCTGCTTTTGCATGTAAAATCTCCTATCGTCAAGTCTATGATGTCTTCTGTTTAAATTATTGGAGCGTCTGCTAATAATACAAAGGGGCTAACTGGATCTGCCAAGGACCCATCTAGCTCAGTTTTTAATGCTACCCAGTTACAACCTGACACATAAAAGAAATTCTCATATGCACCGGCAGGAAGAAACCAGTCCTTTTCTCCAGCAGCTAGTCTCCAACCTTGGCAACTTTACGACTTGTGGACTTCAACTCCCAGAATTCCTCAGCCAGGGGGCTGAGGAATTCTGGGAATTGAAGTCCACAGGTCATAAAGTTGCCAAGGTTGGAGACCTCCAATTTAAGGGATGGTTCCCATAATTCACAAGATTACATATAGATGTGATTACCTACAGCCTCCCCCCTCCTATTCCCCCAAATTGCTGAGTTCCCTTTTAAAATTATTTTGGATAGTGAACACCATATTTTGATTAATGAATCACTCTTTTAACATACTTTAGAAAATAACTAATTGCCATTTTCCTAAGTGTATATATCTCTAAAATATCCCCTAATAGCCCCAATTCCCACAATATTTCCTTTAACGTATGATTTTGATTTCCTTTAATAATAAAAAAAATATTTTCCAGCTCAATATCCAATTTAGGTAAGAGGACTGGAATTATATTCACTATTTGCAGCATTTCCATAGATGCATTAGGCTATTATATCAATAGCTTTATTTTTAATTCCTGTTGTAATGATTTCAAGCCTGGAATTTGACTTTTATATTCAAGCCACACATAGGGTGGGTATTTTCTTTCAACTATCGACCCCAACTTGAAAGTTTCTTTCTGTCCAATTGCTGGCAGCCCAAAACTCACATATTTAAAAAATTGGCTTTTTAAAGCCACATGTATAATTTGCATGTTTACATTAAACTGCATGGCCACTTTTGAGGCTATTTCATCCAGAAATCCTTCCTGTATTTCTTACATATGCTTTCTAGCCTCCAACCAAGTATTTTGCACTAGCTCAGCCCTCTGCAGGGTTTGCCATGTCCCCACCTTTTTTGCTTTAATCTGGCAATTTTAGTAAAGCTTTGCAGACCTGAGCTGATAAATGAACGTAGATAACCTTCTCGTTTATTTCTACCATGTCTGCCCAGGCCTGCCTTTGCAGGGAAATAGCTAGTAATTTAAGCCAGCATTCAAAGGCTATAATTCTGTTGCTCAGGATGTAGAAAGCGGCATGGAGGAACAGGCCAAATAGGCTCCAACAAAGGAACTGCATTTTGTGGCATGAGAGGTTCTTCGCCACCTATTCTAGGACAGTGAATAGAGGGCCTGGCTGTAGAGATCAAAGCCATTCAAACTCAAGGACAAAGATCAACACCTGCCAAAGGAAGCAAGAAGCCGTTTCGGAGGATGCAGTCACGGACACCTCTTACACTTACTGCATGCTTTGTCTGCATTTCTGTATGATCACCTTTGAATTCATACAACTCTTCATCCAACCTCTGAAGATTGCTTTTCCACTTGTGGCACATTAAAACAATCCTACATTTACCTTCTGGGCCGAGTCAAGATCAGAATTCACAGGAATTCATTTTGATAGCTGTCAGTCTCTTGAGACTGAGAATCAGAAAATTAAACTTTTTTGAACGGGGAAAGCACTGCATTTCCGGGAACAATCTTGGTGGCTGCTGGCAAATAATTTGGCATCTGATAAAATGACATTTCCTTTGTTACTTCTTTCAAGAGCGGGTCATCAGAATTTCACTTTACTGAAATCGCACGCTCAAGATATCTAAGGTATCAACACAGTAGAATAAAAGGGGAATGTTAATATAAATCGGGGAAATATTTACATAAGGCATCAAGTGACAGGAAGAACCCTTGGTTGTGCTGCCCCCTGCTGGACCTCTTGGATGAAATATGGACTGTAAGGTGTTCTAATTTTGTACCATTTAGAGTCAAAATGCTGTCAATTCTTCCCCAGGCTCAACAGTCTGCTTTATCCTCAGAGTTCAGCCCAACACTGCTTGCTAATAATGTGTTTGAAGCTGGTGCTTGTGGGATCAATGTATCTATTGCTTTACTTGTGGTTCATCTGAAACAAGGACATGCAGTATCCCAGTTTGCTCTCCTTAGAACTGGGGGTTTTTGCTACATGGAGTGCTGTAATGTATGTACATATAATGGCAGTTACATATAAACTAAAGTTTATTCTTCTAGGGCAGCGAGCTCTATAGAGCTACTATGGCCCACTATAGGTTTAGGAGAACCTCCCACATTTAACATATATGCTGGCAATGACATCCCAACGTTGTTGTCAGTCATGAAGTCATGTCCGACCCATTGTGACCCCATGAATAACGTTCCTCCAGGATTTCAGGTTAGATGTCCAAATAACTAAAATGCATTTACCTGAATATTGGAAGCTTCAGTTTTGCCAGCTTTAGAATTCTCCTATCCAGAAATGTACAATAAGTAAAAAAAAAAAAGTTATAGAATAAGACCCTCAACTTTTAAGTCTTCAGGCTAGCAAGGATCTGAACCTTCAAGCAGGCAGAAAAACAAAATTCGGTTTTTGTATTTCCAATTTATTACAAGTACAGCTCTTAGCAGATCCCCCTCCCCCAAACAACTTTTTTTTAAAAAAAAAAATTAGTCCAAAAACGTCCCATTATGTAGAAGTTGGGAAAATAACAAAGTAATAGATGGGGGTGGATCGCATTGATCGATGTTGGCAGCAAAAAGGGGCCTTGGACACCTGATGATGCTCTTGTGGTAGGAATAATTCAAAAGCGTTAATCCAAAAGACAAGGATATAATGCCAGGCTATGATTATTAGGTATCACATACTCCTTGCTCCAGCAAAGAGAAGCCGGAGAGACAGGATTCATTTCAAGAATGAAAACTCCATCTTCTCACAGCCCCACGCAGCTTCCAATACAAAGCTAAAAATAATAATGATAATAATAATGTATGTCTTGAAATGACAGAAAGCCGAACAGAAATCCTCAACTGAACAAAATCTTCGTGAGGTAGCCCAGGCTTCCAAGGGACCCCCTTCCACAGACCCCTGTCTCTGGCTGGGCCATTAGTGTGCAAGGTCAGGCTCTCTCTTTCGGCCTGATCTGGAACCCAGCAATGGAAGGCGGAAATGAGACAGGTTAGAGACAATATGACTATAAAAGGAGACAAGAGCAAGTCTACAGAGTGTACAATCCTGACGGATTTCCTGGGTCAACTCCAACTACTTTCTCTAAGAAAAAAACGAGTGAGTTATAGAGGGGAGGAATATAAAGCAAACACATCCTCATAGAAACTGTACAATACACGTCAAAGTCAAGGCGACTTTATCTTACACGGTGTTTGTTTTTATACAAGATCACTGCTGGACAGGAGAATCTTCCCTTAACTAGAAAAAAGATTTATAAAGTTAGAACCAGTGTCCTTTCCCCCCAAACGCTTGGGTTTTATGACACTGTTTGTTCTTGCGCACCTGGCGCCAGGAAGTGCTGTGAGGAGGAAACAACTCTCCCTGCTGCCCACACCGAGAGGCTGGAGAACGATAAGCACCCCAAAAGCTGGCCTGCATAAAGATGCTGGTGAAAGGTGACTGGCTAAGAAAGGTAAGTGCTTGCCCGTTCTAAAAGGTGGCTTCCTCAGGGGGGAGATGGAGAGAGGGCTTGTGGGGTAGGAGGTTATAAATACACACGTGGCACTGGCAGCTCATTTCTCCCACTTGCCCCTCAGGACCAATAGGAAGGAATTGGGAGGAAGAGGGCAGCTCTCCTTCAGAGAAAACCTGCACCGTCCTCAGCTGTTAAGCGGTTCCATCCACTCATCCCCACGTCCCTCGTGTCTCCTTAATTTGCACAGACTATGTGCACAGTTGAGGAATCAGAAATCCAACTTTTCTGTTGACAGCTGGTTGATTAGTTGCTAACAGCAATTAGAACAAGCCCACGGGAAAGCTGGTGAGAGGAATGGGGTGGGGGAGGACAGTGTGAAGCCGAGCAGCTTTCACCTCTGAACTCCATCAGGGCAGCGGATCCTGCTGAGACCTGCTCCGAGCGTGTCCCATCCGGGGCCCTTCATTTCCTCCTCCTGCGCCGCCTCGTGTACTCCAGGGCCTCAGGATCGCTGTCCCCATCGGCTTCCCCGAATTCCTGACCAGGCGGGACAAAGGATCGCTTGCGTTTCCGGCGCATGTACGTGTGGCCAGGCAGATGTTTGTGTAACATGTCTATCAAACATTGTTCCGTCTTCTCCAGGCAGGTAAGGACATGGCTGCCGTTCTGGTTGTATTGCTCGGCATTGGCAAAGACCTGCTTCATATCAGAGAGAAAATCCTGCACAGACCGGTAGCTGCCACAGGAGCACTTGCTCTGCATTGTCTGGAAGTCCATGGGGTTGCTGATCACTTCAAAATAATCTTCTGCCTCTTCTGTGGTTACTGGCTCCCTGACAAGATAATGCCAAAGGTTAGTTAGGGCATCCTCTATGATAACCAAGTGCTAGGCTTCTGTTTTTAGTTCCTTCCTTGCTTCTGACACTGGCACACATCCCCATCTCATCACACCGACAAGATTTAACACACTATGTACTCAGAAAAAGCTATTATCATCCAGCCAAAATATAATCCCAAACTCTAAGAGAGTTAAAGAATAGGGGGTAGACCATACTGTCTACCTCAGGAGTGTCAAACTCGATTTCAATGGGAGCTGCATCAGGGTTGTGTTTGAACTCGGGGACCTGGGGTGGTAGTTGGGGGCATGGCCAGCTCAACATCACTCTTTGAGGCTCCATTTTCTAATGCGATGGGTTCCTGCAGCCCTCTACCAGTGAAAATGGAGCACCCAGCCTTCCCGGGCCTTTTTTTTCACTGGGCTGTAAGAGGCTGTCATGGCCAAAAATGAAGTTGATGCGGCTTCCCTGACTTCCATTTTCATTGGCAGAAGTACCGGGAGCTGATCCTTCGCTGTTTCCAGGGCAGCCTTATGGGCCGGATTTGGCCCCCGGCCCTTGAGTTTGACACCCCTGGTCTACCTAGTGTAGAGAGTACTACCTAAAAGAGAGTACTCCAATATCTATGTTTAGGATATGAAAAACTTTTCCTTTTACTACTAATTAATTATGTGAAAAAGCACTTTATTTAATCCATTATTCCCACTCAAATTGCATGGATGCAAAGAGGCCCTTCCTGTTTGCCAGAGTACCCACGCAAGTGATTATTCTAAATCAAGTATCAAAGCCAGGATGCTATGATTCAGGGCAGACTGTTTTACATTGGTAATTTTAAGATATGTGGATGCTGGTTGGGGTATTTTAGGAATTAAAGTGTACACATTTTAAAGTCCCCCAAGTGTGAAAAACACAGGATTCACTTTCTTGAGTTGGAGGGAGGCTGTTAAGAATGATCCATGTTTCTTTCAACTGCCCACTAGCACAAAATAGGCAGAAGACACGGACCAGAGGGGGGAGGAGGAGCGAAGAGGCTCTCTGATGCTCTTTATCCCTGTTTGAGCATACAAGGGGAGGAGTGGGGACCTGCCATTTGTTCCTGATGCCTCACCTGAAAGGCCAGCTGAACCGGTACTTGATAAGTTTATTTAGGATTTCCTCGCATTTTTGCAGTTCCAGGGCCTGCCTGCGAGACATCTTCTTTGTCTGAAGCACCTGTGTTACAAAGACAGTCAGAAAGGAAACACAGAACAGCCCAGATCCAAACCATACAAGAATTGATCTTTTCATGATGTAGGGCAGAACCCCCATGAAGCAAAATGTGCCTGGTGACAAGAGCCTATTACTGGCAATCTGCCCAGGAGCTCCTAGCTGGGGAGAGCAGTCTGTCTATGGGAAGTTTGGCAAAGCTTCCTACTAAAAAACAGGGTGGAGGTGCAAACAGAGGAGAAACCATTCTACAAAGACTTTCAAGACTTGCTATCCTACCAGCAATAAGCATGAAACAAACCAGGCAGCTGCTGCAGCTTTGATGGGGCAGCCAAAGAATATCTCCATCCTAGTTTGAGTTTCAGTTTTGGAGCCCTAATCAGAAAACCAGCAGGATCCCAGCTCAGTGATTATTTGGGGCAATAAGCTTCTTCAAAGTGCTTTCAGGTAGTCAAGGAAGGGCGCCAGCAAACAAGGCACTGGTGGGTGGGAGCTTGTAAGGCACAGCATGCAGCGGAACAGGGAAGCAACCTGAAGAACTGAGACCAAATACCAGTATAGGAAGGACAAAAGCAAGGCCCCTGGCCAGCTCCTTTCCCTCCTGGCACAGAAGGCCTTCTCTTAAGTGACACAATTGAGGGGAGAAAAATTACCTCCCTGGCATCATTGCAGGGGAAATATGCACGAGAGAGAAAAAGCAAGAGACAGCATTTATGCTAAACTGTACCTTGGCAAGAAGTTATAAACTTGCGTTTCTAGATTTCAAATACAAAAGGAGGCAAATATGACCCATACTAGATACCACAAACCACTTTGTACAGCATAGCATCTCCCAAGTGGAAGGTGTTAATTCCTCCATTTTTGTGGGGCTAAGTTCTATTGCTGCAGTTTCAGCCATCCAAGACTTCAGGAGACGGGTAGGGGAGAATAATTCTCAAATGAAGGCCCAACGCTTTCTTCTTTTAAATGTCAAGTGAAATGTAAGATAGCTGAATTAATTTTTGGCAGGCAGGCTGCAGAGGCAACAAATGTCCTTAAGAGCTGCCTTGGAAGTGATGTGGTGTTTTGCATTGCCAGCATACCAATGAGCTTCCAGGCCTCATCACTTCCTAGAGACTCACGGCTATTTAAAAGCTTTTAAACACTAATCAAGTAAGGAAGGTGGGGGAGAAGCAGGTAATCTTGGGAGGGAGGGCGAGAGACAGGCAGACATCAGGTAAATGTATACAAGGAAGAGCTTCTTTGATAAAGGAAGGCAGGACGGATATAGAGACACCTGTTCTGCTTTTAACTGCGAAAAATGTTATCTAGAGATCGGTAGCTCTTACCAGCTCATCTATGTCAGTTTCAGTGACAGGTGCCGTCTGCTGTCGGGACGCTCGAGTGGCATGGAGTGTTCGCTTCTTGCCTTGGTGCCTGCCCCGCTTTGGAGGATCTGCTGCTATGCCACCTTGCTTCCCCTTGGCTGCTTTCCTGGGTCTTACTGTAAATTAGAGAGGGTGGAATGATTTAATACTGGAGGAGTGGCAGAAAGGTAATGGGATGCAACCAGTCATTGTGCCCAGGAAAGATTCCAAGCTACTCCTAAGGCATTGCCTGCTATTTCCAGATATTCTTATTACCAGGAATAAAGGTTGCTAATCAATAGGAAACAAATGACCAGTTTAAAAAAAAAACCACCATTATAAAAGCTATTTGAGCACTAGTAGGTCATTTTTCTCTTTCATTCTCCTAAGACAGAAACACATGTAATCAATTTAAGTTTTTTTATTCCTGATCCAAAAACATATATCTCTATACAGCAGGACCTCGGGGGCTGACCATAATCTGTTCCAGGACTTCAGTCAGCACCCGATTTGGTCGTGACCAGAAGCAAGACAAACTGTGCATGTGCGCGCACACACAAAAAATGCCATAGCAGGGGAAATCGCCGTGGCTGTGTTTATTCGGCATCCAAGAATATGTTCATGACATGAGTAAAACATTTAGCAGGTTTTTCAGTTGGCACCCAAATTGTTTGTGGTCTGAGCCATTCAGGAACCGAGGTCCCATTGTTATCAAGGATTTTTTTAAATACGCGATTCAATTAAAATGATTACATGGTCTAAAGCATTCTCAACTGTTGGGCTATCCCTTTGCTTCCCTCTCCCTTTTTCCATTCCTGCTCATCCTGACTCGACTCAAAAGGCTCCGCTGTTGACAATGCAAAAGCAGCTCTCTAATTCAGCTGGCTCCTTGATCAGACCTCAATGCTAGAAGCCAAGAACAGGTTTACAGGATGCCCCAGAGACTCTGCTTTCATTTCTCTGCTGATCATATGTTCACCAGAAAAGAGCGATTGGCTGAGCTAAGTATCATTCCAAGCATTCATAAGTGGCCCACACAGTGGGTTAAGGCAGCTGCTAAGCCCCCTCAGCAGCATGCACTGAGTATTGGATTTCTCCTGCCAGCTGACAAGGAGACAGTTTGAACAATAGAACTTCACTGCAGCAAATACTCTTGCTGACTATTTCATGTCAAGCGGCGGATGCTAGGTTCCCCCCCCCCCCAAGTAATGAAGGAGAATCAACCTTCACAGCAAGTTTTCAATCCACAGCAGAAAAGACACTTAATAGGGTACAATTTTCATTCATCACTGTCCAATACAGCAGTTATTTCTGTTACGGACACCATCTGTTTAAGGGTTGCTTCCCCTTATGTTGAGAGAGCAACATGTGCTAAATATCTGGCAGTCCAACATTCTCTATAAGAATACTTTGGATCAACGCTGTACCAAGGATTAAACAGTACTCTGCCAAAATGAAAGATTTCTCCATCATGACCTTTCCCAATTAAATGCCTCATAAAGCTGTGGCTGTGGTGCAGGCTTTATTTTTAGTGACAGTGGCACTCACCTGGGCCTGGCCAGGCCGGCAGGAAGGAGCCTGAACAAACTTCAAAAGCAGACATAAATACTTGTAATAGATGAGCATTCTTTCAAGATTGGAAAAGGCTCCACAAAAATCTAGACAGCAATTATAAGCAGAAGCTCACATGCTGACAGCTCTGAATGGGAACCAGGTGCCACCAGAGTAGGGGCCACTGTCCCTCAGACATCAACAGAGTCTGTTTCTTTAGGTCTCTTTCTCCTGGGCTTCATTTCCTAACCAGGAAATAATTATGATCTACCTATGAAACTGTTACAGGAAGCAGTAAGGGCTGAACCCCAGAGTACAAGTACTTCAGAGTGATCAGTGTTAAGACTTAAGTAAGACTTAAGCTTTTTTCACAGGTATCTGGATGCAGTAGACAGTTTTATTTTTGCGTGAGGCATAGTTCTGACATATACATTAAGAGATAAATTTTGATATGAAAAATATTCTTTTTGACTTTCAGAGTTCCATGACAACAAGGAATATTACAAAGACATTGACCTGTAGATAATTACTGCAATGGCAATGAACTTTATAGTGGTGGCATTTCTGAACCTCTTGCAAGTCCTGCATGTTGTCACAGGATTCGGATTTTGTGTGCCACTGACCTGAAAACTACCTTGGGCTTGCTTTATCCATCTATTTCTCTCTCTCTTTCTCTCTATCTCAGAAAAAAAACTAGAAAGATTCTGGATTCACAGAATAAGTCCATTTTGATCAAGGACACTCTGCAACAATCCAATTACAGTTTAAGTTTGGCAATAACAAAATGCTGGTTCAGAAATTTGAACCTTTATAACTCTTCTAGTTTTAGGTGCCACCATCCAAAAGTTAAGAAGGCTCTACAGTTTAATGTCTGAAGTTGTGGTAGATTTACTGCAATTACACACTGCCTTAAAAGACAAAGTGCCCACTGCTCACTTTTTTCAAGCAATGTGGAACTATCACAAATCAGAAAACTGATCCCGAAACAGTCAGCAGTACCTTCCTAGCTCAGGACTGCTAGTAAGACACGCATTGGCTGCAGTTTAGAGAGTGGGAATCAGGAAAGAGTCTCTGAGTCAAACGAACAGGATAGGAACCTGTCCAATCCCTCAGGGAAGACCTCTTGCCCTTTCATTTCAGTGTAACGTACATTTTAATCCAGCAACCTCATAGCCTTCTTCCTCTTCTTCCTCCCCATCATCATCATCTTCCTCAGATTCATCTTCATCAGTTTCACTCTCCTCTTCAACTGAGTCTTCAGCATAGTTTCTAGAGGAAAGATTTGATAGTCAAAATCCTGCTTTCCCCTCAAAGCCATTCCACAGGACTGTACTTTGTCCCCAGCAGGCTTCATATTTGCATTCCATGTTATATCTAATGAAGACAAGCTGGCATAAGCAGCAGCCAAAACAACAAATGCACTCAACTGATAGAATATGAATATATAATACACACACATCAATGCCTGTTTATTTTATATAGCTATAATGTAATGTCCAAAATAGCTAGGAATGGCATACAAATCCTGCTATACCCAGTTCAGCGAACCTAATATAAAGTAAGAGGATATGGGCAAATATGTTCAGATGAAGTGCCTTTCTGTTAAAGGCACCTCTGCAAACCAAATAATTCTTACCTGCCCCGAGAACTCCGCCTGGCCATTGAGGGCTGGCAAGCAGGACACTGCCATTCTCCTTCTGGGATATCATAGAGGGCTGGTCTCAAGCAAAACAGGTGGAAAGCTTTGTTGCATTCATCACACAGGATGAGTTTGTCATCCTCACCTGAGGGAACAGGGCAAAAACAATCTAGTAATTCAAAGAACAAAGAAGAGTAATAAACAAGCAAGTATGTTGGGGAACAGCCTTTGACAGGATTGTCCTTGGTAGATGGCTATAGCTCAATTCTTTGGAAATCTGCCCATCTACTAAAAAAAGAAAAAAAAGCTGAGATAGTTAAAAGGTATCCTGGGGAACCAGATGATTGCAGGTAAAAACTCACCAGTTTACTCACTATAGGAGGCATTTTGTATTGCACAGTTACACAATGTTTTCAAAACTCCAAATAGAACATTGGATCAAGTAGTCAAAAAAGCGCTTCCTATCTCAATGTATACTGTACACTAAGCTCCTTGAGGGACAAAAACATAATGAGAACCTGAAAAAAAAAATAGAACAGTGGGTACCTAATCTTTTTCTGGGGCACTGGGAGGGCAATCACTTTATGTATTCACAGGATATCTTCCTTTCAAGGTTTTGACAATATTAGAAGTCTTGCAGTTGATTCAAAGTCTGAAATACCCACCTTTCTTGCGACACACTTTGCATCTAGCATTTTCTGCAGACATGTCCCACTTGATGCAAGCATCCAACATACCAAGCAGCACGTGCATCCGTGAGAAGGTTTGTGCCTCACGGATTGCCACTTTCCATTTCTCCACAGCTGAAGCAACCTAGGGGGTAAAACAAGGACCTTAGGGCCAAACTCCCAGCAATTGGAAGGCATTTTGTGATCATTCCCTAGAATTCACAGCAGCTATCTTTTAGGCACTACTAAAAATTCTTCTCCCCCAGAGCCTCAGAAGCTCATAACTCTTCACATGGCCAGCTTGAAACCAGCTGCATTCTTGACTTTGAAATCTGAACTAAATTCTTGCCCATCAAAGAGAAACAGACAGTAGAACTTTAGCTGTTAACTCTAGGGACAGCTGGGGAGGCAAGGACTTGCTAGACTGCCCTCTAGTGGAGACTTCGGACAAGATACTGCATATGACAACATATATAACAGCACTATAACAAAGGAGGGTAAAACATGACGGACAAGCAGCATCAGTGGCCAACTATGCTCAGGTGCTAATTGCTTTGCAGTTCTATCACAAGAACATGGAAATGAGCAAATTCAAATAAACTTCCAAATAATGGCCATTTAGAGGATACACAGCCCTCTCTAGAAATATAAACCTGTTACTGCATTAAATAGAAAACATGGGCAAATCTTAGGGCACCCGAATTAATAATCTCCTAGTAAAGGGAATTGAATGTCTCAAGAAACGGCTGAGCTCTGCTGTTAATAGCAGTTCAGGAGCCAAATAAAACCATCTATTTCTGCAGAGTTGCACATTCCCCTCCCACTGAATCCAAGGAAATGCCGAGTAAACCGGACGGCTAAGAAAACAAAATTTCACACCAGTCTAGAATTCCCTCCTCATTGCTCATTGGGATAGACCTGGATCGAGAAGTAGCTAGGATTATAGTCTTTTTTTCCCTTGGAATGCTCAGAATGCTTGCTTCTCAGACACATTAGCTTTCCAAAGACCTACTCCTAGAGATTTGGTGCTATCATACTGGGCCAAAGAAAACGTGAAGCTCTTGGCAGCTTTTGCTTCCACGAACTGGAAAAAGAATCAATGCACTCAGGATGACTTTCCTACAAAATAAGGGTCAGTGGTATCCCGCTAGGACAGTGATGGTGAATCTTTTCGGCACCAAGTGCCTTAAAAATCATGCGGAAACATTGTGTGCATATAAGCACGCTCGCCAGGGCTGTGTTCCAGAAAAGCTGAACTTCCAGGTTCTGGTGCGCATGTGCATCAGCTGGCTGGTGCACATAGTTTTTTGGCACTGCCACATATGTGAAGGACAGCTAATCCTCGCACGCACATGCATGGCAGAAATCTAGAAGACAAACAGGCAAGGTTCGCCATCACAGCCCTAGGATCTCAGTATAAGTCAGAAGGTTTCAGTATCTTAGGCCTTAGGGGAGAGAGGAACAAGGAAAGCAAGACTTGGGTGAATAGTAATTCAAAAGTAAGGTAAGGGACCACTTAATGGTGTAGTGCAAATTCACTAACCCACAGAGAAGCAATTTATAATGTCCTGTACTCTACCATGTGCGTCAGATATTAAAGGACAAAAAAACCCCACCATATGCAGCCATGAAACTACAATGAAAAGGGCAGTGAAGTTGGTAACATTTTGTCCCTCAGGCCTGGCTGCATTGATTCTTTCTAATCACATTCTCTTGGAAGCAAGACAATGCATTTGGTCATATAAACATCAGTCACAACACTGGCCAAGTTAAGGGAAGAGGAGAAACAGATGACAACATACAAGTCAGACAACTATACAATAGCAAAAAACAGCCAGAAAGAAGCAGCTGTTCTCAATGGACACTTCTAGAATGAAAATAATCAGGAGTCATTTTGAAAGGCAAACAAACGTTTGTAAATTTGAAACAAAGATTGTACTTTTCATATGTTGAAAATGGTGTCCATTTCTTAAGGAAGTCTCTCCATTAAAAATATACTGAGAATGACCGCAAAGAATTATCATCTCATGTTAGATGGTATTCATGTCTATCGGAAAACACTGATCGTAGGCAAGAATGACAGCCTTTCATAAATTATAGGCTTTGAGTCTTTTTGTAGCAGACTCAAAGGACAGCAGCTTCTGCTTTCCATTTAAGGGGTTCTTTTTTAAAGTGCAAAGAGAGAAGATGCAGCCTCTCTTAAACCTCGCTGTAGAAAGCAAGGCCCTGCCATGAAGTAACACCAATAAATTCAAGCTCCCAACAGCCTACATCTGTAGCAACAACTTCATGCAATCTGTCCAGGCATTGTTGCCTTTTCAGTCCAGAGATGTTTAGCTTATATCTACAATAATCAAGACCTTGGCTTCTTCTGCTACTTTCTTCTCTTCATCAACTTCCTCAGCCTTGGCAACAGCATCTTCTCCTTGATGTTTTCTTCTCTTCTGTTTGGGAGCCATGAAGCCTTGCAGAAACTTCTTGATGACACTGGCCTGCAGAGCAATCACACACTCCCCAAAATCTTTTAGGCTCTCCAATGAACAGACCTAAGAAGAGAAACATTGATATTATTTATTTCTAGCATGTGCAGGACTTTCCATTTCTTATCCATATACTTCTGCTTCCATTTGTCAGATGAGAAAACACCCGCTTAAGCAAATAGGTCTACAGTATTGTAGGCAAAACTCTAATTGTAAAACAAGTAAAAAACAGCACTTTAGAACTCTTAAATGGCACCCAGCATATTTTAGATACTACTCTACTACTACAGTGTTTTATCAATTTTAAACCCAACTTTGCTAAATAACATGTCAACTTTCCACAGAACATGAGTATATTATCCATTTCAGGTGCTATTTCAATCTTCTACTTCCTTGAATGCCACTAAACTAATAGTTTGTAAGGTGAGAACTACCTGTATTTAAAATAAAACACTCCAGAAGAGTTTCAGAGCAAAGTGGCACATTTTAAGGGATGTTCAGAATTCAAGATCTGGAGTTAATAAGGCATTCACTATACTTTAGAATTGGACACACTATTCAAATATTTCAGTATTACCACTCACCCTGGCTTCAAATTCTCCCTCACTGACATATCCCAGACCTCCTTTCTGCAACCGTGTGGCAACTTCAATAACATCACTGCGCAAGAAGTTTAGCAATTCCTGGCTGCCATCACACGACTTCAGACCTGGGTTCTGTTTCCGAGCCAAATGAATGGAATGCAGGATATCTTGATACCTGAGAGGAGGAGGAGGAGATAACTTAGTGGATAACTTCTACCTTCATGAGCCAGGGTGGAAACAATTAAGAGATGTAGGCTGTAAGTTCTGCAAAATGCTCTAAGCTGAAAATTTATAGCTCATCCAAACTGCAAGCACGGAGTAACCAAAGTACTGCTTGGTCCAGAAATCAAATGCTGACGCTTAGGAATGCTAAATGTTTTTGCAGCCCTGCAAAAGGTTATTTTATACTAGTGCTTCAGTTAAATTGTTTATTCAAGCTTGCTAAAAAGTATGAAATGTCTTTTGGAAAGCAGAAGCTAATCCTTTTGTACAGCTATGGCTTTTAAAAACGTTCTGGAAAAACTTATTCTGTACTTGAAGCATCATTATGAAACTTCTCGAATGTTTTGCCTATAAGCAAAAGATTTACCCCAAAACAATAACAATCAGCTTTCCTGTAAACTATTTCTTCTTCCAAACTGTAGGCTGCTGGCATTGAAGTGACAAAGCCATAGAATTTCACTAACAGATAAAGGCAAAAATCATTTATTGAACAATTTCAGAAATCCACTGTATTTTCAGTATGCGTATACAAGTGCCATGTAGTTTTGCAGCAAGTGAAGAGGAAGCCTCACCTGATCTGTAACTGATCTTTCAACTGGCTCTCTCTTATCCCATGGGAATGCAAGCAGGCTAGCAGTTCGTCCAACTCTTTCAGACTGTCACAGAGAAACCTGGAAGACAGGATAACTTGTTCCAATACTTTCAGTGACAGTAATACAATAAAAGACACCTTGAACTACAAATGTTTCAACCATGCCAGATAAATTACTAACCCATCTCACTATTTCAAACCAACTATTTATTTAGGCCCTTATGAGGTTTCTATATTATAAAAAAAAAAATCTGTATCTGTTTTAAGGATACGATGGTTTATGCACATGTAACATTTTATAATAAAGTCTTACAAAATACTGCAATGAATTTAGCTGGGTTACAGGTAATCCTTGACTTATAACCATTCATTCAGTGACTGTTTGAAATTATGACAATTTTAAATGAAGGAACTGACAACCCATGTTATACCCATGCCCCCATGATCATGGGATCAAAATCCTGGGATTTGGCAGCCTGTTCGCACTTATGACCACAGAAGTACTGCAACTCCCCGACTCACCTATCTCTCCCCCATCTATGCCAGCTTCTTGCTCCCACTCCTGACAAAGCAGACTAGGCCTGGCTACTGGGTCATATGCGACATCTCACTTTATAACAGCATCATTTAGTAAACAAAATTCCAGTCCCAATTTATGATCGTAAGTCAAGGGCTACCTGTACTATTTTAGATATGCAATTTAGCATTTTAATGACCTTTGGAAGTAAAATTAAGAATCACATAACTCAGCATTTGGACACCTATTTCATTGGACAAATTATACTATTCCTGCCCCCTACTGGTAAACAAATGCATAGCTCTGGAAAAACGAGGACTTCAAAGAAGCACACAACAAAACGTTCTGCAAGCAGGAATGGATCTTTGGCACTCTTCAAAATAAAAGTTTGTAATAATCTACATTTTGACAAAATTCTGAATCAACAGTTGTTTAAACCAAGCATTCTAATTAAAGATTTTTAGATTTAAATTTTATGACACAACACTCACAAATCAGAATATAGAATGAGAGAGTTGGATGGGACCTTGGAGGTTTTCTAGCCTAACCCCCTGCTTAAGGGTAGGCCCCATACATTTCTGGGCAAATGGCTGTCCAATCTTGTTTTAAAAACCTCCAGTAATAGAGCAGCCACAACATCTGGAGGCAAGCTGTTCCACTGATTAATTGTTCTCACTGACAGAAAATTTCTCTTTAATTCTAGTTTGAATCTTTGTTATGCTTCAATCTGTTACAAATTCGATGCATGATAAACTGTTTTCAAAATATATCAGTTTCTAAAACAATTAAACAGTAATGGTCACTGAAACTATAGGTAGTTCTTGATTTACAACCGATCGATTAACAGCCATTCAAAATTACAACAGGCCCAGAATGGTTGCTTTATATACAGCCTGTAAACCATTTCTGTCCATTATAAAATGTTGTGCCACAGACCCCTGGTCCATACAACCATGACTTCACAACCACTTGCAACCGGGTTGTCCTCAGGCTGGACCCCGCCTTCATGCCCAAAATCAACTCTCCCTTCCACAGGGCACTAGAGATAGTTCTGCTGGACTTCTGTCCAAAGCCTTCCAGAAAAAGAGAAAGGTCCTCCCATCGGCTGGACGTCAGAAGAGCCCTGCGCATCTACCTGAAGTGCACGGCGCCCTTCAGGTGGTCAGAGGCCCTTTTTGTCTCTTTTCAGCCTTCCACCCGGGGAGCCAAGGTCTCTCCGGCCACCATCAGCAGGTGGATAGATTGGCCATCTCCAAGGCCTACAAGGCACGAGGACTCCGGTTTCCAGAGGGCATCACCGCGCACTCCACCAGAAGTGCTGCCACCTCAGTGGCCTGGGCCACCCAGGCGTCCATCGAGGAGATCTGCAGAGCTGCCGCCTGGTCCTCTCCCTTGCCCTTCATCAGGAACTACCGGCTGGATGCATACGCCTCCGCGGAGGCGGCCTTCGGGAGGAAGGTTCCTCAGGGAGTCCTGGAGTCTCGGGGGGCTCAGGCCCAGTGATTTCCTCCCAAGGCTATCTAGCTTTGGTATGTCCCAGTTGTGACTCCTCCCATGCCTCACTTCAGAGACTGTCAGTTGGTGTTACCTGAACTGCACGTCTTGAAGGTAGTCATTTCCCACCCATTAGGGCGCCCTGCACTAGGGGCCTGAGCTAGTTCAGTTATGGTCGGTCAGGGACCGGACAGGATGTGTGTGTGTGGTTTCTCTGTCCCTTCCTTCCCAGGTTTCTCTGCAACAGACCATCAGTTAATCTGGGAAAGTCAGGAGGAGGAGTGGAGGTGTGGCCTCAAGATTTACCTCAGTCTCCAGGACAAAGGGGCTGTGTTAATACCCAGTTGTGACTACCCCCACACCACCTTCGAGACATGCAATTCAGGTAAGACCAACTGACATTTCTTGCCTAATTCCTTTTTATTATTAAATTTTACTCTTTTCTATTCTCCATAATGATCCATTACTCCAGAAGGAAATAATGTAAACATATGTATAGCAATCTAGAACATTCTGAATACTTCTCCAAAAATCTAAATACCCAAATTTCAATCGTGAATAGATGGTATGAGAATAGAAATATGTCATATATTATTCCCCACCCAATTTTTTTGTTGATATGTATGGGGACTCACCACAGGTTCTGTCCCTGTTTTGGTACTGATGTCTCAACAGGTATTTCTGGAATATGTAGGATCCCTTGTGGGGTGTTCAAAACACTGCCTTCCACCAAGTTTTCCTGTGGGTCTGTAAACATTGTAAGCATAAGTAGCAAAACAATTTATTTGCATGGTTTCCATCGCTATTTTAAAAAACAAAGCCTCACAACATCTAATTAAGCTATTTTGTAACCATCCAGGGAAAGCATAGATGTTTAAATGCACAGCTTTATTGTGTTAGTGCACTTTTTAACATTGTATGTTCCTTTAATTGGAATTATAGGAAGCAAACTACATTTAATAATATCTTAACAAATAACCTCATTTATAAGAATTAAGATATTAAAAATTACACCATGCATTCCATTGTTTTCCAATTTTACTACGTCTGGCCAGTTGAAATATATATTTTAGCTACCTATAAAGTGTGTAAAATTTAAACGATATGCTTCTTCAGTTTGTTACTAAATGTAAATCAAATTCCAATTGCTGCAATTTTGTCCAGAAAGCCTGCATCATTATACCAATGGCTCAACAGGTAATTCATGGGAAGTAAAAATACCGGAGGGGTGTCCATGCACGTGTGGAAAACACATAAATTAGTATTTTCCTTAAAAAAAATACATAATGCTTTCACTTGTTTCACATATAACAAATAAGAAGTAATCAAGATTACCTTGCTGGTAATCTTCTTCCTCCTCCTCGTCCTCTTCCTCGTCCTCTTCTTCCTCCTCCTCCTCACTTGGAGGTGTAAAAGTATAATCGATACCATCATGCACCCAACCCTTCTCTATGAATAAGCCAGGAACTTCATCGGAGAAGAGCCAATACCTAAAATAAAGAGATTGTATTAGATGTGAGGGAGCAAAGCAGTTTTCCACATCCAACCCTCAGAAACAGGTCCAACTGCTATGCCAGTAAACACTCCTGGCTGCTCAAAGTGGAAAGGAAAGTTTAACTTCATTAACTTCTTAATGAAGAAAAATAGGAGTACTTCAAACTTCCTAGAAAGCCAATGTGGTGCAGCAGCTAAGATACTGGGCTAGTCCAGGGGGAAGAGGGAAATGGGACAAAAATCAAGGCCAGTTTCAACCATAGAAACTCTGCTCTCACTTCAATGTATGCTATAGGGCCCATATTGAAGGAAAAAATGGTGGCACAAGTGCTTCTTTGAGCTCTTTAAGGAAAGGTGGGGTATAGATCTGCTATATTCATGTGTAGCAATAAGTAATAAAACAGATGAAATGCATATGAAATAAAGCAAGAGAGCTTGCAGTAAAGTCACTCAGTGAGTAAAAGTAAGGGAAATGGGGCAACGGGGAAGTGAAGTAATTAGGTAGTAACAGAATGTTGCCTTGATAGTTGGGAGAGGATAAGATTCCCTGAGACTTCCTGAACAATAAGGAAAGAAAGAAACAAGAGTTACAGAGAATGATACAGTAAGGTGGAGACATCTGAGCAGACAGGCTCTGTGTATTAAGATGCAGCTATCTGTGCCCTATAATTGTGATTACTTCTGAGTAAATCAGGTCCTTCGTCTAGTGTTAATAAAAATGATACAAGACCAGTAATCGACACTTAGAGGAAGGAACCAGTCTAAAACTAGTTCCTGGCATCTTCAGTTAAGTCCTGATGTAGGGAATTATATCACAGTCCTCATAATCCACAAAGATATTCCTCCATTCCTACCTGTTGTGATTACGGTCTGTGCCTATCGGTGTCCTGCGCATGACCAGCTTTGCTTTGGCAATGCCATCTTGAAAGGCTTTTTCCGCCGCAGCTTTATGCTTGCGAATTCTTTCCTCCTCTGCTTCTTTTTCAAGTTTTACTAGCGGAGCAGCAGAAAAAAACTGTATTAATCCCCCATAACATTAAAGTTGTTTTATTTTTTTCTTAAACCAAATACTTAGTTCCGACCGTTACAATGTCCCTGCTGTCACGATTATCATTTCTGACATTCCCTATTGGCTTCCCTTAAGAAAGTCAGAAGTTGGGGTCAAATGAGGTCCTCACTTAACAATAGTAAGAATTGCTGTTGTACATCAATGTAGTCATGTAACATGAAATGACCAATTCTGAACAAAACCTCCCCCCAAAGTCTCCCTCAAATTGCTACTGATTCCCAGTGATTACATAGAAGCTCCTGGCAAAAATGCAGACATGCCAGTGCCTTGAGTTTTCACAGGCTATTATTCTAGGGATTTTCAGGTCATCTCCCATCTAACTAGCAGTTCCAATCTGCTCAGGATTCGAGTTTAGTAACTGCTAAAGAAATTGGCAAAAGATAGCATCAGACTATGCAATATTCTATTCCTTCCATATTTTCAGAGAGATGGCATTGAGACTACCCTCCTGTATTGAAATGGATCGATAGCCCCTGTAATATTGATATACAAACTAATTGTTAACTGTATGTTATTCCTGGCCCAGATAGCTTTTATGGACTCAGATGAACATCTGAATAAATAGTTCAGATCTTCCTGTTTCTCTATCAAATGTAGCACAGGTATGCACAAAGACAAAAACAGAGGATACGTTTATCTGTTAGCAAACTTCCTTTCTCTACAGCAGATTAGAGTCCTTCGCTTGGCAGTTATAAATGTCAGTAGCCCAACGGAAACTAATCTTCCCACAACAAAAAAGCTACTCTTTTAATTACCTCGCATTTCCATTTCCTGCTGCTCTTTCTCTTTCTTGGCCTGAATTGCCATAAGCCTCCTGCTTTTGACGGTGCTGATCATGTCTTCTGCTTCTATATCCATACGTTGCTCTGATTTGACTGTTTTCTCTGGTTCCCCTTTCTTCTTTTCGCCCTTCCCCAAACCATTTTCCTCTTTGCCATTCTCTTTGTTCTTGGCCACCATCTCTTTCCGTTTTTGCTTTTCTGCCCTCTTCTTATCATTCTCCTCTTTCAGCATTGCCAGCCGTTCCTTCCACAATTCAGCTGACATCTGCTGCTTTGCTTCCACATGATCCTGCACTGAATAGGTCATCAAAATCCGATGGCAAAGAGCTGTGAGGATTTGCAGTTTCTCCTCGGGGGTCAGCTCAAAGAACTCAGTTACCTCCAATTTCTCCAGGAATTCATCCTGTACTTCATTGTCTTCAAAAGCTGCCAAGTCTTTGTTCTCTTCTGCATTCTCCGAAGCTTCACTTTCCTCCTGTATATCTGACTTGCGCAGACAAAGACGAACTAATTCAGAAACAGAGTGCAAAGTGAGGGGAATCTCAGACAGTTTCATCCCCAGCTCCAAGTAGTCTTCTGCAATCTCGTCTTGCAGCAAAGTCTGGAGAAGAATGACCAAAATTCTGTTCAAGTACAGAAAACCCCCTTTTTCAGCACAAAGAGCTTCCATAAGAGAAACAGCAGTGATGGGATACTGAGCATCTGGGAGCAGTAGCCCCGAGTAACAACTCAGAAACTCCACAACCATAGCCACATCCCCAAAGAGGGTATTAGGGAGTCCTTCTGGAGTATCCACCAGCTTAAAAGCAGGCATGTTGTTGCCTTTGATATCCTGGTCCTCATATCGCTTCTGCTTCTCTAGCCTCTCCATCATTTCCTTTTCCCGACGCTCTTTGGCTTTTTCCTTCAGTTTCTCCTTCAGCTTCTCCCGTTTCTTCTTCATGTATTCTTTGCGCTGATCTTCTGTCATGGAAGCCCAGTTTTTCCGGTGCTCTAGTAGTTCGTAACGCTTTTGCACTATGCCTCGCAGCTCCTCAGGAAGACGTGCACGATCCTCACTAGACAGCAACCGAGCAGTTTTTGAAATGATGCAGGAAAGGGCACTCTTCTTGTCCTCACGGTCTTTGTTCTCTCTATAGTAAGCAATGAGGTGAAGTGCAGCAGGTGGAAGATGTTTCGGAGGTTTATTGGAAGACCTGGGACTTCCAGCTGAGCTTCTTGGTGCTCTTGGGACTTTGGAAGTACCTTTAGTCATGTCTAGAAGTGTCATCTGTTTCATTTTCATCTTGGCATCTTTTTTGGGAGATCTAGATTTTCCAGATTTTTGCCCATTCAACACCTTTTTATTTTTCTGTTTTGGATCCAATGATTTCCCAAGCCGCTTCTTATTGAAAGGGTCAAGTTTTCCAGGCACCATAATATTCATCATCTCCTCCAGCTCCTCTGTAGACAATTTCGGGGTTTTGAAGTTCTTAATGTTCAGCGAACAGCCCACAATTGATTTATTTAATTGCACACTGCACCAAAGTGAGGGATTCAGCCCCTGTCCTGTAGAAGAACCATCTAATTTGGGCTTTTTAGGTTTTCTATCAGGTGATGAAGTGCTCTTCCTCTTTGTTGAAGGATTGAGAGTCAAATACTGGAATCAAAGCAATGCAAAATGTAAAGGATCTGCATTTAAAATTGAACATGGATTTTGCTTGCACTAGGAATAATCTACCCCAAATGTGCATAAGCCAAAAACACAAAATAAACAGAGCTCTTAACTGACTACACCATATACCTTCTCTATAAACATTCAATAGCAAAGAAATCTACTAGTGTTCAAATTGTTTCAGAAATGTCTTATCAAAAGTCCTTTGAAACATTGGTATAGCCCTAGTCTCTATTCTTACAAAAATTTAAATACAAATTGTTAAATGACATGTTCAGAAATTTCTACAATCTGAGGCTTAGAATGAATGGAAGGACCATTCGATCCTGCTGAAGGAGTTGGGTCTCCCACTTATTTTTAACACTAAAAAAGAATGGTCCATTCTGCAGCAAGACATCCAGGCAGTAGCTCAAGACTTGTGGGATGCTACAAAATTCAGACAGTTTGCTGTTGAATCAGGACATCATTAAGAGGGCACTTCTATAGAAAGAGGAAAATTGAGATTTCTGAATTGTGAGCTTGATTTCTCTCCTGCAAGAATATGGCAACACAAGAACCTCAAACATGGCTCTCATTAGACATAATGTACTCAGGCTTCCTACCTTCCTGCCTTAAAACTTTTACTTCAAAATTATGTGGGAAATATACATATTTCAAAATGTTATTATCAGGTACCAGCAATATTTTTAATTCCCAGAACACATCAATACTTCATATTCTTAAAAAGAAAAATGGGTAATTGTTATCTACTACATATTCTGAAACATATCCTAACATTCAATACAAAGTCAACGATGGAAGGAATATCTGTGAGCTAAAGGTGATGGGTGGCAAGAAATCTAAATGATGCTTGCTGTTCCTTTACTTTCTTTCCTTTTCCCCGCTTTGGTTTGTGGTGCAGGAAACTGGAATATTTAGTAATGGTTTGAAGATTAAAAATGATTCAGAGACGTGAATTTTCAAAATATAAGCTCAACAAAATAACTGAAGCTTTAATTTCCACCTCTATGTTGAATTTAAGGTTTTTTGAGCAAAGCTAACTTTATCTTCTCTATGTTTCATTGTTGGGTATACAGGTAGTCATAGATATGACCATTCATTTGGCGACTGTTCAGTTACAACAGTGATGAAAAAAGTCACTTGCAACCAGTCCTACACTTACAACTATCACAGTATCCCTGCAGCTATGTGATGAAAATTCAGGCATTTAGCAACAACAGCTGCAGTATTCTGGAGTCACGTGATCACTATTTACAACTTTCCCAGGGGGCTTCCAACAAACAAAGTGAATGAGGGAGGCCAGATCCATTTAACGATCTCAGTAAAAAGGTCATAAATTCATTTAATGATTGCACTGCTTAGCAATGGAAATTCCAACCCCAATTGTGATTGTTAAGTCGAAGACTGCCTGTATCTGTATAGGAGTCATTAGACAATGGACAGGTGCCCACCCTCGCATCTTAACCAATTCTGGCATAACATATTCTTTAAATTCCAAATGTGCTCATCAACAAGGGAAGCATCCCAGTAAAAGGCAATGAATACATATTTCAGAATCATTATTTCAGCGCCTGATTATAAACAATGGCACTCTCTTCTGAAAAAGGCAGGAGGTGGCAAATTTCACTCTGATATTGCCTTATTTTCAATACAGGCCTAAGAATAAATATCCATGTGAAAATGACTCCCTATTTTTCATCATCACACAACTCAGACAGATCTTGCATTATTTCTCACTTTATGTGGGTCAAGCAAGAAGTCACTGAACTTGCTGGGAAGGGAATACTTCTTCACCAACTCATCTTCAACTACCCATGGAGCATTCTCGCCTGTTCCAGCACGAAGTGCATTATGACGAATGAAATATCGCAGAATCTCTTTGTTTGGTGGACGTTCTGTTCGAATCAAGCTGTCTGCTGGCACATTGTTAATGATCTTGAAAGATAAAAACAAATGTTTCAGACAGGATTTTAAATTGATGGTACGGAAACAATAAATAAGTAGTAGTTTAGAGCAGAACCCAGTAAGTCACTGAAAGTTTAACATTTATCTTAAATGATACATATATTGTAATAATAGAAAGTTTGTAAGCATATAGGTATATTAACTATATGTATGTGTGTGTATGCATGCACACACACACACAATATTTAAATATAGTTTATGACAGTTATGTTAACTGCTTCTTAAAGTGTTGAGACAGGAGTGGCTAACAGGCAAACTTAGCAATCTGTCACCTTGTCTTCATTCTGTAACTTGATATCATATTTGTGTGGTAAGAATTTTGGAGGCACCCATTTCCTTTCTTCTTTTTTCAGAGAAGTAGGAAGCTTCCGAGGAGATCGGCGTGCCCGGTCACCTGCCCCATTAAGAAAGAAAGCAAAAACATTAGTTCTGTGCTTTAACAGTTTTGTGTTTGTGCCTGCACCACCGTGTTTTAGAAAAATACTTTCACTAATGCTGCTGTAAATGTAATGTAAATGTATATTAATATGTTAGATCAGGAGTCCCCAACCTCTGGGTTGTGGCCCACTAGTTTGCAACCAGGTGGCTGAAATGGTGGGCAAGCGCACACACATCCCCACTTGCATGACCAGAGGGTGAGCACGCGTGCTCATGCTCCATTTGCATGCATGCCATGCCCGCAAATGGAGCTGATAATTCTTTCCAGCTGCTCACACAGAACCATCTCCCCACCACCCCTGGTCCACAAAGCCAGAAAGGTTGGAGAACTCTGTGTTACATCATTAAACTGTGGTGTGAAAGTGTATCCTGTGTATGCTCTTGAGTGATATTAACACTGAGCTTTGAGATAGTGTACGTTTAAAAATCTTTTCTACAGCACAAACATTTCCAATTTTATTTTACTGACACAAAGGCAACTCAAAAATTTCCTGCATAATTCTAAACAGATAAAGTTGCGGCTTATCATAAACACACGGAACCATAAAAAGTACATGCTTGATAGCAAGAAGTAAGTAACATATGTAATACTGCTGGATTACTTTATAAGTAACTCAAGGCAGCAAACATATATATTTTGGAAACAGTGATTCTCTCCAGATCAAGACTGTTTTTAGCAGTCATCTATTGGCCATACATGCAATTTTGCAGTTTACTCCTAAATAAGACTTAAAGCTGGTTCCTTTCATTTCAGTCCATGGATTACTTACTCAGACTCTCTCTTCTGCTGTCATCTTCTTTCAATGCTGGCTCCTTTTGATTTTCCTGTACAACCTGGCTAGTATTCTCTTTGTCACTGGATGGGGAGTCACAGGCTGCATCTGTCTTCTTCTCAATAACCTCATCTTCTGCTATTTTCTCCAATGGATGTATTTTTACCACCTTGACACGTAGTACTTTTTCTTTTCCAACCTGAAAAAAAAGGCAATTTGGAACTAGGAAGAGAATTATTTCCCACATTCAGTAATAATTTGTGAAATGAATACTGAGAGGTGGGAGTGTCATGTCGGAAGGCAATGTTCCCTCTAAGGTGGCAAATAAACACCACGCAGCAGTTTCCCACTGCCGCGCAGTGTCGTTTGCCGGACACAGACTGCAGTCTCTGCACTCTGCAGAATGGCCACGGAATCGCGAACGAAACCCCCTCCAGCTAAACAGGAGTCTTGACAACATTTTTTAAAAAAGTTTGGGCGGAATTGGTGCGATTTATTATGCGGCTGCATGTGGGTGGCACCTCCTGATTTTCCGCCCTTCGGACCTTTCAACAAAGCCTTTCCCCACCCTACGCTAGGGGACTCGCTGGTGTGCAAGTCGGCGCCCCAAACGGAGCTGGATCCGGTCGTCTCCTCCCTGCCTTTCCTTCCCTTTTTATGCCTTATCTCAGACGTGCGGGCGCGCATGCTGTGGACTCGCCCACTTAGACGCCAAGGTTGTTGCGTGCTTAGCTGCGGCCGTATCTCCTGTTTTTTCCCCTCCCTCTTACGTGCCCCCTTGGTGCAGCGGGCTAACGCTGGCGAAAGGAGTGGGGCGGACGGCATGGCACAACTGGGTAAATTATAAACCACAGATTTTAATCCTATTTAATTTTTAATGGTATCAAATTTAGCTATAAAGTGGCCTTACCTACTGTTTTTTTTTTCCTGGGCCTGCTAAATTCTGATCCCTGGTGATACAATGAGTTAAATAAATTCTGGCCTGGATTTCCTATTGTGCAATTTGTGTCATGGACTTAATCATTTTAAATTCCATAAAATGCCAGTACACATCCTTTCTGCCAAGAGATCAGAAAAAACAATGCTCGAATCTTCTGATATTTAAATGATTTATAATGTTGTTTAGATATATAATTTGGATTATACTTGAAAGCTATGCATTGATTAAATACTACGGAATACAATCCTACGGCAATTCTTTCTTCTTTGGTTTTAGAAAAGGATAATTCCCTTTTTAGCCAGGCTTTTTGAATTAGATTATGGTGATGTTAACACCAGTTTTTAAGTAGATTTCAATTTTAAAAAAATCGGATAGCTGCTTTGAATGCCTTGGAGATGAAAAGATGGGGTACAAAACTGAAATAATAAAAAATAGTACATTCATTTTGAAAAATAAATGCAATACTTGATTAATTTCATATCTTTATTTAAAATAGTTTTGGCATGGCATATGATTCTATTGACAGTTGGGAATAATGTGGATGTTGTATCTGATTCTGAGGTATGTATATTCTTAAGTAATGTAACAACATATCGTCCAAATTTGCTAGATTATTTAATTGATCTTACTACTTTAAAGGGGGAGAGGTTCATGATAAATTATTTTATTACATTTATATTGCATTTATGTATATTTAGTACATTTATATTCCACATTATATATTTGTATTGTTATTTTAGTGTTTGTCAATTTTGATTGATATTATATTGATATATCAATACTGATTTTAGTCATACTAAATAACAATTACTGCTATTATTTATCAGCATTAAATATTTACAATTTTTAATATTTTGTTAGTCATATTTTAGAATAATAGGATTATCTTTTAATAGGATAATTGGCAAAATCTATTCAAATGTGATAGGTTGCATTCCAAAGAAATGTGAGATGACAGGTTGCCTGCAAAATGCCAGGACCCAGGCTGTTGGTGCCATGTCTCTCTCTACCTAGTCTAACAATTTAAAAGCTGAGCAGAGAGGCTTTTCCCCCCAGTGTGAGCGGAAAAGTATAGTGTTTGAGTGGCACATTTTCATGTCTGGCATTCATGAGGCTGAAACCTTGCTCGCAATTGGCGCTTGATGCTTGGAATGTTGTGCTAATGTCCAGCAGACGTGACAGCAGTTCAAACTGTTGCTCTCTTAGGCGCTCAGGCATGAAACTGTGCCGCTCAAACACTATACTTTTCCGCTCACACTGAAAAAAAATTAGAGGGAACATTGTCTGAAGGTAGACTATTTTTAGTAATACCAAGCTTTGCATGCAGCAAACTTCTTATACATAGCTGCACTTTGGGGCTTTCAGAGACTTTAGGTGATGTGATTGGTTAAATACAATAATAAGAGAAACCATTTGAAGTATCCGTAATCCTTTAGTATTTTGATTTTCAATGTATTCATAGTTTCATCTAAATTATATTCATAGATTTCATAGAAATCATGGGCAAGCAATACACAAAACAGTGTACTAAGTCATGTCCCCACACTGAATCTGTATTAACCATCTTTATTGGAAAAAAATGAATTCCTAGGAAAGTCCAATGAAAATCAGATGTCTGATGGGTGTTTAAAAGCAATTGTCACCAAAGCAGCCTGCCTGTAATGATACAGGTTTACGAAGTGAAACATCTCTTCTTCATCAAGAGATCCCTATATGTCTCAGAAAATGACAATTGTGAAGCTGGAAAGAGCTATAAAACCAATACCTAATCATTACCCTCCCTGAAAAATAAGAAAAGCAATCACGATTGGAAGAAATTGGCTATTTTAAGGGGATTAAACTTTTGCAAGTTTAAATAATCCTTCAATGCACTGCCTGTAAAACATACCAAAATGTTTGCCTCAGGATTCTAAGAGACTGTAAAGGCCACAAAAGGATGCTTACAGTTCTAGAGCAAGATTGGTCACAAGTTCATCTATGCTTATCCTGTTAGGAACTCACCATACCCGCTATTTTTTTTTTTAAAAAGGAGACCGTCATGTCTAAAACAGAAATCAGCTATGATAGGGATAACGCAACTATCATATTTGATGTGACATCATTATTTTGACAACTGTTTCTGAGAGATGAATTTATACCTGGTCCTTACCTCAAAATCACACTCTTCTTCAACCGCGAATTTTGTCATAATCTCCAACCAGGAAGTGTCCACCAGTTTTTCTAAAGAGATTGTATTATGGTGAACCATTTCCAGAACAAGTTTTTCATACCAGACTGGAAATTCCTCTTTCAAACTGAAAAGACAAATAGAAAATGATATAGGATAATTATGATAAAATAGCAACTTAAAGAATCAACTTCAACTAGAGAAATTGCAACATTCAAGAGACAATTTCCAGAAACTGCTACTATCATTTGCCTACCAATATGATTGACTCAATAGTTTTATCTTAATCCTCTACTTAAAAGCAGTTAGTTAGGATTTAAGCATATCTCTAATTTGAGTGAATAGACATTAGGAAATTGTATATTACTAAAATGAATTAGGCAAGCATGGCCCTCTGCACTGACTATATAAGGATCGAACACTACAAACTATTGGAAAATTAGGAGGATGGATACATATTTCTGCACATTGGTAAAATATGTATCCATCCTCCATAGACAGATCACAATTGTGTAACAAAATCTGTTTACCATCAATGAGAGCCAGTTTGATCTAGTGGTTAAGACACTAGATTAGAAACCAAGAACATTGCACAAGCCACCCCACAGGGTTACCGTTTTAGGGGAACTAGGAAGAGAAAGTATAACGTATCTTCACCATTTTGAATTATTGCTGTATTGAATTTCTGGTCTGTCTTTACAGCTGCAAATATGTGAAATTACAGATAATGCCATCCCATATTTGATTTTTTTCTATATAATTTTTGAGGGGGGGGGGCAACATTCCTACTACATCCCAGCAATATGACTTGTATTCAAACACACTAATACTTTCCCCCTGATTCTCAATGGAAAAATGCCTTATCTCTAATTTATACATCTCTAATATACAACTGTAGTATACCAAAAATGCACTGGTTAGCATGAATGCATGATTCATTGCCAGAACGTTTTTGGACTTTATACATATAATGGATTACATTCTGTATTTTTATGCAGCACATCTATATTTGTTTTCAATTTTGCTATTTAATTAGACCAGAGTTTTTGAGAAAGGCCAGTGAGAACTGCAACGTTCAAAATGTAAGGAGAAAAAAAAATCACAGAGAGTCAGGCAATACACAATAAGAAATATTTTCTTTAGAGTTTAGATATCCTTGCTTATGTAGCTGAAGAAAAGCCTTTTCTTCTTTTGAGATGACTCATTCCAAGTATTTTCACAGGAAGCTCACTATTTGTCAAAAGTCCGTCCCCCACTTTCATCCTTTAGGTTCTGTCCCTAACAGCGAAAGCATTCGCATTGCTACTTACAGCTCAGCAACTTCCTGTTCTTCTTCCCAGGCCTCTTTGTGCGTCAGTTGACTACTCCCAGTACTTTTACAGGTCCATATTCGTTGGTTGTATTTCTCTAGCCGTGCTTCATACTCTCTGAAGGAGCAACAGCTCAGGAAAATAAGGTGCACTTAGTTTTTAAACTATTGGATTAAATCAGTATTTTTTTTGTCATTTACACACATAGGCTGATTGACACATTATGATAAACAGTTACCAAATTAAGGTTTTATGATTAATATTTTAACATCTGAATTTTAACTATAATATTTGGATTGGGCATCATGCATAATTCTTAGTACTATTTTTTTGTTTCATAATGTAAAAGGGGCTGCAAATATAGTACTGTTCATCTTACTCAGGATTTAATTGCCATGAGAAAACACAGCCTCAGTAGCATGTATATTTTAATATGTATTTTACTGATATTTTCTAAATGCATTTTAAAACACATTCCATATACCAATAAATACTATCCCAAATCAGATACCACAGATGTTTTAAATTACAAAGGATCAGGTTTTCAGAAAATGGAACCACATTATCAGTTGTGAACAGCTACTTTTTCTGCCTCATCTCCTCCCTGCATTACAGAAAAATCTAAAGTTGCCTAGGTAAAGTACACTTACTCAGTGGCAATAAGATTTGGGAACACTAAATAATATATAATTGAGAGTGTATTGGTTAAATCATCAGGCTAAAAACTGGGGGACTGCATTCTAGTCCAAACCTTAGGCACAAGGCCAACTAGGTGATCTTGGGCAAATCACTCTCTTTCAGCCTCAGGAAGCAGGCAATAGCAAACCACTTCCTAAATCTTGCCAAGAAAACTATAAGGGCTAATCCAAGCAGTTCGCAGGAATCAACATTGATATGCAAGAGGGGGGGATATATGTAGCCAAGCTAGCAGACTGCTTCATATCCAGTTCACACCAGAGAAGGTTCTGTCTTTTAATTACTTATTTTCTTCATAGATTTTAATTATTGGGTCATTTAAATCATAAAGGTATTTCAATGGTTGTCGACCATCGAACAAAATTGAAACCATATTTTAATAGATATTTCCAACTGTACTTTGAAATTAAATAGTAGAAGCCACAGCAATTCCAACTTGGGCATCACAAAAAAAGTATGATCTTAAATTTGGAAATAGAAAATCTTAATACATAAAAGAAACTGAAAAAAGGAATACTATGAAGCAACATTTTTATTACCATGTTAGAGAAATGGCTATATTATACACATAAACTCAGTAAATATTCATGTATTTAATGAGAAGTACTACATGTTTGGGATAAATTTAATTAAAATGTTACTATGTACTAAGCAGCAGCCAAATTATCGAAACATACAGCATACATACTATAGTTGTATTCCTATCAAGAAAACAGATAAATCCAACCCTAGCTGAATTTCCTACTCAATTCTATAAGCAAACACTTCTACCGTGCTTTGCTACAGAATGCAAGTGCTAGAAAAAAAAGAAAAGGAAACTGGCACAAATAGCCAGGTTTTCCATTCTATGAATTTGAAATATGGTTCACCAGGCAAGATACTGTTCTCCTTAAGAACAGGCATGTCCAACCCACAGTTCATAGGCCACAGGCGACTATGGACAGCTAGTACAGGTACTCTCCTCAGCTTATAACCATAATTGAGCACAACATTTCCATCTCTAAGCAAGATAGTTGTTAAGTTTCTCCTATTTTATCACCTTTCTTGCTACAGTTAAGTGAATCACTGCAGTTATTAAATAGTTTCCGATTTGACTTTGCTTGTCAAAAGGTAGTAAAAGGTGATCACATGATACTGGGACACTGTAACTATCATAAATACCGTATTTTTCAGAGTATAAGACGCACCTTTTTTCCTCAAGAGGCTGAAAATCTGGGTGCATCTTATACATCAAATACAGCATTTTTGCCTCCCAAAGCCCTGCCCCTTCACCAAAATGGCCGTGCAGAGCCTTATGGGGGCTTTCAGAGAGCTCCTGGAGCTGGGGAGGGCAGAAATGAGCAAAAAAGGGCTGTTTTTTGCCCCCCTAGCCCCCAGCAGCACTCTATAAGCCTCAATAAGGCTATGCATGCAATTTTTTTTGTCAAAAAACGGGCCATTTCCTGCTCATTCCCCCCCCCCCTGGAAGACTCTGCAAGCTCCCCCAAGGCTATTCATGTTTAAAAAAAAAAAAAAAAAAAGGGCCCGTTTTCACGAAAAACAGGGCATTTTGGGGAGGTTTGCTAAGTGCAAAAACTTTTTTTCCCCTTTTGGAAAGCTCTTTAACTGATTGATGAGAATTACATTGATCAAGTGCTGTGCCAGCAGAAACAAAGTCTTAGGTGCTGCAGAATGTCAGCAATTTCCTTCTCTGGCACATGGATAAATACACCTGGAAACATCTACCTACCTACCTACTGTATTTATCTCTTTCTGTTTCTCTCTATCTCTCTCCCTACCTACCTACACACACTCTCTCTCCCTACCTACCTACTGTTTTTCTCTCTTTCCCTCCCTCTTTATCCTTCTATCTACCTACCTACTTTTTTTTTAAAATTTGCCTCTTCAAAACCTTGGTGCATCTTATACTCTGAAAAATACGGTACATGCTGGTTGCCAAGCAGCCAAATTTAGATCATGTGACCACAGGATGCTGCAAAGGTTGTGCAAAAGGAACCAGGTGGCAATATAAAAAGGAAGAATTCATTAGCATTATTCCCCATCAACATACAAATACATTCTACTTCCAACTTCCTAAAACTGACTCAGTGTGAAAAAGAGCATAAAAGCTCAAAAATTTAAAAGATTTACAGGTTTTCTTTCCTTCAAATATTTATGTATTATTTAGCTTTTTAAAAACTATTCTTATAGACTTACAATAAAAAAATGGGTAATTAATCAACTCTCCAAAAGTAAGTACGTTTTTCTGTATTTGTTCAAAATTGTATCACAACTCCCCCCCCTTCGTTAAACCAGGGATGGGCGTAGTCAGTGAGTGATGCATCCGGCCTGCAGGCTGCAAGTTTGACACCTCTGATCTATGGTGTATCAAATTAACACCACACACATCACTCTTCTGTCACATATACTTCAACCATTTTCATAGTTATGCACTGCTCCACACCAAAAGCGTGGAGATTCAAAAAGAGATTGTAGACAGAAGCTGTCTTTTACTGTGGTTTCAAAACATCCACTTTCAATCAACTTTTGATTACTAGACTTCTGAATTTTCTTGACGCTGACATAGAGAATGTCTTACAAATAACTCAGCCCTGTGCCATGAATGGCTTTATAGTTAACAATCAGTACTGGAAGTAACACGGTTGTACTGAGGTATACCCAGAGTTGCTAATACCTCTGCATTAGACCATCTGACACTTCTGAATGCTCTTCAAAGGCAGCTCCATATAGTCTGTTGCAATAATTCACTTGGGAGTGATCAAGACATGACTGACCATGAACAGGTTCTTTTAATTAAAAAAAGGATACCACTTTTTCCTAATCTACGAGTGTACAAAAGCCCTTCTGCCTATGGTTGCTACTGCTTAAAGAGGGCTGTACAGCACTTAGAAGTGGTATATAACTCTAAGTGCTATTGGTATTTGCTCTTCAAACCAGAGCTCAAACCAAATAAGGAGAACCTTATTTGTGCACTGGTTCTTTGTTTAATGACAAAGATTGCTGACAGTTAACATGATTCCAATGAAATTTCTAAATGACGAAATACTATCATCTTTTGCATATACCGTGTTTTTTGGAGTATAAGATGCACCTCTTCCATCCCTAAAAGAGCATGGATATGTTGGTGCGTTTTATACACCAAATACATATATTTTTGGCCTCCCGAAGCCCCGCCCCTAAATCCCATTTTTTTTGTGAAAAATGGGCCTTTTCACCAAAATGTGGACATTTTTGCCTTCCCCCATACGCACTCTGCAGACTTCAGCAAGGCTGGGGAAATGGAAAAATGCCCGTTTTGGTAAAAACGGGGGTATTTTCCCCTTCTCCCAGCCATGCTGAAGCCTGCAGAGTGCTCCTGGGGGCCGGAGAGGACAAAAACTTTTTTTTTCTTATTTACCTCTTCAAAATCATGGTGCGTCTTATACACCGCTGCGTCTTATAGTCCAAAAATACGATATAGTCATCAGGAGTAAATCCTGACACCTACCAGTAATTAAATTTTGGACAGTTGCAATTGAGGACATAACAGAACTAATTATCCTAAACTGGATTGTGGTAAATTGTGAACTCAAATGTCAAAAGGTTTCTCTTGTTCCCAAGCTTACTTTCTGTCTTTTTCAGGCAGATATAATTTAAACATATTTCAAAGTAGCATCTGTTTTGTTTCCAATACCATATAATATCTATTTATATTAACTAGATTGCAAACAGAAAATCCAATAAATTATGTGAGTCCATTTCCTCTACCCCTGAATCTCTAAAGGTAAAGTATCTATCACAATATAAGTAGATTCGTTTTCAAAAATGCCTGGTGATCAGAAATGAGCCAAGGCTGTTCTGACAGATGGGGTAGAGGGAGAAAAGGTTTTGTTAAGAGGAAGGGGCTCTCTTGGGTACAAGACAAAGAAGAAACGCTGAAGGGGAACAACAAAGCATTGCACCTTTAAGGACACTAAATGTAATTAATCTCATTGAGATTTTTAAAAGATAAAATATAAATTTATTTGCACAGAAATATTAGCAGTCTGTCCTGAAAATAAAGCAGACTGAGATAAATTATATAAGGAAAGAAACTGGTATCCACTAGACCTAATAAAATATATTTCAAGTACAGCCCACCTCCTTGACAATGTTGCTTGCTTACAGACCATGAACATCTTCAGTCTACCATATACAAAATGAGGGAAATACCAAAAGTACTATCATCCTGAATCAAAGAATATTGAACAGAATATTAAAATGCTTGCTTGCATGCTAATCAATTTTTACTCCAGAAAAGTTCCTAAATGGTGTGCTGTGATGCAAACTGTCTAACTGTTAAAAGTCTTAGATATTCAGGGTAAATCTATTTTAAAAGCATGAACAGTCATTGCAAAAAAACTTAGAAATAAGAAAACTAAGAAATAAAATATGTTCTTATTCATCAGACAAGTCAAGATTCTGTAAACAAACACTATAAACAAACTCTTTACAAACTTTGTAAACTGGGCTATGTAAAGTCTAGCTCTTGGCTTGCTCATTCTCCTTCAGCCAGGTTCTTGACTACATACAGTGTTGAAAAATATATTGGAACATCACCAAAACTTCCTTAGGTATCAGAAATATGGTAAAGAAAACATACTATACTATTACCACTTCATTTAGTTGTAAACAAACTTCTGTTTAATCTTTAATCACATGCTACAGTGAACAGGGCATATGAAAGCAGTACTGACCTTCCTTTATCCAGAACTTCTAAAATATAGAAATGCAAACCTTTGGAAATTGGATGCAAGACGTATTATTTTATCATCCGGGTTAATTTGCTGTGTAGAGCCATTAAAGACAGAGACATCAATGTCTGCTGTGATGGTAAGTTAATTTATGCACTAACTCATCACAAAATATTAACAACTCCTATAAACATTCTTGAAGTGTCTTTCAATCAAGCAAATTCTAGGTTTTAATTATGTAAAGATAATTTTCTGGTAAGCCCTCAAGTAAGACAAGTTGGCAACACAGATAGCCCTCGACTTACTACAATAATTGAGCCCAAAATTTTTGTTAAGACATTTGTTAAGTGAGTTTTGCCCTATTTTACGACCTTTTTGCCTCAGTTGTTGATACACTGCAGTGATAAGTTAGCAACCCAGTGTTTAAGGGAATCTGGCTTCCCCCTCGACTTTGCTTTCAGAATATAGCAAAAACTGATCATGTGACCTCAGACTGCAAGCAATGGTCATAAATATGAATCAGTTGCCAAGCATCTGAATGTTGATCGCATGATCATGGAGATGCTGTAATAGTCGTAAGCGTGAAAAGCGGTCATAAGTCACTTTTTTCAGTGCCGTTGTAACTTTGAACAGTCACTAAACAAACTGCTGTAAGTCGAGGACTACTTGTATACATAGTAAAAGTTTCTGTTCTATTTGAGCCAGTTGATAATTTAATGTTAACACATTAGAAAGTTGTTAAGAGAGGCAAAGGATGATGAACTTTTGCTGACTTGAGTCTTTTACTTGTACGATTCAGAAACAGATCTTGTGAAGAGTAACATTCTACTTTTAGCAACCATTTAGGAGGCACCTACAAAACAGTCCTTGCCCTGCTTAAGATCAAGACGCCTACCTAATTGTTTCCTGCCTGGGACAGCCCAAATGCCTTCAGAGACTATAAGCTTTACCCGAAAGTGAAAATCTTCCTCTGCTATCCACGCCCTCTCAAGCTTGCCTTCGGAAGTTAACTGCTCCCCAACAGGCAAAGCATCCAGTCCAAACTTACGCAGCTAAGGAGAATAACTTAGAACCTTTTCAGACAAAAAAAAAAAAAGATCCCACCCTCCTCCTCTCTTTCTTCCCAATCCCGACAGTTACTGACATCCACAGATAACTTCCTCTGCCGGCCCCGCTGCACTCTCAGCCTAGGGAGCGACGTCGTCCTGCCCTGCTCCATCTTGCGTCCGAGAAGAAAAAGATGCCGAGAAGTGGGGGGGGGGAATAAAAGAGAAAAAGGGAACAAAGAGAGTCAAGAAAGCAAACCAAGGCCTTCGGCCGTCCTACGTTTCCGATCCGACTTTAAGTCGCCAGGACAAGAGAAGAAAAAGAGAGCAACTCCTTCGCTGCCTCTCACCCATCCCCATCCCCCCCACGGCACCGTGACTGAAAAACAAAAAGTCCCCCCTCCCTCCCGCCGCCTCGCCACCGTCCAAATCGGATACTCGGTGGAGCGGAAGGCCTCCTGCGTGTGGGCAATGACGAAGCGCTCTCCCGGCGGCTCCCCCGGCGGCAGCGGCTTTGCCAGAGGGAAAGGCTTGCGGCCCAGCAGCGGCGCCATCACCGAGGCGAGGAAGAAGAAGAAGTCGGGTCCAGAAGGGAGCAAGCGCTGGAAAAATGGCGGGAGAATCCCCTCCTTGCTTCCGCGCGGGAGGGCGAAGCCGGCAAGCCCCCTCAGCTTCTGTCGCTCGCCCCCCTCCCTTCTTCACGCTCTCTGTGCGCGCGCAAATCAAAAAACCCCTCCACCTCCGATCTATGTATGTTTCTTTTTTAACACGGCCCACTTTCCCCCCCTCCTCCCCGGTCCCTGTCTCCTCCCGCGAGCGGGGATTGGTGGATTGCTGAACAGCGCGCCACTTCATTGGCTAGAGCGGGCGACGCTCAAACAAGCGATCTTTTTTTAATTTATTTTTAAGGTTAGGTTGCGCCACGCGCGCGCGCGCTGGGGGCAAGAAAATAGAAAAGGTCGCGTTATGTAAGCGCAAGAAAGGAGCGCGGCCGTCCCGCCGCCATTTTTGGTCGCCGTTATTATGTCCCGCCTTCCTCGGCCAATAGGAGCTTATCGCTTCGTCCGGGAATTGGCGAGAGAGAGAGGGAGGGGCAGAAGCGCTCTCCGAAGGCTTTTGTCTGGACGGCTGAAACGCAGCCTCGCCTTAAAGGAGCAGCGCCCTTAGAAGTATCCCCGAGGAATCATGGGGAATGAATGCATCGGATTACCTGTATTGTTTTCCGCGCTCTGGAAGGGGTGGATTCTTCGATCCAAACTGAGTTTGGCTTGTTTCCATTGGTTGAAGCCCAGATCCCAAATGTTAATTAAAACATAAAGAGTATTCGCAGAATCTGAGCCCCAGAACTTCATCGTGGTCAGCGTTCAGTCATATCCCACCCACGGTCACTCCATAGATTAGCCATGGCCATCCCTGGGTCATGCTTTACAGTGTCCAGCTCCTTCTCCCGCTGGCCATTCCCAACATGATCTGGAGTAGGTCCTCTTTTTCCAGGCCAGAGTCTAGTTGGCCAGCATAATAGGCTTATATTGTTCACTCCACCACCATCACAAATGGTGAGGTTCTTTTAGGCTTTGGCGGAAGGTGGGGGGAATCTACTCGTGCTTAATTTCCCTTAAAAGTCCCATTTTCACGCTCTAGACTTATTGATTAGACTATGTGGCTTTCTCTCCTCCAGGTATCTAGAAGTGGTGATCCACCTTATGTCTCTTTGGTAGCCCAAGCCTTCATCATTCCTGATCTCCTTCAGTGCTTGATGTAGTGTAATGAATGCAATGACTCTTGGCCTGCTGGATTGTTATAATCATTTTAATTTTGTTACCATCAGTTTTTTTTTAAAAAGTGCTTCCAATTGGAATGTGTTTTTATAGCACTCCTTTGTTTAGGGTACCAATCAGGGGGCCCCTTCAGACGTGGGTGCTCCGTCCATCCACCCATAAGAAGAGATTGGACAACCATTTGTCTGAAAGGGCTGTGATGACAAACCTATGGCACGTGTGCCCCAGGTGACACACGGAGCCGTATTTGGTGGCACGCCAGGTGTCAGCTCCGGTGCGCATGTGTGCACCGGGCAGCTGATTTTTCACCATTGCAGAGGGCTAGGGGAGGCCATTTTCGCCCTCCCCAGGCTTCAGGAAAGCTTCCGGAGGCTGGGGAGGGGTCACATGCGCATGTGCAGGTAGGTGGGGAGATTGAGTGGGTGCACGCGCAACTTTGGCATGCTGTAAGAAAAAAGTTCGCCATCACTGGTATAGGGCAGCAATGGCAAACTTTTTGGCTTGTGTGCCATAATGGGGGGGGGGGAGTGCAGGTGGGTCGTGTGCAGGCGTGCCGCACCCATAATGCAACGCGAAACCCCCCAGTGCGCATGCACGCATGAGAGGCACTCCCCCCATTTCTTGTATCTTTTTTCGCCCTCCCCAGATTTCAGAGGCTTTATAGGAGCCTGGGGAAGGCGAAAACAGTCTCCCCCCCCCACCCTCGGAGGCCCTCCGGAGGACTAAAAAGGACCCTACGAACAAACCAGAAGTCACTTCCAGTTTGCTCGTATGGTTGGTTTAAGCCCTCTGGAGGCTTCAGGGACCTTCCAAAAAAGAAGGGACCTTCAGGGACCTTCCCTGAAGCATCTGGAGGGCTTAAACTGCCCCTACGAGCAAACCGGAAGTCCGTTCCCGAACTTCCAGTTTGCCATAGGGCTGTTTTTTTGCACTCCGGAGGCTTCAGGGGAGCTCCTGAAGCCTCTGGAGGGCCTCGGTTGGGGAGGCTCTTTTCGCCCTCCCCAGGCTCCTATAAAGCCTCTGGAGCCTGGGGAGGGCAAAAACCGCCTCCCCCTCGCCCTGGAGGCCTTCTCAAGGACTAAAAAGGACCCTACGAACACACCGGAAGTCACTTCCAGTTTGTTCATAGGGTCTGTTTAAGCCCTCTGGAGGCTTCAGGGACCTTCCAAAAAAGAAGGGACCTTCAGGGATCTTCCCTGAAGCCTCTGGAGGGCTTAAACCGCCCCTACGAGCAAACTGGAAGTGACTTCCAGTTTGCTCGTGGGGTCCTTTTTAGTCCTCTGGAAGCTTCAGGGAAGCCTCCTGAAGGTCCCTGAAGCCTCCGGAGGGCTTAAACCGACCTTACGAGCAAACCAGAAGCCTGAACTTCCACTTTGCCCATAGGGCTGGTTTTTTGCGCTGTGGAGGCTTCAGAGAAGCTCCTGAAGCCTCCGGAGGGCCTCGGATGGGGAGGCTCTTTTCACCCTCCCCAGGCTCCTATAAAGCCTCTGGAGCCTGGGGAGGGCGAAAAATGGCTTTAAAAAAGGCTAAAGGCCAGCTGACAGGGCAATGCCTTGTGTGCCCTGACAAATGGCTCCAGGTGGCACACGTGCCATAGATTCGCCATCACGGTTATAGGGTTTCTTTGAGCAGGGGGGTTGGTCTAAGAAGGCCTCCAAGGTCCCTTCCCACTCTTGTTACTGGTATTCTTTTATTTTTGCTCCCTGGATTTTAGCCTAATGTTAATTGTAAAAATACAAAATAACTGGGTAGCTGCATTACAGTACAATAGTGAACCTTAATATGAACCTGTGGCTTTGCCAACATTTGTGGCATCCACTAGCAACCCTGCTTTATCTCTGATACCAGTGTTTCTCAACTTTGGCAACTTTAAGGTATGTGGACTTCAATTCCCAGCCAACCATACTGACTGGGGAATTCCGGGAGTTGAAGTCCAAACATTTTAAAGGTTGCTAAGGTTGAGAAACACTGTTTTATATTTCATTTTTTTTAGCAAAGGACAGCAGG
This sequence comes from Thamnophis sirtalis, assembly GCF_051295495.1. Classification (NCBI taxonomy): domain Eukaryota; kingdom Metazoa; phylum Chordata; class Lepidosauria; order Squamata; family Natricidae; genus Thamnophis; species Thamnophis sirtalis. The sequence continues at coordinate 20,550,661 of NW_028261386.1, read as the reverse complement.
CTTTGCAAGTATTTAATCCTATAGTTGTCTAAAGCCATGCTCCGGTCAAAAAAACAACAACAACGATGAAAGCTGTTTAGTACAAATGTTTGAAACATGCTTTCAAAATTCCAATGGTATCTACTTTGCCCCGCAAATTGGGGACTGTGCTAAAATCATAGATATTTTGGGATCACATCAGGTGACAAAAACATGCCACAGCAACCTAATTTATCCGGGGAAAAAGGTAATGCAAAGGTAATGCACATCATTCAAAGGTAATGCACATAAATTTCCTGATAAAAATAGAACAACCTGAACATTCGAAATATATTTTAAAAAATATAAATACAAGCAAATATGTTTTCCGGTTGTCAAATTTTACAAGGTTTTAAGTAGGAGGGCCAAATTCTTCAGACATTTAATTTTCTCTGTTGTATGCAGCAGTCCTTTTTAAATGCATTTTTACAGTAATCTCAGACACCACCAATGACCTCTTTACCCCAGCTTGAAAACAATAGATACGGCAATTAAATACATCCCATTTATTTATTTATTTTATTTATATATAGTATATGTCCTGATCTATCCGCATAGCTCACAATAACAATTTACTTATAGATATATTTATTTTATATGGCACATGTTTTCACTCGAAGAGCCTTGAATAGCTTATAAAAGAACCATAAGTCTTAACTTGCATGATCAAAATAAAACCACCCACGCACTGAAACAATGAAAACACATTTTAGTATTAAAAGCTATTTTTGCTGATTTCTTCCAAAGAAGCCAATGATAAAAGTTTAAATATGCATAGAGAAATGGAGAAAACCAGCAAACTGAAGACTGTGTGTTCATTACCATCATGATAATCATCATCATATTCGTATGCTGCCTGACTTGGAAAAAGTGATGTACAATCTGTCCTTGAAGTTACAACTGTTACACCATTCCTGAAGTCAAATGATTATAATTTGGGGATTTGCCAACTAGCTCACATTTATGACAGTTACAGTAATCTTGCAGTCATGTGACTACAATTAGCGACCTCAAAACGCTTCTAACAAGCAAAGTCATTTGGGAAAGCCAGATTTGCTTAATAACCATGATGATTTGCTTAATGACCACCGTAAAAATGGTTGTAAATTGTCACATGATAACTCATTTACCAACTTCATGACTTAGCAACTGAAAATCTAGTTGTAGTCATAAGAGGAGAAATATTTGTATGCTATTGTGCATACAGCTCTCTCATACCACCCTGTACAATTAGCTCTTGGTGATTCCCTGAATTGAAATTCCAGTTCTACCCACCTTCTTTTCCCAGCAAAAGCTGCCATCAATTGCCATACAGAATGTATATTGAGACAGTGCTTGCACAGGAAGTCCTCTACTTACAACCATAGTTGAACCCAAAATTTATTCTGTTAAGTGTCAAATTTAAGTGAGTTTTGCCCCATTTTAAGACTTTCCTTGCCACATTCGTTAAGTGAATTACTTCAGCTGTTAAATTAGTAACACGGTTAAATGAATCTGGTTTCCTCATTGACTTTGCTTGTCAGGTCACAAAAAGCAATCATATGACTCACTTCTAGACACTTCATTTTTAACAATTTTAACTTACTTTGCCAAAGGAATAGCAATACCAATGTGCTGACCATTAGATGGCAGCAAAAGGCAGGGGGCATACTATATTGAGTTTTGCTGAATAATCAGAAGATTCTCATCCCCACGCACAGGGCCCCTATCATCTTGGTTTTTAATTTTTAATTTCTCTGTTCAATTATCTAATTTTAACTAGGTTTTTAAAAACACTTTAAATTTTTTTTTATTATATTGTGAGTCACCCAAAATCACTGTTATCAGTGCAATGGGCAGCATAGAAATGTAAAGAAATAAGGTAAAATAATTAAAAGTTTGGAGTCTTCTGCCTTTTCTTCACTGATAACTTGAGGCAGATTTGTGCAGTCCAGCTGCAGCCTTTAGATAAGAGCCTTTAGATTTACGTACATGTTTCATTTTAATCCCATCCCAATGTTGAAAGAAATGTCCTTCTGGGTTCAGCTCCAAGTGGGGAAGAAGACACTGCAGACATGGAGGCTGCTTGGAAAGATGGTGTATTGTTGGACAGGGCCACATGGCTTGAGCCCTGTACAGAAAAGGTGATCACATGTTTCAATGTAGGTGGAGAAGAAGAGAAGAAGGGCTGAAGAAAGGGCTTGCTAGGCTTTTTATACCCTGTTTAGTCCCACCTCTCTGTTTCCTGTTCTTGTGTAAGAAATGTATTCTGATTGGTTGTCAGACTCCCATGGTGCCATGCAGGGGGCTACTCTCTAGGCTGTTTTGAATCCAGGTATGAGTTCTCAGATGCCATGTGGAGACCTGAGTAAAAGGCCAATATTATCATGTCTTTCTGTAGCTGCTGCTGAAGTCTTTATTATGTAAAAAACCCCAAATAATAATGCATAATACTCACAGAGCCCACCAATCAGACAAAAGGGAGCAGTTTCACAGCAAATCTGATGAGCCAACTGAGCCCAACAGATCACTGACCCTAACAGGGTCCTTCCAAGGCTCCTTCACCACTACTCCAGATTGTGTCGTGGGAGATCTTGTGCTGGGATAGGCGGGCAAACATCACTTCAGCACCAGAATATCTAAAGTTGGCCAGGCTTCCTCAGAGATAGACGGGTACTCAGAAGAAAATGCAAAATAAATAAATAAATCAGGTTGCTTTAAATAGTGTTGTGCTTGACTGTGAGTAATATTCAAAGCACAATCAGTTCTTCCAAAATTATTTTCAAAATTTCTAATCCTAATCCCGTAATATGTTGTAGGAAGTTATCACCCAGCCCTCTCTCAGAAAAATGAAATATCCTAGGAAATATTGAAAAGGCAGAATATTTCTCTGGATGTGAAAAGGAAGAAACATGTTTTAAAAGACAGAATAGATGCCTGTAGTTTCCTGCCCATCCCCACTTGATCAATGGGCCATTAAGAAGGCCAAGCTAGTCCACTTTACATAATAAAGAGTTCTCCCCTTCAGCTCCAGGGGGGTGGGATTAAGGCATGATAATATTGGCCCTTTACCCAACTCCCCACATGGCATCTAAGAACTCAACCAAACCTGGATTCAAAACACAGCCTAGAGAGTTGCCCCTGCATGGTCCCATGGGAGCCTGACAATCAGAATACAAGATGAAGATCAAAGGTCAGAGGGGGATAAAACCAGGGACTCAGCATCTCAGTCAGCCCTTCTCTATTCTCCACCAACCTTGAAGCATATGATCACCTTTTCTGTTCAGGACTCAAGCCACGTGGTACTGTCCACCAATAAACCATCTTTCCAAGCAGCCTCCATGTCTCCAGTGTCTTTTTCCCCACTTGGAGCCGAACCCAGAAGGACATTTCTTTCATCAATGTAATAACAGTTTTTAGGATTCTTTGGGGACTAATAGGATAAACTTCCCAGTTAAAGAGTAATAAAACAACTGATATTTACACACACAGTGTGACATGCTGTTGTTTTATTTTTGCAGGACAGCTTAGAATCCAGATGAATTCAGGATCTGAAGGAAAACAAAGAAACAACAGCATCATGTTTTCCCAAATATAACAAAAGCATTAGCCCAAACCACATTGATGTACTTCATCATTAATTCACTTAGACTTCAAAGTGTGTATCCTATATTGCAAAATATTTCCTAGGTCCAAAAATACCGGTTATTCATTAAAATTTCAACAGTTTTCTTGCGAACACTAAGAGAATATATGCAATTGGCATGTTGTAAAAATATTTTTGTTTCCATTTTTCAATAATAACCCCAGTAATGTTAACAGCAATATAATAGGCCCATATTATCCCAAAATTTCAAATGGGACCAACTAGTCATGGTTCATTTGAAGCCCTTTCATAGACCAATAGCAGATTTGGGGGGAAAAATCTTCCTAATGAAGTCATTTGTTAGAATTACTTCTCACACTGAGAGGAATGAGATATCAGAACAGTGAACTGATACAAACTTCGTTTTAAAAGAGGCAAGCTTCCACCCTCTGTATAGAAAGTATGAACAGAAACAGAGAGAATCTTACTTTTCTACATTGTCTATATTTGGTGTAGTAGTTGTTAAGGAATCTGTTTAGAAAGTGGGAGACTGCCAGTTCCTGTTCTGCCTTAGGCACAAAAAACAGCTGGGTGACTCTGGGCCAGTCATTCTCTCAGCCCCAGAAAGGAGACAATGGCAAACCACTACTGAGACCTTGCCAAAAAAACTACAGGGATTAGGCATGTCAAAGATAACCCCTCTCAAAAAAAAAAAAAAATCCGCTCTATATAAAGGAGTCTCAGCTGAAGAAGGATACACTAGTTTCTGAAATTCTTACATTGTAATCTATCTAAATCTTTTTTCCCTAATAAGTATTATTAATAAGAGCTCTTAGATATTCGGGGGTTTTTTTTTGTTTAATTGTTTTCAGCAAAGACAGGAGGGATGTCTGACAATGTACAGGTATTTCTGCCTCATTTAAAACTAGGACAACTGTTTGTTTGTTTTTTAAAAAAAATAAGACTTGCATTGAGCAATAGATACTGGTTTTAGATTTATGGAATATGTCAAAATGTTGGTATATTGCACCATTTGAACACTGATTAAAAATGCAAGCATGATTTTTGCTTCGAATCCAACATTATTTTTTCCAACATCTCGAAATAAGTAGTGGGAAAGGGCTTGGAGGACACTGCTTCATAGTGGCTCCAGTCCTTCTATTCAAGCTGTGTCCAGAAGATCATGCAGGGGATCTATTGTTTTTTACATCTAGAATATTAACCTATAATGATCCTCAAGAGTTCTACCTTTGCTACCTGTGGTATCTAATATTTAACCTATGTATATTAACATAAAAGAAAAGCACTGGAGGAAATCATTAGAAGCTTGAAGATGGGGTGGTGGTGGTGTATCAGATGCTGATGAGCCAGAGATCTAAGTCTTTCTTAACTATATAATTCCAAGGAAGCGTTAGTTCTGTTCATTGTTGTCTAATCTAGGTTATAGGCTGGATACGGACAAACAAACAAACCAATCCAAACACTGAGAGGCAGACAAACAAACAAACAAACAAACCAATTCAAACAAACATGGAGGTGATACCAGAAAGGAGAAAAGTACACAGGTGTATGGTGAATTGAACTGGAGATGGGAATGTACTCGCAGAAAGATCAGGTTCATAGTTTCAAAAGGTTTCATGACAACCATTACTGGATTTGCAAGTAGTGTTTTGGTCAAGGAACATTTCCTTGCCAGAAACCTCTCACCTTTACAAAAAGTAAAGTACAAAAAGTACTTTGCTTGATTCCTTTTCCCCCAACTCAATATTAACAAAGTATAGGTCCCTTACAATTCTATTATTCTGAAAGGGTCTCATGCCTGAGCATGGGGGTTGGATTAGATGACCTCCAAGGTCCCTTCCAACTCGATTATTCTGTAATTCTTGGGAACAAATCTCACTATGTTCCTTTCTACCCAGAGTCTCTCCTCTCCTGGAACATCGAGGCAAATCACTTTTCTGCATCCTTATTTAATATACATGGTCTAAAGTCTCAGAAACATAAAAAGCAACGAATTGGGGTAATATTCTGCATACAAGAAACCCACTACTAAACTCATAAATATGATGAATGTATTCTCAACAACTATATATATTGCATGAAAAGGGTACAATCGTTGACTGTAATGGTATGTGGGAATGACATTTGGAGACAGAAGAAAGAACCACAGATTAGACAGCTATTATGCAAAAGGTATCAGAAACAGAAGGGATGTGGGAAGCATTTCAAAAGGAGCCTTCTCTAGTGTTCCAGGGAGTAAAAGTAAAGGAGGGAGGGAAGAAATATTATTTGACTTGCAAGAATCTGTTACTGTAACATTATAAAAAAGATAGAACTAGTATTCATTGTTAGGCTGCTTCTTGTCTGGACTACCCAAAGGGTTAACAAAGACAACCCAAATAAATGGATTGAGGTTAGACTTATAGCAATAGCAGTTAGACTTATATACCACTTCACAGTGCTTTACAGCCCTCTCTAAATGGCTTACAGAGTCAGCCTATTGCCCCCAACAACAATCTGGGTCCTCATTTTACCCACCTCGGAAGGATGGAAGGCTGAGTCAACCTTGAGCCTGATGAGATTCGATCTGCCAAACTGCTGGCAGCCGGTGATCAGCAGAAGTAGCCTGCAGTACTGCACTCTAACCACTGCGCCACCGCAGCTCATCCTAAAAACATTATAACATGTTTTTCTTGACCATAAGGTCAAAAACTATGCACGCTCACCTCAAAGGAAAGCAAGCAGTTCTGCAGGAATCATTTCAGGTGGGATCATGCCTTGTTGGTAGAGGTACCATCCTGCAGCAGATGCCATGCCAATGATGCACGCAGTTGCCAAAATCCCTCTGATGGCGATGACAGTCCAGGAAGAACCTGCAACGGGTAGTAGGGGATCCTTAGTGACCTCCTCCGGCAAACCTGCACAGGAATTCTCTGGTTAACTGAATTGAGCTGATGGATGTTGAACTTGACAGCATTTAAAGAAATGGGTATAGGACAGTATGTAAGTCCCAATGGGGAGGTGTGGTAGACTGAATGCCAAAAGATGCAAATTGCCATGGTAGGAATGATTCTGGCTTCGATGGAAACAGTGGTTCCCAGATTAATGAGAGCTCTTACTTGTTTGTTTATTTTGCCTCCCATGTCCCCTGCAAGGTGACTTTTACATTAACAAATCTCAGCTGCTTTGATGGTATTAGTCACCTGTTCTGACCCCCCTCGTTCCACACCAAAGCACACTCCGAGCCAGAGATAAATTACGGCATTTAATTAACAGACAACAGGTCCTTGGCAGCAAACCAGCACAGACAGCCTTGGGCAGCAATAAACACAGATAAGGCTTGGCAGCAATCCAGCCTGCCAAGCTCATACAAAGTTCTCCGACATTCAATCCTGCGTTGACTTCTGCAAAGAGGGGCGTGTGCACAAGTAGCTTTTTATAGTCTGGAGAGGAGCCTAATGACCACCAGCTGAGTGCAATCACCTCCTGTAATTGCGTAATTGTTCCTGACGCCTATTAGCTCTTCGATGGCGTGCATCCAGGAACAACTCACTACTGGCTTCCGGCTCACTCTCCCTTGTCTCCTCCCCACTGGTCCAAGGTTCAGGTGCCTCCTGGTGGCCAACCAGCCTCTCTGTGCCCTGCTCGGAGTCGGAACCCTGTCTAGGGGCCTCCACATCCTCCAGAGACAACTCATAGGGCCCCTCGCTGTTGGAGTCTGGTGGCAGCTCCAACGGCTCCTGCTGGGCCACAACAGTTACCTATCAATTACTGCACATTGGAAAAGCAGGAGGACAAAAACTAGACTACTGATGGTGAATCTTTTGGGGCTCAGTATGTTAAAAAATCAGAAAATACCTAACTTGAGCTTGCTGGTGTGTCATATACATACAATACACATACACAAGAGACCCAATTATCCCTTTATTGTTTGCAATAAAGGTTGATAATGGCCTCAGAGATCAGATGTTGCTTGGACCTTTTTGCCATTTTTTTTATCATTAATCCAAATTAGGCAATGTATCCATTTTGCCAATGAAGGGAAATTGCATCTATTTCTATCAACTGAGGCTTTGGCTTATCATAGAGTACACCTGCTGAAAATCCTTCCAAACTTTTTCTGATTTTGAATAAACACCACCAAGATGTTTACAAGTTCATCTGTGCAACCCTAAGGATCAGCGAGGTCACTTTTTAAGTGCGTATGCACACATATGCATACACAAATATAGTTCGTATCATACTACTGTGTTTCCCCGAAAATAAGACAGGATCTTATTTTCTCCCCCCCCCCCCAATAAGCATTTGGTCTTATTTTTGGGGAGGTCTTATTATTTTTGAGGTGCAGGAGGCAGCGAGTGTGGTCACCTCATGGCTGCTGCTGTGTTGCAATATTTACTGGGGAGAGCTTATTTTAGTGCGTGCACTCAAAAGCCTGGTTGGTCTTATTGTACGGGGAGGTCTTATTTTCGGAGAAACAGGGTAGGGTTTGTTGGACAAGACTTATCAGTTTGGTTCACATATAAGATGAAAGCATAGATCAGATTTTACAAGCTGCATATGCTGGATTCACATACCTTGCTAGGACAAAACAAAGAAACTGCATTATGTCTTATCCTATTACTCTTACTCCAAAAGAGCCGTCAAAGCTGTTAACAGCGTTTCCAAACTAAAAGACTGCAAACAATTCTTGCCAGGCCTCATACAGCTGAGATGCCAGTTAAGATTTCCCCTTGCTGCATATTCTATGGCCATGGATCGCTGTGGTTCCCCGGGACCATCCCAGATCACATCATTCATACTTTGTGGCTAACCACCGAAAATTATGCATACTTTAAAAATAGCAACAAGTAGAATACATGAGTTAGATTGCTGATAGACAATCTTAATTTAAAGCGAGGAGACAAAAATACAAGCTCCTCTGCCTCTTCTACGGACATCAAGGTGTTACTGTCCTATCTCTTGAAGCACTAGGACATTGGCCTCCAATCTTTTGGGCACCAAGGACTGGTTCCATGGAGAGAGGTTTTTCGCGGATAGGAGGGGGCGTGGTTTTGTGTGCTGCCTGCATCCTGCGGATGGGGCTTCACTTGTTTGCACAGCCTGGTTTCTGGCATGCCTGTTCTGACCGAGGTTTCCCAAGAGCATGAGACAAACTCCTTGTCTTGGCAAAAAACCCTTTTATTAATTTGCTGCGAATTCTGCTCATTCACAGCTGGCAAAGTCTTTCAAAGGAGGATTTACAGTCACAGACCTTATCTGACATAGGGAGCTGCCAGGCTGATATCTGCAAAACCTGGCAAGGAGTCTCGGAGATTCAGGAATCAATTAATGGAACCAATTGTCTCCTGTAAACTCCACTCCCCTTTGGCTCCTCTTTTATTTCCTCTGGGAGGGGCCATTCACCATCCACATGTGGCCTTACTCCCAAGTCGACCCCTGTTCTTTAGTTGTTCCTGTCTTCTGGCAACTCTGCGCATGCGCACACTGGGCACAGGCTCCAGCTGTTCATCTGCCTCAATGATGTCTGCCTCTGATAACCGGCATACGGCCCTGGCCCCGTCTCTGCCTCTGACACAGAGATCATCAGAGCCTTCCCCAGACTCCAGGACTGGCCCATGTGCCTCCCCAACCTCCTCACTGTCTGAATCTGCTACAAGCTCTGTTGTGGCTGCTGGTGGGTCACAACAATGTCACAGACCAGTGCTGGTTCACGGACCAGGGGCTAGGGACCCCTGCATTAGGAGACCAAAAATAAAAGCATGCCCATACCCACCCACTGAGAAAAAAAGTAGCCCATTCTTAGTCTAGTCTAGTCTCCCACCTCTGCTCAGGGCTTCCGAAGCACGACAGGCTGCCTTCATGATGGCCAGGTTACCCCGGGGATAACCTGGTACATAGACCTCTGCTTCTATCTCCACATCTTCCAATTCCAATGGTCCTGCCTGATCCTGATTTCCTTTGGCAGCCGGCTGTTTGCCCCGTTTCTGTGGTGAAGACTTTGGGAAGATGCCCCGCAACAGTCGAAGCAGGTGGGCACGGGCTTCCTCGGCCTCCCCTCTCTTGGGTTCCATAATGATTCCCACTAAGGCGCAGGGGGATTTCTGGACGTACTTCTTCACCTGTTGCAAAACTTTCCGCAGTTCGGTCTCCTTGCCCTTTATGCAGGAGGCACGGCACAGAAAGAAGATGAGCTGGCATTGCTTGCCACCAAAAGGGCAGGTGACACAAGGCTCTTTCAAAGCATCGGCAGGGTGGACCGAGTGACAGGAGGAAGAGAACAAGTCCTTAACAAAAGAGGCCATCATCTTATGGATGTCCTTGCCTTCCAGGGTCTCCCCAATGAGAAGGACCTCGGGCCTCCCCCCCACCTTCTGCACCAGGATCTGAAAATCCTGTAAGATCTTGTCCCCGGGGCCTGGGATGCATATTGGTGCAGGAAGCTGTTCCGAGCCCTGCCCCTCCTCCTTGGTCATGTCCTGCTTTCATGGAGTCTCTGTCCAGCTGCCCTGAACTAACCTTGCAAGGCCTCTAGGCAAACCCCCTCCCCCCATGATGTCACAATGCCCAAGCTCAGCTTGTAAACCTGGATCAGCCTGTCCCAAAGACCAACGATAGCGAAGTTAATTATTTAGCATGGGATTGAAGACAAATTGTTATCCAGCTAATGGAGCCCAGATGGATTCCTTCTAAATAGAGCATCACTAGTTAGAACTAGCTATTACTATCAAGTCTAAGGTGGGCTGCAGCCAAGTCAGTCAAACACAGCAGATCCCAAAGCCTTGCGACAACAAACTACTATCAGAAACCACTTTGTCAGAGGGTTGATCTTTTAGTTATTGCCTAAATGGATCTCCAGAAGAAGTAAAAGAAAATGTAAAATCAAGTGATCATAGGAAGGAGGAGGCCAAAAATCTTTGATAATCCTATGTAAGGATGAACACATGAGGAATCAAAAAGAATTATAATGGCAGTCACTATAAGAAAGCTAGAAAGAATAAACACCTGGAATGGGAGAGAAATCCATACATCCAATTTTTTTTTACTCATATAAAGGTTTAAAGGTTTTCTATTTTTGATCTCTTTAAGGAAACAGAATCGAACTTGCTGATGTATTCTGGTGAGAGTCATCTTGCAGTTTCTTTTTGCACTTTGAAGACACAATCACCAAAATCAAATGCGAATGGGAACACTCGACATAAAAAAGAGGATTCTGCATGCACTTTGTCCATCACTGTGTAAAATTCTGCAGACAGAAAATCAGCATGACAAGGAGAAGGAATAATTCATATTAGTTTTCTCTTTTAATGTTTTCTATAGAAAGCTTTCACCCCATACAGGGACATGTGCAAAAAGTTTCACTAGCAATTTACAGTGGTACTTTTCAGCTCCACAGAAAAGTGGTTTCACCCTGGATTCCAAATAACTACCTTTGTGCATTATGGCTAGTCCTTGAGTTGTGAGGCAATGGAGCCTGCCCATCATAATTGTAACCTGTGATGGTCGTAATTCATGACACCCACACGACTGACCTGATTTTATGACCTTTTTGTGACAGTCATTAAATGAACACCATGGAAGGAAAGGAAAGCAGTGGTTTGCTATGGATGACAGCAATGCATTTAAGATTGTATTTGATATCATGCACAGTCAGTAGAATCTGGACATCTCTGATCCATAAAATTGTAGATTTAGGATGTATTATACTGGGGATAGGGATGCGGTGGCTCAGTGGCTAAGACACTGAGCTTGTAGATCAGAAAGATAGGCAGTTCAGAGGTTCCTAATGCCACTTAATGGAGTGAGCTCCCATTACTTGTCCCAGCTTCTGCCAACCTAGTTCGAAAGCACATAAAAATGCAAGTAGAAAAATAGGGATCACCTTGGTGGGAAGGTAACAGCATTCCGTGCTCCTTTGGTGTTTAGTCATGCCGGCCATATGACCACGAAGACATCTTCGGACAGCGCTAGCTCTTTGGCTTTGAAACAGAGATGAGCATTGCCCCCTAGAGTCAGGAACAACTAGCACATATGTGCAAGGGGAACCTTTACCTATATTGGGGATAAATCCCACCGAAAATAGCAGGGTTTTTAACCAACTAAATAGGTTAATATGTTACGGGGTGGGGGTGAGGGGGCGCAGGGAAAGAGAAATTGGTTGAATTTATCAAGAAACGCATGCAAAGTGCTTCGTTCAAACGGAGTTCTATAGACCCAAGAAAGGCCCTCTTGCTTCTTCTACATTCTCCGTGGAGTCCTTTCTCGCCCCGAACACTGAAAAACAAGGCGTAGAATCGTGGCCAAAGGCTGCATCTAACTAGCGCACAGCTAGAACCGGAGAACGAAGGGGGAAACCGACCTTCCTTCCAACAAAGCGCCCACGAAGGAAGCGCGCTGGCGTCGGGGCCTCTCTGGGCAACGGAAGGCAGCTCGCTCAGCCCGTTTTTTCATCCCCCCTCAGGAAAGACGCGGGGTCACAGGCCGGGACTCTCCACGCTGCTCCTTACGCCCAGAAGCGACCGGCGGACGATTGTGACACCCGCGCAGGACGCGGGAGAGGCGCGCGGGGAGCGACGCCGGCGCGGCGAGCGGCTGGATGGACCCGGGCGGGATGGAGCGCAAAGAGCACCGGGGCGGGAAGTCGGGTGGCGGCCGGCGGACCGGCGGTCACGGCGTGGCCGGCGAGAGCGAACCCGGACCGTGCGAAGACGGGACGGTGGTGCAGCGCACGCAGGTGGTGCTGCTGGCCGGCGAGTCCTGGGGCTCCGATGGGGGCCAAACTGTGCTCAGCTCCTTCGCGCACCACGTGCTGCCCTCGACGGGCGGCGCCGGCAGCCCGGGCGGCTCCGCTGACCCTTGTGCCTCCCTTGCTACGCGGCCGCTCCCCGCGCCCAGTTCCGCGCCGTCGGGCCAGCTGATCTTCTTCCTGTGCCGGCCGTCGTCGCTGCGGGAGCGGCCCGATCGGTTGCGGGAGGTGTTGCAGGGCGTGAGGGATCAAAGCCGGGACTCCCCGGCTGCCCTGGTGGGGGTGATCGTGCAGCCGCAGCCCGACGAAGAAAAGCCGGCTCTTGTGCAGCTCGAGAAATTGCTCCGTGAGATATTCCAGTCCGAAGGTGCCGGATCCATGGAGGTGCACACGGCCGTCTTCGCACCGGGCCGACGCGACGGTGCCCTGGAGCTCAAGCGCGTCAAGGATGGGGCATCGGGTGAGGGGTGTGCAAAGGTGGTTAGGCGAAGAGAGGGTCGTCGGGTTACCTAGTACTGAGGAAAGGGCGTTATGCGTCTATGGAGATTCTCAGTCCTCCAGATCATGATTGTCCAAAGGTGCTTTTTCAAGAGTAACTGGACTTCCTGGTTTTTCTTCGAAGACTTTCGCTTCTCTTCCAAGAAGCTTCTTCAGTTCTGACTGGATGGTGGGGAATGGAAGGATTGGAAGGGAATCCAGTCAGAGCTGAAGAAGCTTCTTGGATAAGAAGTGAAACTTCTTCAAAGAAAAACCAGAAAGTCCAGTTGCCTCTTGAAAAAAGCACATTTGGGGCATTATGCATAGGTTTGGAGCAGTGGTGGATTTCAAAATTTTTTAGAACCTCTTCTGTAGGTGTGGCCTACTTTGTGGGAGTGGCTTGCCAGCCATGTGACTGGGTGGGAGTGGCTTAGCAATAGCAATAGCAGTTAGACTTATATACCGCTTCATAGGGCTTTCAGCCCTCTAAGTGGTTTACAGAGTCAGCATATCGCCCCCCACAGTCTGGGTCCTCATTTCACCCACCTCGGAAGGATGGAAGGCTGAGTCAACCTTGAGCCGGTGAGATTAGAACCGCTGAACTGCAGATAACAGTCAGCTGAAGTGGCCAGCAGTACTGCACCCTAACCACTGCGCCACCTCGGCTCTTGCCAGCCATGTGACTGGGTGGGCATGGTCAACTTGTGAAATGTGGTGAAACTAACTTAACAACACTCTTGCTTAGCAACCAAAATGTTGGCTCAGAAACTCTGACATTTGAAGCACGCAAGTCTTAAAGCTGTCAAGTTACAAGACCCTTGCACCCCTAACCCTTTAGAAAAAAAAACCAGGGGTGTTCAAACTTGACAGCTTTAAGACTTGTGGACTTCAACTCCCAGAATTCCTCCTCTCGCTCTTCATCTTGATGATGGGGGGAGGGAGCTGGAACCGGTTCTAAACAGCACTGTAGATTTGCGGAACCTCTTCTATAGAAAAGGTTAGAACTGGCAGGAACCCACCCCTGGTTCAGAGGCTGTTCATGCTGACCATATTCCATTCACAGGGACTTTGTAGAGCTTACATCAACCCTTGCAGGAAGCTACTGCTACCAGGAAACCCAGCTGCCTTCACACAACACACAGTAATAACCACTTCAGTCAAAGACACCCATTGAGGGGCTTCCTCAGTCTTAGTCTCATGTTTTAGTCACACTGCCATACTACAGTGGCTGTGTATGAGGGAGGAAAGGTTACATCTACCCAGAGAGTGATTATTTTAATGATCTGTTGCAAGGGGGCCCGGTGTCTTTATCTGGTTGCCCTGTTGAACAATTTTGAGCTCCTTATACTACCCTTTGCAATGCCAGGTCAGTCTATCATTCAAAGATGATTCAACCACACTATTTTCTAGGGCAGGGGTGTCAAACTCAATTTCATTAAGGGCCCATCAGGGTTGTGTTTGACCTCGGTGTGCGTGCGTGTGTGCGTATGTGGCCAAGGTGGGTGTGGCTAATTCAACATCATTCATGTCGGGGGCGCCTGTGGCAGCCCAAGCTCTCTGCCAGCGAAAACAGCCTCCTGAGCTCCGCTTTTGGCTCCGATGGCTTCCTGCAACTTTCTGCCAGCAAAAATGGAGTTGGGGGTGGGGGTGGGTGGGGGCGAGCTCTGTTTTTACTGGCAGAAGCACCACGGGCTGGTTCTTCGCTTTTTCCAGGGCAGCTCCGCAGATCTAAGCACCCTGCTGGCCGGATCTTGCCCCTGGGCCTTGACTTTGATACCCTTGTTCTAAAGCATTTACTAGCCAGTCAAATAGTCAACAGAGCCAACGCCACAATGGGATAGGGGCTCCCCCTCCCTTTTTGCATGGGCATGACCACATTATAAAAGGGAGGAGCTTTCATCACAAATGTGTAGCCCACATCTTGATATTTCTGACCTGGTGGTCTTCTCTCCCCTCCAACACATCCCTCTAAGCCAGATCGATATTTGCAGAAGTGGATCCTGGCAGCTGAGTATTGTGCAGATGGCACAGAGTTTGGAGCCTTTTGACAAAACGATGCCAAATTTACAGAGAATTTGGAAACTCTTTTCTCCTCATTAGACCCGTCGTAAAAATTATCCTTCAAAACCACTTGTTATATGCAGCAGGCTTTCCTAGTCTGGCAGGCAGTGCTGATCAGAGCAACTCCTGGAATTCCTTCCTGGTGTGGAAAACCGGAAATTGTAATCCAGATACACCTGGTTAATTGGGAAAGGCTGACAACGTGAACCATTACTGTATACAAGTAATGCTCAACTTATGCTTGTTTAACAGCAGTTCAAAGTTACAACAGCCTGAGAAAATGTGCTTTATAACCTGCACTTACAACCGTTGCATTATCCCACAGTCACATGATCACAATTCCGAGGCTAGACAAGCAACTCACATTTTAAAAACTTTAACCTTTCAAGTGACCTTTTAAAAAACATCCATTGGGGAAGCTCAATTTGCCTTATGTCTGCCATATAAATGGTTATAAAATCCAGTCCAGTCACCCGATGACTCAACTTATGACCACACTAACAACTGACACATCTGCCCTAATTGTGGTCAAGTTGGGAACTATCTGTACAGGCAACACTCAACTTACAATTCATTTAGTGACTGTTCAAAGTTACAACAGCATTGAAAAAGGTGGCATGACCGTTTCCCACACTTATGACCGTTTCAGCATCCCCATGATCATGTAACTAAAATTAAAAGACTTGGCAAATGATTCATACTTATGACGGTTGCAGTGTACATGATCACTTTGGTGACCTGATCAGCAAAGTCAATAGTGAAGCCAAGTTCACTTAACAGCCATGTTACTAACTTAACAAATGCAGTGATTCACTTAACAACCGAGGCAAGATAGGTCATAAGGTGGGACAAAGTTCACTTAACAAAATGTCTCACTTAGCAACAGAAATTTTGGGAACAATTGTGGCCGTATGTTGAGGATTATCAGTATTCCTCTTCCCAATTTCAACCCAAATCTTGCCCATATTTATTTTATTTATTTATCCAATTTATTGATCACCCATCTTATGACATATGTATGAAATAAATGTATCTTCTTTTCTTCTTTCCTCCTTATCTGGCTCTGTCTCCCTCTTCATTCTCTGTTGTTTCCCAAGTTTTACTAGAAAGCAGAGATGTGGCCTCTTGTATTTCATTTGATATGGTAAAGAATAAATATTTTTTCTCTTCCCTTAAAGCCAATTTACTGCAGTTGGACAAATCGGTGATGCAAATTTTTGGAGCAATGCTATGGTTTGGAATCGTGGCATGCGGAGGCTATTACTTCTACAACTATTCTCCAGCATGAAGCTTGCTTCCCTGCCTGCACATCGCCCTCCCTACATGGTTAAGGTAGGTACAAGATGTAGGAAAGTGTTTTTGTAAAAGCTGAATTGCCTGACTTCTTTTTCCAACTTCACTGGTGGGAAGGTGAAGCTATTGGAGAAATTACTGTATTTTCCAGAGTATAAGATGCTCCGAAGTATAAGACATATCTAGCTTTTGGGGAGGAAAACAAGAGAAATTTATTTTGCCTCTGCCTCCCAGCAATTTGTCTCCTTGCAGCAAACAGCCCATTTCAGTTTCAGCACAGCCTCATTAGCACAAGCAAGTGATTGTCAGGCATCCCCACCACCAGCTGTTTCAGGCTGCAGGGATTGCCGTAGCCTATTGCCGCCTCCGCATTGCCCATTTTCCACCTGTTTCAGCCAGTAAGGATCGGAATGGGTGGAAAATGGCCCACGCACAGGCCGAAAACAGGGCGCGCGGAGGTAGCAATAGGCAATGGCAATCCCTACAGTCTGAAACAGGTGATGGCCGGGAGGTTGATCCAACTAACAATCAGCTGCTTGTGCTAATCAGGCTGTGCTGAAGTTGAAGCTGAAACCGAAACAGGCTGTTTGCTGTTTGAGGCAGAGGCCAAAGGGTGGGGGCCAACAGGTGGGCGGGGCTACATTCAGTGTATAAGATGCATCCAAATTTTCACCCTCTTTTAGGGGGGGGAATGTGTGTCTTATACACTGAAAAATGCAGTAATTCACTTTTTATGCAAAAATATGAAGATGTAAGTTTAAAAGGGGCTTAGCGAAAAGTGAGGCCTTCATAGTCAGAAGCAGTTTGCTTAGTGGTTGGGCAGTATTCCTCATATTCCTTTATAATCTAGAGATAATATTTCCTTCTAATAACATGCATTTTTTTCTAGGTCTCTTATGCATCTGGATTTACGGCTGTCACCCAAAATAAAATTTAAAAAATCAAAAGTTGTTAACCTTGTCCGTGAAGATATGTAAACTTGAGATGAAGTGTTGAATTAGCTAAAGATTCATCACAGCGTCCCATCTCCTCACAAGTCCACTCTGAAGTCCACCTTTTTCATCATGGATGTATGCATACATCCTGTCACAGGCTTTGACACAAAGCTGCTCCTAGGTGTAGTTTCAAACCAAAACTCCTCATACAACAGCAAATTATTCTTGATGGTGAAGAAATCCACTTGGATTGTAATAGTCTCCTAAAATATAAATCCAGAATGGACTGAATGGGCAAATAAGAGTTGCTTCAAATAAGTGTGAATAAAGTGATTGCACCAGGAAAGAGATCCCAGCTTTATTATAGATAGAAGGTTACAACATGCTGGTCAAACAGGAAATGCATATTAGTTCATGGCTGATAAATCAGTGAAAACATAGGAAAAGTATAACGCACTGAAAGTTTTGAAAGGTTGAAATAAAAAATCAGTTTTGAATATGACTTCATCACAAAGTTGGACCCATAATTCTTCCTATAACTGTAGTGAGGAAGGAGGATGTTGTAGTACTGAAAAGGAATTAAAACAGTGAACCAAGATAAATTGGGCTGGAAACACCTCCATGATGAGCTAAGTTTCATTTTTCGAACTAGGGCCCCCACATGTCTTGGCTTATGGTGCCTGGAATTCCAGCCCAGATTATAAAAAATGGAGTTCTAGTCTAGCACTGTGATGGTGAACTTATGGCACACGTGCCGTAGGTGGCACACAAAACTATTTGTTAGGGCATGCCCTGTCAGCTCCAACATGCATGTTCGCACTGGCCAGCTGACTTTGGCCTTCTTTTGAGGCCATTTTTTGCCCTCCGGAGGCTTCCTTGAACCATCCCTAGGGGCAAACTGGAAATTCAGGAACAGACTTCAGGTTTGGCCGTAGCACCATTTTTCGCCTTCAGGAGGCTTCCCTGAAGCCTTCGCAGGGCCTCCAGGGGCAGGGGGGGACTTTTTTATCCCTCCCCAAGTTCCTAGAAAGCCTCTGGAGCCTGGGGAGGGCGAAAAAACCACGCCAAATGTGTGTGTGTGTGTGTGTGTGTCTGTGTTCCCCCCCGCTTTTGGCATGGGAGCCAAAAAAGATTAGCCATCACTGGCCTACCGCATGGAGAGTATGTGTGATTTGGAGGGTTTCGTGAGTTGTTATGATCAATCCAGGAAACCAAAGGCTCAACCAGAATATAGAATTCTGACCGTGTAAATTACTGCCACAAGATGCAGTGATAAATTTTGGTAAATTATTTTTGGCGATTTCAAAAGAGAATGAGAACTTCATATAGGACAAGGGTGTCAAACTCAAGGCTTGCGGGCTGCATCCGGCTCATGGGCTAATTAGATCTGGCCCACAGAGCTACCCTGGAAACAGTGAAGGACCAGCCCATGGTGCCTCTGCCAGTGAAAACAGAACTTGGGAGTGCTGCATGAGGCCCTCCTGGACTCCATTCACTGGCACAGGGCTGCAGGAGGCCATTGCAGACGAAAATGGAGCCCAGGAGAGCTGTCTGTGGGCTACAGGACGTTGAGCTGGCCACGCCCATCCCAGTCACACCCACTCAGCCCCCCTCTACCAAGTTCAAACACAACCCTGATGTGGCCCTCAGTGAAATGAGTTTGACACCCCTTATATAGGATAAGGCTATCAAGGGCTACTAATCATGATGGATATATCCAGAGGCAATATACCTCAGTTTCTGGAGAATATGTGGGAGGTGCCTAGAGGTGGTATTCAGCAAATTCTGACCAGTTCTAGAGTACCGGTAGTGGAAATTTTGAGTAGTTTGGAGAACCACTAAATACCACCTCTGACTGGCCCTACCCCCATCTATTCTCTGCCTCTGGAGTCCCAGCTGATTGGGAGGGAATGGGGATTTTGCAGTAACCTTCCCCTGGAGTGGGGAGGGAATGGAGATTTTACAGTATTCTCCTCCTGCCAAGCCCACCAAGCCAAGCCACACCCACCAAGCCACACCCACAGAACCGGTCGTAAAAAAATCGAATCCCACCACTGGAGGTGCTGTTATTCTTGGCATTTGGATGGCCACTCTGGAGATAAACTAGAGAAGCTTTTTATTTCATTCAGCACACCTCCTTATGTAGGACATAGGAGAAGCTATTTAAGTGCCATTGGGTGCTTGAAATCAGGATAGAAATAATTGCCTCTGGCAGAAAGGAATCAAATCAAGATTGGAGATTTTATTCCTGGCAGGGACGTGCAGGCAGGGGAGGCAGGGGAGGCGGGGCCTCACCAGTGTCATGAGGAAAAGAAAAGAAAAATTAAAATAATTAAAAAGACTAAGGTAGTTGCTGCCAGACTCTAGAGTCACAGTGGATGATTCTGAGTCTGCTTAGTGCTAACTGCAGGGGGAGGCGAGAGAACTACGGGCCTCCTTTGCATAAGGAATTTTTTGCCTTTTAACCCTTGCTCAGAGTTAAGCAAGGGTTAAAAGGCGAAAAATTCCTTATGCAAAGGAGGCACGTGGTTCTCTGCCTCCTTATCTGGGAGCAGCAAATCGTGCCTAAGTTGCTTTTTTAATTTAATTTTTTACATTTTCATCATGGTGGGCGGACAAGAGGAGAGTTGAAATCCACAGCTGGAAAAGGTATGTGGATCGGAGGGAGGGAGGGAATTCAAAATTATTGTAATTTAATTTGTATTTTGTTTGTGAGTAATTTGTGTGTTTGCGTGTGTTTCTTTCTTAACTTCATTCAAACAAACTCTCTCAATTTGAGAGAGAGTTTGTTTGAGAAGAGAGGAGCAGCCCTCCCCCCGGGAGCCGCGTCCTGCTCCCCTCTCCCTTTCCTCCTCCTCCTCTCCCCTTTCTTTGCCAGCTGCCGCCTCGCCCCCCCCGCTGGGTCCAACAGGCCAAGCTACGTGCATTTATGTCCGCCATAAACGCGAGCCGCCTGGCCTGTTGGACACAGCGGTGGGGACGTTGCTTCTTGCTGCCGCTGCACTCTTGCCTCACCAACCATAATTCTCACCGCACGTCACTGATTCCCGGTAATTTGTCCCTACATTCGGCATTATAAGACCACGAGACAATCCAAGGCAACAAAGGGGTTCATTGTTGACAATAATAATAAACTCGAGAAATACCTGACTCATCCTGATCTATGTATCTCGTATCATTTAGTAGCTGCCCTGTATAATGATCACTGTGTCCACACAACAGTTTTGCTTCCATGTTATGCAGCATAAGATCACCTGGCAGAATGGGATTCCAGCATCAGATTCCTTCCTGTGAGACGTTGAAAGCTCCACAGAGAATGTGAGGGTAGCAACTAGGACCAAACTAGCAGAACCTTCGTTGCTAACAACTTCTAGGGATGTTCTAGAAGGGTTGCTGTGGCAGTTGGAAGCTATGTCC
Organism: Thamnophis sirtalis; assembly: GCF_051295495.1. NCBI lineage: Eukaryota > Metazoa > Chordata > Lepidosauria > Squamata > Natricidae > Thamnophis > Thamnophis sirtalis. The sequence goes on along the minus strand of NW_028261386.1, from coordinate 20,530,149 downwards.
CCCAAGGGCAGCAGCTCACCGTGAACCATCAAGATGACGTACCCCAACCGAGGGGTCCTGAAGGCAGCCATGGGACATTACTTAACAGAAAGTGCCCGGACAGCACTTGAAGCCATGGAACCTGAAGAGGATGTAATAGAAGTAAGGGAGGGAGGAAAAACTGCAGTTGAACCAGCTCTCCGTCTTTATTGTACTGGGACTGTTATTTCTCAACCTTGGCAACTTTCAAGATAGGTGGATGCTTCCTAGGGATGAGTGTGTGACAGGACTAAAATCACCCAATTGGCTTCATGCCTAAGATGGGACTAGAACTCATGAATTCCTGGTTTTTAGCCTGATGCTTTAATGCTGTGAAGTTGAACCTATCCCACGCGTGCCACAGGTGGCACACGGAGCCATATTTGCTGGCACGCAAGCCGTCAGTTCCGGTGTACATGCATGCTCTGGCCAGCTGATTTTCAGCCTTCCAGAGGGCTGGAGGAAGCCATTTTCACCCCCCCCCGCCAGGCTTCAGGAAAGCCTCTGGAGCCTGGGGAGGGTGAAAGATGGGGCTAACCAGAAGTCCGGAAGCGATCCATTTCCAGCTTCCATTGGGCCTCCGAGGGACAGGGGGAGGCCGTTTTCACCCTCCCCAGGCTTCAAGAAAGCCCCCGGAGCTTGGGGAGGGCGAAAACTCCCCCTCAATGTGGGGGAGAGTCATGTGCACATGCTCGGGGTGGGGGTTGCACGTGCATGCACAGGTGGTCGGGGCACACTGAATTGTGGGTGTGACCACACATGCGCGGGATAGCGCACGTGCACAGAATTTTGGCACGTCTTTACAAAAAAGTTAGCCATCACTGCCTTAACCACTACACCAGATTGGCTCTCTGTATAAACTTATGTAGGGCCTTATTCCATTTACTAGCTTAGTTCTCCTCTTGATTAAGTAGCTCAGACCAGTATTGTTCAACTTCAAAAACCTATAAGATGTATGGACTTCAACACACAGAATTCCCCAGCCAGCATACAGCCAGGGAAATGAGGAAGTTGAGAGCCAAATGTCTTAAAATTGCCAAGATTGAGAAACTCTGCTCTAAGAAGAAAAATAAATAACACGAGTTTAATAGGAACATGTTTTGGCTGCTTCAGCTAAAGAAGACTCAAAGTAATCCCCCAAACTTTAGGGTTGATGACCTTTTTTGAGTGTGTACGTGTGTGTGTATAATGGGTGTTGTCACAAAATGCCTGCCACATTTATTGTGACTGATTTACTGATTTACCTTTAAGTGAATGGTTACTATTTAACATGTAACCATTCACTTAAAGTTAAGTCATAAGTGCTGTGTCATAAGTGCTGTGGCCATATACAACTTTTAGTTTATAGGAATATTAATGAAGCCTTTGTGAGGAAGAAGAGGTGATCTGTTTTTTTTTTACATTTCAACATTTTATTGGTAGATTATAACAATTACGATGAAGTACAACTAAAATATAGCATTGCTAATATGACCAAAAATATACAAGGTAGTAAGTAAATAAGTAAGGTTTGAAGAAATTAAAGATAAATAGTAAAATATCAGAAGCTGTAGAAATTGAATAAATAAATAAAATGCCAATATAGAACAAGCTCAATCCTTTAATACATTAAATCTAGCCATATAGACTATTGTTCCATCTTCTGGTTTAATGCAGTCTTTCTGTACAATGATATTTATGTTGTATACTTTGATTTTAAAATTGAGAGGTGGTGTATTGAGACATATTAGATTTTATGTTTATTTTAATTAAAACAATTGAAAATGTTAAAAAAAAATAGGTGAGACTTGGTGTCTGGCAGAAGCCAAGCAAGGTGTCTGTAAATTCCCCTGAAATATTTATTCATGTAGAAGGCATAAATAGAGTGGGATTTACTTGGGACTAAGAAATAAATATTTTTTCCCTCTCCAGACAAATAGGGCCTGTTCAGAAATGTGTAAAAAATCAAAATTTATAAAGTTCCAATAGCTAAGTAATCTATGACAAGGAAAAATTGTGTTAGGTAAGCTCCCTGTTGGGAGAGTGAGTGCGTTCAGAGAAGTGTTGTGAGAATGGTGTTGGAGAACACACAAACCAGCATACAGAGACACTGCAGTTTAAACAGGCTTTTACTTTCGTGGAAATAGAGGTATCAGAGTCCATCAAACAGTCCAAGTCATACACGGATAAGACAGTCAGTCATCAATATCTTTCAGTTATGGGATAATCCAAATAACATAGTCCAGTATCATATAATCATTTTGTCACTCAAAGTTTGCTAGCAGTTGCAAAACTTACAATAGCTCACGGCACTTTCTAACTGCCAGCTTCCAAGACACTCAGATCAGGTCAGCCCAGCATCTAACAAACAGAGAGCTAACAGTCATTTTGGCTCCCTCTTGTGGCCGATTGAGGAAACAGCAACCAATCACATTTTACAGTATGATTTGTTACATGATTTATATATTGCCAACCCAACCGTAAGATTATATTCCTAACAAATTGGATGCTTCTTGGAGAGAATGAAATGAAAAAAAATGCAGTAAATATAGTTGCGTTCTGAAATTTGTGGAGCCTGGAGGCTGTGAGATGGATTGGCTGTGGGTATGCAGAGCCTCGGGATCCGGAGGCATATCACCTTTAGTTTTGGATGGGGTGGCACTACGCCAGATACACCCAAATTGTGCAACTTGTGGGTTCTCCTAGACTCATGACAGTCATGGATAGGAGACCCTCCACACAACTTTGTGTGGTGCGCCAGTTGCACTCTTTTCTGGATTGTGAGACTCTGCACTTAGCCCTGGACATCTCATACTTGGATTATTGCAATGCATTCTACTGATAAGATGTGAAGACTCTAGAAAGAGTGCAGAGAAGAGCAACAAAGATGATTAGGGGACTGGAGGCCAAAACATATGAAGAACTGGGTATGTCTAGTTTAATGAAGAGAAAGACTAGGGGAGACATGATAGCAGTGTTCCAATATCTCAGGGGTTGCCACAAAGAAGAGGGAGTTAGTCAAGCTATTCTCCAAAGCACCTGACGGCAGGACAAGATGCAATGGGTGGAAACTAATCAAGGAGAAAAGCAGTCTAGAACTAAGGAGAAATTTCCTGACAGAACAATTAATTAGTGGAACAACTTGCCTCCAAGAGTTGTAAATGCTGCAACACAGGAAGTTTTTAAGAAGAGATTGGATAACCAGTTGTCTGAAGTGGTGTTGGGTTTCCTGCCTAAGCAGGGGGGTTGGACTAGAATATAGAATAACAGAGTTTGAAGGGACCTTGGAGGTCTTCTAGTCCAGCCCCCTGCCTAGGCAGGAAACCCTACACCACTTCAGACAAATGGTCATCTAATCTCTTCTTTAAAAATTCACAACTTTTGGAGGCAAGTTGTTCCACTGATTAATTGTTCTAACTGTCATGAAATTTCTCTTCTAACTCTGTTATTCTGTTCTGCTTCCTTTGAAGAGTACTTAGAAGGTACAATTGATCCAGAATGAATTGATACAGTTTTGAAGGCCCCTAATATGACACATGTAACACCATTGTTATGCAAGCTGCATGACATATAATTGTAGAATGCTTGTGAGTTTTATTTTGCTGTAAGCTGCTCAGAGTTACCTGAACCATGAGATGGTGGCAAATAGATTTGATAAACAAACTCATACAAACTAGCCCTGGCTTGGAAGGGGAGACCAAATCAAACCAAGAGCAAAGCTTGTGCATATTCTTGGAGATCTTAAAATACTGAAGCAAATTACTGCTGAGTTATGCAAAACAGATAATGAATAACATGCTTCCTCTATGCTTTTTTTCTTTTCTAGTTGGGTCCTGGGAAACAGATGCCAGTTGTGGGACCTAATCAAATTCTGGACATGCCACTTTTCACCAAGATCCCACTTCTGCCTGGCTCCAACACCATGTTTTACAGAACAAACTTGGGTGAAAAGGTGAAGAGAGACTATCTCGGTTCTGCTTTCCATAAAATGCTGTGGACACAAAGTACAAAAGCATGCAACAAGAAACTATTTTTATGGGGCATGAAAACTTGTAGAAGTGTCCCATTGTTATTTTAAAATAATTGAAACTATCCTGAGAAAGAAATTTAGGAATAAAAGTGGGAAAGAACGCTTAATTCGTCTATATCCTGGCACTTTCCTCTCTCTTGAAGCAACCTTTCTTAGTGAAAACCACTGTGAGAATTCTCTCTCTCTCTCTCTCTCTCTCTCTCTCTCTCTCTCTCTCTCTCTCTCTCTCTCTCTCTCTCTCTCTCTCTTTTCAGGGGATATCTTCCCCCCACCCCCATATGGGAGGCCCACTTCTGCTTGCTCACAGACGCAATAGGCCATGTAGAGCGCCAGTGTCACCACGGTGACGCGGGGGGGTGGAGCTGCCCCATGCGCCCTTCACTGGCTTACCTCAGGGCCCCGCAGCCAGGCCATCCATGCCCTGACACCTGCCTTGCCTCGCGGCGGCGGCTTTAATAACCCCATCCAGCAGGACCCTGTGTGGCTACCAGCCCACGGCCCATTACTCATGGTTGCAATGGAGCAAGCAAGCAGAGAGATGGTGGGATGGAATGGGTGGGTGGCTGCAGGAGACTCATCTTTAAGTTTCTTGGCTTGCTTGCGTGGTGCGTTGGGATCGCCTGCCTTCCCCCCTGCGCCTCTGCCTCCATCTGCTGCTGGTGCCACCACGCGAAGGTGAACCTCCTGTGGCTGCCTGCCTGCTATGGCCCATAGATTCTCAGATTTCCTGCGTCCTGTGCAGTGTGTCCAGATTGCATGCCTCTTCCCCTGCCTTTGCTTGGACATTCACCTGCGCTGCACAGACTGCGGCTGCTGCTGGACCCATCCGCCCCCATGCCCACACTAGCTCAAGTACTGTCCACACCGACCTCATTGATGACAACCTTAATCAGGGCTTATTTTGAGGGTAGGGCTTATATTACGAACATGCTAAAATCAGGGTAGGTCTTATTTTCAGGGAAGGTCTTATTTTTGGAGAACAGGATTACGGTATCTATCTATCTATCTATCTATCTATCTATCTATCTATCTATCTATCATCATCATCATCATCATCTATCATTTTAAAACCATGCATCTCCCTCTTTGGCATGCTTTTATACGTATATTTTCCATAGGCTCTTTCCTAGCATAACATTTCCTAATATTTCTTTAATTGATAGATCAAGCATGGTGTCCCCCCCCCGAGGGGAGGGCGTTTCCCAATAAGTTATATGAGATGCCATCTTTCTTTGTTCTCATCAATCTTTTGTGTTTCTTTCAGCTTTATCAGCCATCAGCTACATTTGATCTGAATGACCCATACTGTAAGATCATGGCCCCTAAATACAAAAGTCTTCATGACCCCCACTTGCGTGCTTACTACAAGCGTAAAGACAATCTCCGGAGACTGAAAAAGTCTGGCCTGATCACTGACAAAAACAAAGTAAGTTTGTGCCCATTCTGTCTTCTATTAAAGTTACTAGAACAACAATCAGTAACATGGTAGAAGAAAAAAGAAACCCTGAAATAAACAGTGGTAAATATCACAGTTAGACAGTCTTATTCCGAAGTCTATTTGTGATGTTATATACAAATTTTGAACTTGGGGTTGCTATCCATGGGTGCCTTCAATGTCTACATTATTTTTTTAAAAAAATAGACTTTCCTTATCAAGGCTCAAGGACCTCTTCTATTCTTGGGGTAAATTTTTAAGAGATTCCACATTTTCTTTATCTTCTGACTCTCGGAAAATTCTCAAGAGACTCCCAAATTGTACCTTGTGTAGGTTTCATTGCAATAACCTTGCAATCCTGAAAACATTTTAAACAAACACATTAAATGTCTATGGAGCTTTTCAGTCATCCAGGTCATGTTTGTCCCAAAAGTGTTTTTTTCAAGAGGCAACTGGATTTCCTTGTTTCTCTTTGAAGAGCTGAAGAAGCTTCTTGGATGAGAAGCGAAACATCTTCAAAGAAAAACAAGGAAGGCCAGTTACTTTTTGAAAAAGCACCTTTGCGACAAACACATTACTTGTATTTATCAGAAACAAGACCTCGTTACATTTTGGATTAGGCTTCTCCTTTTGTATTTCTGTTGCTGCAATGGTAAGCATTAAACTAGCTTCTCAATACAAGCTGCTATTTTCTCACCCTTTGCTATTTAGGTTGTGTGCACCTTGAAGGAATTTAATGAATATAGGCAGTATTTGACCTCCCGCAAGCTGGAGTTTGAAAAACACTACCTAAAAGAACAAGTAAGTCCTGGAACCACTTGCAATTTCATCCTATGCTAACAAGAATGTTGTAAATATAATTTCTTGTTTTAGTATCAATTGAATATGTACTATTCAGAAAATCTAACTGGTATGGAGCACAGGAAGAGTGCTGCTTGATCAGGCCCAGAGCCCATCTGATCCCACTTTCTAGATGCATTTGGGAATCTCATCACCTTTGGATAAATGACAATACTCACTTTTGACTTCTGCAGTTATAATCTAGAAACTATATAAAGTATGTTGCCCATAATTCAAAACATCAGTATTAGAAACCTGTTGTGGCCCAGCAGGAGCCGTTAGAGCTGCCACCAGACTCCGACAGCGAGGGGCCCTATGAGTCGGCTTTGGAGGATGTGGAGGACCCTGGACAGGGTTCTGACTCCGAGCAGGGCACAGAGAGGCTGGTTGGCCACCAGGAGGCGCCTGAGCCTTGGACCAGTGGGGAGAAGACAAGGGAGTGTGATCCAGAAGTCAGCAGTGGGGAAGGAGCCAAGGGAGTTGTTCCTGGATGCCCGGCACTGGAGAGCTAATAGGCGTAAGGAACAATTATGCAATTACAGGAGGTAATTGCACTCAGCTGGTGGTAATTAGGCTCCTCTCCAGACTATAAAAGGAATGCTTGTGCACACGCCCCTTTTGCAGAAGTCAACGCATTAACTAATGTTGGAGAACAGTATTGTGAGCTTGGCAGGCTGGTTTGCTGCCACGGCATATCTGTGCTGGATTGCTGCCAAAGCTTGTCTGTGCCAGTTTGTTGCCAAGGTCCTGTCTGTCTGTTAATAAATTCCATAAAGTATCTTTGGCTTGGTTTTGGTGTGGGACGAGGGGGGTCAGAACAGAAACCTTTGAAGATCTGATGAATGTTCATTTTAAAATCGCCCAAATTGCCTGTTTTCATCACTTATGCTGGCAGTGATTTCCACAGTTAAACTGTGCATTAGAACTTAAAATTTACGATAACTTTATTGTTACTTTGGATGGGCACTAATCAGCATACATTAAAATGAAATTTCGTTGCATACAGCTCTCAAAAAGGGTCACCACCAATATATACTACATAATATACACTACATAAACACAACAAAATAAATAAGTAAATACAAAATAATGCCTATACCCACATATATTATATGACACAGAGAAACAACACAGTCTAGTTCAGATATAGACATGTATATGGCGAGCAAAACGAATCTTGTGAGTTTACCAGACGGATGGCATAGGGAACAAAACTGTTACAGAATCTGAAACATCCTCCCAGAGGGGAACAATAAAAACAGACTGTAAAGTGAGTGCGTGGGATCTCTGAGAATGCTTTGAGCTCTAAGCACATAGTGTTTAGAAGCAGTATCCTGAATAACAGGAAGCAAGCTTCCTCTAATCTTCTCGGCTGTCCTTACCACTCTCTATATGGACTTTCTATCTGAGGCTCTGCTGCCACCAAATCAAACAGTGATGCAGTTTGTTAAAATGCTCTCAATTGTGTCTTTGTAAAAAGTGGCCAGAACAGAAGGAGAAAGATGTACTCTCCTCATCCGACACAAGAAACTGTAATGAATCAAATGTAGAGGGAAGGCATGAAACCATATACTGTAGACCTTTACCAATCTCTCAAAACACTTCCTCATAATGGAAGTGAGTGCAACTGGACAGTAATTATTAAGGCATGTGATGATAGTCTTTTTGGACAATGATACAATGATTGCAGTCTTAAAACATGATGGAACCACGATCTGATGCACCGAGAGGTTGAGGTTGTCTGTGAGAACAGTAGCCAGTTGGTCAGCACACTCCTTAAGTACTTGCCCAGGGATATTATCAGGTGGTGAACAGCTAGAACGTTATTTGTAGTCTCAAACCATCCAAAAATGGTTTATATTTTATATAAAAATATTTAGCTTGTTTAGAGAATCCATGTCCCCCTAATCCTATGAGGACTTTCTGATTCTAATCTGAAGGAATTACACCATAAAGATTCCTTGGCCGTAAGCCAGGCTACTATCTGGCATTACCACAGGGTCAAAATGGTAGCAGCATCTTGCACAAACTCTTAATTTCATCACAAACTTTTTGTTTCCTACCTGATTTTTAGAAAATGCTGGAGAAACAAGTCACCAAGTTGCAAGACACTCATTCTCTTCCAGAGGCTATAGAAACCTCAAAATACCGAGACTGGCTATTGAAAGAAGAAAGACCTACCATACAGGAGCAAGAGAATGTAATGAGAAACAGGTAAAGAACGCAACAGATAGGATGGGCCTTTGTATATAAAGTTCAGATTTTCCCGCACTTTGCTGGGTTCCCTGAGCAAATGTTTTCCAAGGTCATTGTGTCAATTTGCTTAACAGTAGAGGCAATCCTGGATAATGGCACTGGGAATCAGAATTGTGGCGTCGTCCCATCTCTCTCTAGGGCCATTATTATTATTATTATTTCTTTTTTTGTGTGCAATACCTGGCCTTTCACCTTGATGCCAAGAACCTGTATCTTGTGTGTTTTGGTCTGTTGGAAGAAATGTCCTTCTGGGTTTGGCTCCAAGTGGAGAAAAAGACACTGGAGACATGGAGGCTGCTTGGAAAGATGGTTTAATGGTGGACAGGACCACATGGCTTGAGTCCTGAACAGAAAAGATGATCACATGCTTCAATGTTGGATGGAGAAGAAGAGAGCGAGGAAGGGGCTTGTAGGGTTTTTTATACTCTGTTCGGCCCTCTGTTTCCTGTTCCTGTTCTGATTGGTTGTCAGGCTCCCATGAGGCCATGCAAGGGCAACTCTCTAGGCTGTGTTTTGAATCCCAAGTTTGATTGAATTCCCAGATGCCATGTGGCGAGTTGGGTAAAAGGCTATCATGCCTTAAAACCCATCAACTCAAGGGGAAATCTCTTTATTATGTAGAATAGACTGGCTTGGGCATCTTAATGGTCCATTGATAAAAGGGGATGGGCAGGAAGCTGCAAGGAGTTACTTTGTCTTTAAAACATGTTTCTCTCTTTTCACATCCAGGGAAATATAATATTCTGCCTTTGAAATATTTCCTAGGATATTTCATTTTTCTAGGAGAGGGCTGGGTGCTAACTTCCTACAGATCTATGTGGGAAAATCCCCATTTGTTCCCCATTTCCAGTGATATCATAGAATCACAGGCTTTTGTAGTCCAAGCCCAAAATTACTTTCTGATTCCCCAAGACCCGGATAGCACTTTGTAGTTCAGAAAGGCCCTTAGGTTATAATCACAGAGTATATTTAACCACAAGCTAGCAATGGATATTTTAGCATTCTATATTGTATGAATGCAGCTCATGTGATTACTTTATGATTCAGAGAGTTTGCAAATGCTTCAAATTGTACAAGCTTCATACATAAAACAGGGTTATAACCATCAGTAAGTATCTGTGAAAATAATCACAGTATAGTATTAGCAAGGTAAAGGTCAAGAGAATAGTTTAAAATCGAAGACTTGAGGGCTGGTGGTAGCTTAGAGGATATGATAATTGATAGAACACCATTCTTTTAAGTTCCTCTTAGCCCCCTTCAAATCAGAGGTGGTATTCAGCCAGTTCTAACAGGTTCAGGAGAACCAGTAGCTAAAATTTTGAGTAGTTCAAAGAACCGGCAAATAGGCTGGCCTCGCCCCTGCAGCCTCCCAGCTGATCTTATTTTGTTGCTCTGAACAGGAGAATGGAGCTGGAAAGCAGGTTAATGGGGTGGGGAGGGAATGGGGATTTTGCAGTAACCTTCCCCAGGAGTCGGAAGGGAATGGGGATTTTGCAGTATCCTTCCCCTGCCACGCCCACCAAGCCACACCCACCAAGCCACACCCACCAAGCCACACCCACAGAACCGGTAGTAAAAAAAATTTGAATCCCACCACTGCTTCAAATCCCAAATTCCCCAGCCAGCATGGTCGATGTTGGTCAATGTTGAGGAACGCTGTCTTAAGGGGTTTTCATTTCTGCCAGCTTCAGAGTACATCAACACCATGGAGTGGTTCAAAACTGATGGATAGTGAGTCGAAACAGTTTAGTTGTGGAAAGGAATTTCAACTGGTGACCAGCACAAATGATAGATACTGCATACCTGTTTTATCTTTCTTTATGCAGAAAATAGAATTATCCAAGTTACAAACAAGCCCCTAGCACAGGAGTGTCAAACTGGCAGCCCATGGGTTGGATGCATCACATGCAAGCAGGGGTGAAATCCAGCAGGTTCTGACATGTTCTGGAGAACCGGTAGCGGAAATTTTGAGTAGTTCGGAGAACTGGTAGAAAACTTTTGATTTCCACTCTGGCTGACCCCAGAGTGGGGTAGGAATGGAGATTTTGCAGTATCCTTCCCCTGCCATGCTCACCAAGCCACGCCCACCAAGCCATGCCCGCAGAACTGGTAATTTAAAAAAATTGAATGTCACCATTGCGATATGTCCCGATATGTCACATGATGCAATCGAGTTTGACACCTGTGCCCTAGCACATTCCTTGGCAACCATCGGGCTCTATCCTTAACTTGATATTTTAAAAATAAAAAGTATCTAAAATTATACAGTGAAAGCATTGGCTTCAAGCATCACCTAGATGGATGTCTACAGGCCAGTCCATTTTATTGAGCTGGGCTTGCCTAATCTGGAAAAGAAAATTGTGAACTGGGCAACTACTGGGAAGTAGAGAGTGTTGTGTGGGGAGGGAGCTATCTCATCAAGTTGCCAATGATGATTAGTCAAAGGGCTCCTGTTGTGGGACACAGCCCTCAATATATTCTTCACATTCCAATCTGCCCACTTAGGGTGATTATCTTTGGGGTCCTTGGTGCAATGATGGTGTCACCTAATTTGGTAGTGAAACGTCTAGAACACGGGTGTCAACCTTGATCGCGTCACGTGATGCATCGTGATGTATCACAATGTTTTTTGCCTTTGCGGAGCTGGGGTGGGCATGGCCTGCATGTGAAACATCTGGCCCGCGGGCTGCAGGTTTGACAGGTCTGCTCTAGAAGAAAATAACCAAGCTCACAGGGCACCAACAACCCCACATGTCTATGGAGATTCTCAGTCATCCAGGTCATGGTTGTCCCAAGGGTGCTTTTTCAAGAAGCAACTGGACTTTCTGGTTTTTCTTTAAAGGCATTTCGCTTCTCATCCAGGAAGCTTCTTCGGCTCTGACTGGATGGCTGGATTCTCCACCATCTAATCTGAACTGAAGAAGCTTCTTGGATGAGAAGCAAAACGTCTTCAAAGAAAAACTAGAACGTCCAGTTGCCTCTTGAAAAAGCACTTTTAGGACAACGGCCCCACAGTTTGGTGAAGTACAAATATTGTCTTCTATTGATGAGTTTCTGTCAGCCCTAGACGGTGGATCAGACCAAGAAACAGATGCCTTGACGCTACTTTTATTAAGATTAAATATGATAGGTATATCCTTTTCTTATATATATCATGTGGATTAGTGACTGCCTGCCTGAGAGGTTTTTGTAACCTCATACAAGTTTAAAGAATGTTTATCTACGTGTTGCCATAGTAACTGATGCACCCTCCCTCAAGGCCATCCTCTTTCCTCTCTACCATATTCCAGCCAGGGACATACATACATACATACATACATACATACATACATACATACATACATACATACATACATACACTGTGTGTCTGTGTGTGTGTATGTATGTGTGTGTGTGTGTGTATATATATATGTGTATATATATGTATGTAACCAGGGGTTGTGACACTGTATGTATGTATGTATGTATGTATGTATGTATGTATGTATGTATGTATGTATGTATTTAGTGTCACAACCCCTGGTTACATACTCCTAAATACATACCTATTTCCCTGGCTCAGCTGATAAAGGAGGAGAACCTTGTGGCTTAGTGGTTAACACATCTGCCTAATATGTAATACAGCCCAGGTTTGAATCCCAGTAAGGGTATGGCTAGCTGATGAGAGCTAAATAGCTTGAAATAGATCTATACTAGTCTCCCTTTATTTATTTATCAGCACAAATACTATATATATATATAGTCCATGTATGTATGTATGTATGTATGTATGCGCGCGCGCGCGCGCGCACGCGCGCACACACACACACACACACACACACACACACACACACACACACACATATATATATATATATATATATATATATATATATATATATATATATATATATATTCCAAAATCTAAGAGAAGGGACTTTTAATTTCAGATGGGCATTTCTAAACTTTTAATTCTTTACATTTCTTTTCTAAAAAATAAAGATATTTAGAACTAATTAACCAAGAACTGGGAAAACTTGAAGAGCTTGCTGAAGAGAACCGCCGCCTCAGTTTGGCTCAAGAGGACAAAAAGAAACAGGGGGCTGAGAAGAGAAAGCAGCTTATCCTTCGTAAGAAAATGGAAGAGGTAATATGTCTGGGGCAGAAGGGAATAAGAAAAGCTCATACAGCAGCCATGTTGAATGTTGGATGTTTTACGGCATTGCATAAGCACTCGATGTTTATTTTTAAGCCTGGACCTGGAGGATTAACATTAGGACTATACGGTTGTTTGTTTGTCAGATTGTTCATCACTTTCACTCTGGCTCTGCTAACAATTTTTATTTAAATAAAATATATTTCTTATTTAAACAACCAACAAACCATAATTCAGGATGTGGCTAGTGATGGATCCTCCTTGGTTTCAGGGCTTCAGTTAAGAGAGTGCTCAAATTTAGAACAGTACATTTTTAAAAAAAATAAAAATAAAAAATAAAAGTAATATGCAAATTTTGAGCAAAAGGGAAATTATGGAGCTTTCTTTGAATCTTGCAATACCGCTGTTCTAGATAGATCATAGATACCCTAGTTGTAATCCTATACAGATTAGAAATTGCTTGTTGCTCATCAAGTCCTGGATTTCTAGCCAGAATATCTAGGACAGTGTTTCTCAACCTTGGCAACTTGAAGATGTCCGGACTTCAACTCCCAGAATTCCCCAGCCAGCGAATGCTGGCTGGGGAATTCTGGGAGTTGAAGTCCAGACATCTTCAAGTTGCCAAGGTTGAGAAACACTGATCTAGGATTTATAATCCAATAAATCTGATAGGCACTGGTGGGTAAGTTTATTACTAAACTGTCTGAAATCATACCAAAAATCAGTAACAATAACTATCCTGGAATAGATAGCAACCCTCAGAGACAGATAGCAACCAATAGCTCAATTTTTGGTTTTCAGGAATGGAAAAAAAAAGAAATGTCACTTTTAATGAAAATTGGTGATGATGTTAAACGAGAAGCGAGGATTGAAGAACAGCAACGGAAAACCAAGGAAGAAAAACTGAAACGGGTGAGTTGCCACAAGGAACAAGCGTGTCATTCCATCATGGAACTGAAATACCTATGTGGCCTCCTAAGAGTCAAATTCTGTTTAACCTGGTATATGTTACCCAAGTTCTTTTACGGTATTCCCAGGTATAAATCAAGATGTTCCTTCTGCAAACTGAATCAAACTAAAATGAGTCTATTAATCCACAGAGACATAAATGTGGGCCTCCAAATGTTGTATTCAGGGATGCGGTGTCTCAATGGCTAAGATGCTGAGCTTGTTGATCAGAAAGATTGGCACTTCGGCCGTTCGAATCCCTAGCACCGCGTAATGGAATGAGCTCCAGTTACTTGTCCCAGCTTCTGCTAACCTAGCAGTTCAAAAGCATGTAAAAATGCAAGTAGAAAAATAGGAACCACCTTTGTTGGGAAGGTAACAGCGTTCCGTGCGCCTTTGGCATTTAGTCCTGCCGGCCAGATGTCCACGGAGACATCTTCGGACAGCACTGGCTCTTCGGCTTTGAAACATAGATGAGCATTGCCCCCTAGAGTCGGGAACAACTAGCACATATGTGCAAGGGGAACCTTTTACCTTTAACTGCGTATTCTTCCCTCTAAAAGCCTTGCCACCAGTTTGCAAAATCACAATGTTTGCAGGTGACACAAAGCTGGGAAGGATGGATCCTCCTGTTTAGAGAAGAGATTTAAAAATATCTTGTCAGGCATGAAAGATAAGATCCACATGTGAAGGTCCAATTGAACTAATTTATTGAAGAATCCTATGCACAAGAATCTGCTCTACTAATGGTTAACGCCTGCTTGGGGTTAGATATGGGTCAATGGAATTCAACAGGGGGTGGGATTTAGTTCGCTTTTGACTGTGTGGGGATTCTAGGCTGATCCTTCTTTTAACTCTGCCCCCCCCCCCTCTGCAGGTTTTGCCTTCCTTCTCCTACAGATCTAGACAAATTTGAGCAGTGGGCTGAAATGAATAGGGTGGAATTTAACAGAGAGAAATGTAAAGTTCTGCATCTAGTTAGAAAAAAAATGTATTACTATAGAATGAGGTGGGGTGGGGGAGAGGGAACCTGAGTTGGAAAGGTCAGGTAAATTAATAGTTCCTGCCATACGCTCCTCTAGGGCAGGGGGTCTCTAACCTTGGCAACTTTACGACTTGTGGACTTCAACTCCCAGAATGCGCTGGCTGAGGAATTCTGGAAGTTGAAGTCCACAAGTCGTAAAGTTGCCAAGGTTGGAGACCCTTGCTCTTGGGAGTTGCTTATGAGATAAGACAACAATTTGTTGGTCCTCTGATTCTTAGCAGATTCCTGGCAAATATTAAGGTGTAATTTAAATCCCCTATTATCACTATCGTATGTCTCTTTGAAAGCCTGGTCATCAGATACGGAAAAGCCACACTTGTGTCTTCAGCCGGCTTGAGTGGTCTGTAATGAACTCCTTCCACAATATTAGGTTCTGTTCTTCTCTATTTTTTTTATAACTTGAGTTGTTTCAAGAGGCTTTCTGTGCTTTTATTCCTGAATTTTCTCAGTGATGCCTATCACATCAGATTTGTCTTCTGAGTTGGATCTCGGGTTCATTTCCATTATTCTTATTTCCCTTCCGTTAGCCATTGGGCCTTTTCTTAGAGCTCTTGGGAGAGACTTTGAATAATTATTGGGTTCCCTCTTGGTCTACTTAGAAACAAGTCATGCTAGAGAAGAAAATGGCACACCAGCTGAAGAAACTGCAGAAGCAATTCCAAAGAGAGGGCCTATTGCCCTCTTCCATAATCTTCCCTGTGAGCACCCCTGAAAACACGAGCTTGTCAGGTAAAAAAGAAGGTAAGTGAATTTGAATGGCTGCTTATCCTTTTCCCTTATTGCTTCCATTGATCCATCAAGATAGAATCAAGATCACGCAAAGTGTTAATACCACTTTATAAGGCCTTGGTAAGGCCACACTTGGAATACTGCATTCAGTTTTGGTTGCCATGATGTAAAAAAGATGTGGAGACTCTAGAAAGAGTGCAGAGAAGAGCAACAAAAATGATGAGGGGACTGGAGGCTAAAACATATGAAGAACAGTTGCAGGAACTGGCTATGTCCAGTTTAATGAAAAGAAGGACTAAGGGAGACATGATAGCAGTGTTCCAATATCTCAGGGGTTGCCACAAAGAAGAGGGAGTCAAACTATTCTCTAAGGCACCTGAGGGTAGAACAAGAATCAATGGGTGGAAAATAATCAAGGAGAGAAGCAACTTAGAACTGAGGAGAAATTTCCTGACAGTTAGAACAATTAATCAGTGGAACAGCTTGCCTCCAGAAATTGTGAATGCCCCAACACTGGAAGTCTTTAAGAAGATGTGGGATAACCATCTGTCTGAAATGGTATAGGGTTTCCTGCCTAGGCAAGCGGCTGGACAAGAAGACCTCCAAGGTCCCTTCCAACTCTGCTATTGTATTATTGTATCAGCAAATTGCAGCCAATATTGAAAAGAGTTTCAGCTAAGATTTTTGGCAAACTTTTTTTTATAATAGCCTAATAACATTGCCATCATCCTCTCTCTCCCATCCGTACCTGGGTGAGCCTCAGATGAACCTTTGTTCTTTTTTTTTGTTTAGTTGTGGTTTCTCCTTAGGCAGCCCGTACAGCGTGGCATTAATATGGTTCACCAACCGTTCCCCAGATTGTATGGTCAGATAATCCCTAGGAGGTGTCAGATCAGGCAATTCCTATCAGCTATTTTGGGTTGACGTGAATACACATTGTCCCTCTATGATACAGATACTGTTCTCCTGTAGGTCAGTTCAGTTATAGGCTCTCCTCCTTACTCTGCCATCCTCTTTATGTTTGAACTGGTCCCTTACTCAAAGATAGCAATAGAAATAGCACTTAGACTATATACCACTTTACAGTGATTTACAGCCCCCTCTAAGCAGTTTACAGAGTCAGCCTATTGCCCCCAACAATCTGGGTCTTCATTTTACCCACCTTGGAAGGATGGAAGGCTGAGTCCACCTTGAGCCTGGTGAGATTTGAACTGCCAAATTGCAGGCAGCCAGCAGCAGAAGTAGCCTGCAGTACTGCACTCTAACCACTGTGCCACAGATTTGGATCAGTTGATTAGCTGTGATGGTGGTGTGGGTTGTGTGCTGAAGTGAGTGAGTGAGAGAATTGGCTGCCTCTCTAGCCCTTCATGGAGCAACCCTACCCATGATTATAAGTTTTTTTCAACAATGAATTAGCACTCTTTGGAAATAATGCTAAATCTGTGTGCAGAAGAAATCTATCAGCTGCTAAGTGGCTCCTCCTTCATATGAGTATAGCACTGATGTGGAAGAGCACTGAACATATATTAAGCTCTTTTTGAACATAGGTTGACAACACTAACCTACTGACATTGGATATCAGCTAGTGGTCAGACTCCCTTGGAATGAACCTATGCAGAACCCTTGCATAGAACCAGAGGTCAAAATTCATCTCTCCACTAACTCTAGCCCATATTAAGGAAAGTGAATAATGGACAGTTTCCCAATTGTTGGTAACAGTTGGTGGAAGCCTAGACAGCCAAGCAAAGATAATCAACCGAACTCTTTATGTGCCCTCTCCACTATAAATAAGCATATCAATATTTACCGCTATTGTAATTGTGCCAAGTTAGTTGAGACAGCAAATTTTATGCTGGCATAGTTTTCTGCTGGTTCAAGAGCTGGTTGTGAAGATGAACCCCCAGGCCACAGACATATTTGAAAAGCTACAGATATGGATGGTGCTGATAGAACAGCGATGGTCACTTTCACCAGTTATCATCACCAGTAATGGTGTGAGACAAGTAAATATGGAAATCCTATAATTCTCTTTTCTGATATTGCAAATCTCATCAGGATTTTTTTTCTGCTTTGATTTATTTATCTTCTACGTTAATGTTAATTCTTTTCCCCCCTTAAGAATACCCCTATAAGAAAAGTGTAGAAGACATTAATGATACTATGGAGCTGGAAAATGCATCAATTAGTCTCCCTGATAAAGAATCACAATTTTCCAAAGGTACTTTTCATTTCTGTGATGAAAGAAAAGAGATTGGGCTGGAAGGGTCGGTCTTGGGTCTGGAATGAGAACCACTTTTCAGGAGACTCAGCGAAATGAAAAATGTGGGGGAAAATAGTTCAAAGCTAAAGATATGGCAAATCTATTACCAAGGGTGAGCAAAGGATCACTGTAGGTCAGAATGTCAGAACATGTATGGGCAGGAGGAACACATATTAAATTTAAAACATATGCATACCTCCGACCACCATATTTTTACAGAAATTTTTGTCTATAGTCAAATTTAAGAAAGGAGATGACTGAAGGAGCCTGGGTAGGATGAATTAACTTTCCTGGTTCATTAACTAACAGTATGGATGGTTGATTTTAAGCTTGCCAAAGAAGCAACGGAGGAGACTACAAACCCTGTGGCTGCATTTACACATCTAATCTTGTAAAGTTTGTGCCTTAGCTTATATGAACTCGTTATTGCATTAATTGATGGTTCAGTGTAGTTCTCTGCCAATCTAGAAATGGACCTGATTTGGTAATCAGATTAAATGTGAGGTAAACATGGCTATTAATCCATAAACCAGTGATGGTGAACATTTTCAGCACTGAGTGCCAAAAAGGGAGCTTGCGCGTGTGCGCGTGTGCACTCGTCTGGGTTATGACCCGGAAGAGGAGCTGCCTAGGGGGCGTGCACGTTCCGGAAAATGAACTTCCGGTTTCTGGTGTACCAGCTAGTTTTCAGGTTACTGGCACACATGCACACGCAACAATCAGCTGGTCGGCGTGCATGCTCGCACCAGAAAATGGAAAACCAGCTCTTCCAGTTTCCAGCACTGCCACACCCACGAAGGCCAGCTGATCATTGCGTGCACATGCATGCCAGAATCCTGGAAGAGGAACGGGTGACGCCATGCATGCCAGGCCACATGGCTCTGTGTGCCACTTTGCCATCACAGCCATAAACCATGACATACCAATGAAATGATTGTTCTCATAAAAATGTGAAAAGCCAAAAAAATAAGTCACTTTTTCACTTTGTATGGTATGCAAAGATACCCATATACATTTGGCATTCCCATTTGTCCATCCAGTGGTGTGTTTCAAATTTTTTTTGAACCTACTCTGTGGGTGTGGGCTCCTTTGTGGGAGTGGCTTGCCGGCCATGTGTTCTCTCTCTCTCTCTCTCTCTCTCTCTCTCTCTCTCCTTCCTTTTGTCTCTCTGTCCCTGTTTCCTTTTTTTCCCTTCATCTCTCTCACTTTTTCTTTCTTTCTTTCTTCCTTTCTCTTTCTCTTTCTCTCTCTGTGAGTCTGTCTCTCTGTCTCTCTGTCTCTCTGTCTCTCTGTCTCTCTGTCTCTCTGTCTCTCTGTCTCTCTGTCTCTCTGTCTCTCTGTCTCTCTGTCTCTCTGTCTCTGTCTCTGTCTCTCTGTCTCTCTGTCTCTCTGTCTCTCTCTCTCTGTCTCTGTCTCTCTCTCTCTCTCTGTGTGTGAGTGAGTGAGTGAGTGGTGGGTTTCAAAAATTTTTGGAACCTCTTCTGTAGGTGTGGCCTGCTTTCCGGGTCCACTGGTGGAACCTCTTCTAACCGGTTTGGTAGATTTGACGAACCGGTTCTACCGAACTGGTGCGAATTGGTAGGAACCCACCTCTGTGTCCACCCAAATCTATTCCATAGCAATCTGTTTTTCTTTACCGGATGCTCACGGAGCTTCTATTCAGGTAGGCAGAAAGAGAAGTTCCCCTCCCCCTCATTCAGCACAGACGCCATGCAAGCCCCCTGAGGAAACAAAGGGACTTCTGTTCCTGCTCTCATCCTTCACTGGGCCTAAAGCACAAAGGTAGAGAATGTGCTTGGAAAAGATTCTGTCTATAGGCTGAATCTAGCAATAATATTGCTAGTTTTCTGGAATAATATCTTCATAAATGACTTAGATGAGGGAATAGAAGGGGAACTTACCAAATTTGCAGATGATACTAAGCTGGCAGGAATAGCTAATACCCTAGAACAGTGATGGCTAACCTTTTCGCCACTGCGTGCCAAAAGTGAGGGGAGCGCAGGGCGGTTGTGCGCGTGCGTGCCCACACCCATAATTCTATGTGCCCTTTTCCTGCACATGTGCCCATGACTGTCCGCACTCCCCCTGCTTTTGGTGCGCGATGGCACAGTGGACCTGTTTTTCACCCTTCCCCAGGCTCCAGAGCCTTTCCAGGAGCCTGTGGAGGGCAAAAAAGGCCTTTCCCACCACCCAGAGAACCTCCGGAGGCCAAAAACGGCCCATCTGTCGACTTCTGGTGGGCCCAAAAGGCCCAAAAATCAGCTGGTCTGTGCGCGCATGCGCTGCAGCTCAGCCCACATAGCAACAGCAACAGCAATAGCAATAGCAGTTAGACTTATATACCGCTTCATAGGGCTTTGAGCCCTCTCTAAGCAGTTTACAGAGTCAGCATATCGCCCCCACAGTCTGGGTCCTCATTTCACCCACCTCGGAAGGATGGAAGGCTGAGTCAACCTTGAGCCGGTGAGATTTGAACCACCGAACTGCAGCTAGCAGTCAGCTGAAGTGGCCTGCAGTACCGCACCCTAACCACTGCGCCACCTCGGCACCCTAACCACATGCCCACCGATATGGCTCCGCGTGCCACATGTGTGCCATAGATTCGTCATCAAGGCCCTAGAAATAGGCTCAAGATGGATCTTGACAGACTTGAACACTGGGCCCTATCTAACAAAATGAAGTTCATTGTAGAGAAAAATAAAGTCCTACACTTAGGTAAGAAAAATCAAAAGTACACATATAAACTGGGTGAAACCAGGCTTAATAGCAGTGACTGTGAGAGGGATCTTGGAGTCTTAGTGGATAACCAGCTAAATATGAGCCAGCAGTGTGCAGCGGCAGCCAAAAAAGCCAATGCAATCCTAAATTGCATTAACAGAGGGATACAATCAAGATCAAGTGATGTACTAATACAACTCTGTAAAGCCCTAGTAAGACCACACCTAGAGTATTGCATCCAGTTTTGGTCACCACCCTATAAAAAAGATTTTGAGACTCTAGAAAAAGTGCAGAGAAGAGCAAGCAGGATGATTAGGGGACTGGAGACTAAAACATATGAAGAACAGTTACAGGAACTGGGTGTGGCTAGTCTAGTGAAGAGAAGGACCAGAAGAGACATGATAGCAGTGTTCCAATATTTGAAAGGCTGCTACAGAGAGAAGGGGTTCAAGCTATTTTCCAAAGTACGTGAAGGCCAGACAAGGAATAATGGATGGAAACTGATCAAGGAGAGATTCAATCTAGAAATAAGGAGGAACTTTCTGACAGTAAGAACAATCAGCCAATGGAACAGAAGTTACCTTCAGAAGTTGTGGGAGCTTCATCACTCAAGACTTTCAAGAAGAGATTGGACTGCCATTTGTCAAAAATGGTGTGGGGTCTCCTGCTTGAGCGGGGGTTGGATTAGATGACCTATAAGGTCCCTTCCAACTTTGTTAATCTGTTACCTTTTACATATAGCAAACCGCTCCTTTGGTTAGAAGCACCGGAGCTAAGGATGGGTTTCATAAGTCCCAAATTTGGTTGCTCAGTTCTATCTTTTTCTCCCCACATTCCAGGAGACCTGACTGTACCTGGGAGTCAAGTATCACTTTCCAGAGAAAGAAATGAGACAAGATCTACCCGTATACCCAGCTCTGAACTGATCCCAAGAAAATTTTCCAGTACAATAGAGGTAAGATATGTCTGATGGAAAGGAAAAGTCTGCAAGACCCCTAAAGGGCCGCTTCTATCTTGCCTTGACTTAGAAGAATATCCAGGGTCAATCAGGCTAATCTTTGCATATAGAGTCCTCAACTTACAACACTTGGCTAAAACTTCCTTATACAATTCTTCTTATTGCCACATTTGACATATAAGAAGCTAGGACAGGGGTTCCCAAACTTGGCAACTTTAAGACTTGTGGACTTCAACTCCCAGAATTCTCCAGCCGAGTTGAAGTCCACAAGTCTTAAAGTTGCCAAGTTTGAAGACCTCTGAGCTAGGACATATATTCTGAGATTACTGTCTTGTACTCTACAAACCATGTTTTATTTAAATGGAAATTTTCATCAACATATGTGCAGGCAGCCCTCGTCTTACAACAATTCATTTAGTGACCATTCAAAGTTACAACGGCCCTGGAAAAAGTGACTTATGACTGTTTTCCACACTTAACGACCATTGCAGCATCCCCATGGTCATGTGACCAACATTCAGATGCTTGGCAAGCTATTCATATTTGTGACGGTTGCAATGTCCCAAGGCCGCATGATCATCTTTTGCAATTTTCTGACAAACAAAGTCAAGAGGGGGGCCAGATTCATTTAACAACTGGGGTACTAACTGAACAACTGCAGTCATTCACTCGACTGTGGCAAGAAAGGTTGTAAAATTGGGGAAACAGATGTCTCATTTACCAACAAAAAGATTAGAATTAGAGTTAGAATTAACTGCCCTCCCGAGCTCTGTTTTTGCTGACAGAGGCACTGCGGGCCGATCCTTTGCTGTTTCTAAGGCGGCCCCGCGAGCCAGATCTAACCACCCTGCGGGCCAGATCCGGCCCCCGGGCCTTGAGTTTGACACCCCTGCAATAGGGTGATGAAAGCTGGGCTGCAAAAATCCAAAGGATTTCCTTTTTCTTTTTCTTGCTGTGAACAAGGGCTGCTTCTCTTTCATGATGTCTATGGCATCGAATAGAAAACGGCTTGCGTCAACGTACATGTGTTTCATTTTGTATTGTTAAAATACATCGTGGGCCACAGGATGCCTCCATGATTTAACTTTTCCAAGTACCAGTATCACTATTGCAAAATCTTCTCTAGAACAAACTGGAAGTGAGGCCGCCTTCTTTTATTCACTTTTATTGTCTGGTATACTCGTTTGCTCTCTTGCTTCATTCCATTTATTCAAATGTAGGGGCTGCCTGACTCTGGCAGTTTACACTTTTTTTAAAAAAAATAGGAATAATAAAAT
Organism: Thamnophis sirtalis; assembly: GCF_051295495.1. Lineage (NCBI taxonomy): Eukaryota > Metazoa > Chordata > Lepidosauria > Squamata > Natricidae > Thamnophis > Thamnophis sirtalis. The sequence goes on along the minus strand of NW_028261386.1, from coordinate 20,507,521 downwards.
AGACAAGCAGAATAATATTGTCCAGAGGGGGGGTGGGAATGCAAAACATGGCAATGAAACAATGGGCAGACTTAACACTCATCATATGCAATGAAACAACTGAAAGGCTCAACACCCACCCTATGTAAAGTCCTGAGAAAACAGCCAGTTTTTTAAAAAAAGGATTTTTGGAATATCATCAAGATGGGAGCTGAGTGAAACTCGGTAAGGTATTATTCTAGAAGGCAGGCTTTATGACAGCAAGGGTGCATTTCCTTGACTGACACAATCAATCAATCAATCAAAATAGAGTTGGAGGGGCCTTTGAGGTCCCCTGCTTTAGCAGGGAACGGGCCACAAAACTGGGAGTGTGTAGTGGAAATATCTATTCTCACAGACATATAACAGTGGGTGACTCATACTAATGATGGGGTAAAATGAAAGTTTGGATCGGACAACATTGTAATACGGACATATTTTGCCTACATACTGGCTGGGGAATTCTGGGGGTTGAAGTCCACACAACTTAAAGTTGCCAAGGCTGAGAAATATTGCTGTAATACATAAGAGTGGAGTCATAGCAAATTCAGTCTTTTTAAGCTCTGTTAGTTAAGGTTGGGGCTGTTTAAAGTCTACTCTGAAGTTGAAATGTTCAATTCAATGCTCTCATCCTTACTTTTTTTAAATATATATATTTTTAACTTTATAGCAAGAAACCCTTGTCGAGAAAGACCAGCGCAAAAGGGGAAGTCTTGACTTGGAGCCAGGTAATCAGTGAGCAGCCTCCTTCCCCAAAGGCTTAAAATAAATAAGATGGCACAGATTGTGGAGTTTTCTGTGTGTTTTGTTGCAATAATAACATATTGTTAAGTGGGGGAGGTTTCAATTCTTCATAGATGCTAACATTTATGCATAGATTAGTTGATTGAGGCCAAACTACATGATGTAAGTTAGATAAAAATCTGAATCTTGTGGCACCTTGAAAACTTAAAAACTATTAATGGTACAGATTGTTCTCCACTTCATTGCCCGAATAAGACATATATAGGCTAAAACAAGGATATCTGTGGTTTCTATGCTTAGAATGAAGAAATAAAATATAAAAGATAGAGATGCTATAGCAGGGATGTCAAACTCATGTGGGAATCTGTTGCCCCCCAAGAGATTAGCAATCATCAAAAACCAAGATGTTAGCAATTGTTTTTGCTTTAATCATTAATTTCCTTCATTCTTTTATTCCTTTATTTATTCTTTAACATAACCTTGAGTCTTCAGCAATATTAGGTATGTATTCATTATTAGGAAAGGTCAATGGGAGCTAATATGGGGACATTCAGTCAGGACAAAATCCTGCATGCCTTATGTGCTGCTGACCAGTTTCGTAGCATCTACCAGTCTTCTTGCCTTAGCTAATTTTATTTCTTTTTATTGACAAAAAAAAAATGACTAGAAAGCCAGCATACTACAAAGCGAAATATCACTCCTATTTCCATCAAGGCCTCTGAACCACACATAGAGCCCAGAGAGGGTTTGACACCCAACTACGGTAATTCTGGAGGCCCTGACCAGAAAGCAATCATTATAAATTATTTCTAAAATACATCAATGATTTTATTGCGGTGTTTATACACCACCTTAGTACATAATGTCCACACATACAATGGTAACCCAGAAGGCAGCCTACATATTTATTACAAATGCAATGTATAATTGCTTTTTACAGCCTCCAGAATCCTCTCCAACCACATCTCTGAATTTCAGTGGCTTGATCACAATCGCCAAAATGGTGCAATCCGGTACCCTGCATTGTGACTCAGGAAGCACATAAAACATGTAGCCATGAGCCTTAAGGAGTACTTCATGCAGGGGAGCTCGGTTCTTACCCTTCTGAATGGCATATTTTCCCACTGTAGTTCTCACCTCGCCCCACAACTAACTGGGTTGGCGTCTAGCCACAATTTACTACCAAATAAGCAGTATGCATAATGCTGTAGCGGAGGCCATCCCATGTCCCACAGAGAACACAATTCTCAGCTTGAACGACACTGTTACTAATCTTGCTATTGACTCGCTCTTGAATGCAAGTTTGTGGTAGACAATCTTTTCATGACTCTGAAGGCCTCTTTTGGGCCACTTTGCCCTTCTATTATTATTAGAGTTGTCCCATCCATCCCATTTTAATCCAGCCTTTAGCAAGAATGGTATTCCCACATCAGGCAAATTTTCCTACAAATCTGAAGATCCTCTTATTTGCCTCAGGTTTACCACCTGCTGCTCCTTCAGGATGCTCAGAACCCTTCCAAAATCATAACTTCATTCTCTGACATAGGCTATGTGGAAAGAGGGTAGAAATGAGACGTTGGATTTCCTATATCCAGCATTTAGTTCAGGGATACACAATTAATTTGGGCAAACCTGACTTTTGCCTCATGTTGATGGGATTGGTTTTTCCCCAAAGTAGGGTCGGGTCAGGACAAAGAAAAGGCCACACCCAATTAAATGGGCGTAGGCAGAACAATAACTACATTTTATTTAAGTAATATTGAAAAGAATGCAACGTGGACATTATTATGCCCTAGATATTTAATGATTTCCCTCATTACTTATAAATTAAAACTCAGTGTCAACTTTTGCAAGATTTCAAGAGGGCCACATTAAAAATTTTTGAAGATCACATGCTACCTACTCAGATGTGTACATCTTTTAAATCATCATTCAGTCACACTGTTATTTATTCTGTTTCACCTGTTTAAACCCTTTGGGTATTTGTCATTGAGATTCAGCCTGTTTTGGAAAAGTCTGTATGCGTTTGCAGTATAGTAGTCCTTCATCCAGGGCAGTCTCATCCATTAAAACCTTGATTTTCTGTTGTCCAGGGTAACTTTTGGCTTAACAGGATGTAACAATATGGTCTATCTTCCCCTACCGTGTTACTAGTGAAGTACCTTAACTAACAGTCCTATTCCCGATCCTTCCCAATCTGGCTTTTGTCTTCTGTTTTCATTCTATTGAGATGATCCAGACAGTTTAAAAACTTTATCCTCTCCCAGCAAATACTGCAAGTTTATATCTTCATCACATTTTGTTTGATCTTTGTTATGTTCTCTTTAGATTTTTCAAATATTAAATCATGAATAAATTTCTTAACCTGCTTTGTTTTCCCCCTAGTGGTTCCATTTATTTATTTATAAAGCTTCTTAGGGAATCTGTATCAAAACTTCTCCTTCCTTTTTCCTTCCTTTCTTCTTTCTTCTCTTCTCTTCTCTTCTCTTCTCTTCTCTTCTCTTCTCTTCTCTTCCCTTCCCTTCCCTTCCCTTCCCTTCCCTTCCTTCTTTCTTTCTTTCTTTCTTTCTTTCTTTCTTTCTTTCTTTCTTTCTTTCTTTCTTTCTTTCTTTCTTTCTTTCTTTCCCATATTCTCTCTTTTGGTTATTTTACCATTATTGTGTTTCCCCGAAAATACAAGCGGATCTTATATTAATTTTTGCTCCAAAAGACCCAGTAGGATTTATTAGGTCTTATTTTGGGGAAAATACAGTACTAAATGTGCCTGTCTTAACTGGGGCTTGTTTGGGGGGGAGTAGGGCTTATATTATGAGCCCTACTCATAATATAATCATGCTAGGGCTTATTTTCCAGTTGGGTCTTATTTTCGAGGAGACACGGTAGCTGTGTTCACACTATATGCTTAATTTGGTACCTGGCCTAAACCTTTGTCTAGGCTTGTACAACACATTGCACTATAGGATAATTAAATGGCCTGAAATCATCTTTTATGCTAAGACCACAATAACCAGTTTAACACGTTGCAGTGAATGCAGTTGCTAAATTGGTAACTGATTTAATTCATTAATTAATTTGATATGCCCAATGATTTTGGGAAGTAAAGGATGTTCTTAAATTCAGCTGTGAGAGAACAAAACATCAATGTGAATGGAAAGTGAAGGGACAAAAAAAGGAGAGCAATATTGGGGATAGAAGTAAATCCTGGGGGACACTCATGTCTCTCCACACCCTCCATTCCTCTAACCCAGCTCTTTTTTGTCTTGGTTTTATTAGCCTGCTCTTTTTTCTTCCCCATTTCCTCTTTATGCCTTTATTGCTCACCCAAAATCAGTGAGAAGGAAAAGCCAGGATGGCCATTTGCCCTGAACCTCAAACTAAAAGAGGGGCTCAGATTTAAAAACCTGCTAATTAATATATATATCACGGGTGTAGGTATGTTAGTCTTGTTGTATTCAGGTCTTTTCCCGTGTAAGATTGAGATTGTCTTGGCAACGTTTCAGCCGAAAACACCAGCCTGAAGATGGCGAGTGAGACCTTGCCGAAATGTTGCCAAGACAATCTAAATCTTACATGGGAAAAGATGCAAATACAACAAGACCAACACACACACACACACACACACACACACATTTTTAACTTTTACCATGGCTAAGATCCTTGAAAACTGGAAATAGTCTAGGGCTCTCTGCAACTTCAGGCAGGATTGCATGAACTCATGTATGTGAACACACACACACACACACACACACACACACACACACACACGAAACTACAATTATACCCATCTGCTTTGATTTCTCAAAAGGCATCAGGATCCAAAGAGTCACGTGGGATCATCTAGAGCTGGGGTGTCAAACTGGCAGCCCATGGGCTGGATGCATCAGGCACAGGCCATGCCCACTCCAGCTCCACGAATGGGAAAAACATCACAAAACATCACGGGACGGGAACGGGACACCACAAATTTGATACCTGTGCTCTAGAGCAGTGTTTCTCAACCTTAAAAACTCTTAAGATGTGTCAACTTCAACTTCCAGAATTACCCAGCATGCTGACTAGGAAATTTTCAGAATTGAAGTTCACACATCTTTAAATGAATCTAATATCTGCACTGGGGGATCCATGTAGGATTTGGAAACCTGCTTCTGGTTGGGGAAGGTTAAATGCAAAAACCGAGAAGAGCCTAGAAGAAGAGAACCTAGACTGATGATTTTAGAGAGTTGTTAGTAGAGGAAAGAGAAAAAGAAGAAAAAACAATGTAGGATTCCAATTGAGCCCCATAAGTTTGAATTATCAGTATATGGCAATGCTGAAAATAAGACCCAACTGGAAAATAAGCCCTAGCATGATTTTTCAGGATGTCCATAATATAAGTCCTACCCCCAAAATAAGCCTCAGTTAAGATAATCAGGCAGACTGATACATTTAGTACTGTATTTACCCTAAAACAACCCTAATGCATAATTTGGAACAAAAATTAATATAACAACCGATCTTATTTTAGGGGAAATTTGGGTACTGTGCCTCCTAGGTTGTGCAGTAAGCAAGATTTGTATTTTTTTCTCTTTCCATTTCAAATTAGGCCCATACAGGTCTCTGATTGGTAGAGCTGGGACAAAACTAAATTTGGATTAATTTCATTTAAATTGAAAGGCTTAATTAACACAAAGTATAGTTAATATGATGGCTTTCCCATTTGTACTCGGTCATTTTCTTTTCATATTTAAAATTTGAATGTGATAATACCTTTTAGATGTATTTGATGCCATGTTCAAGATTTTCAGGGCCTTAGTTTGTGCATTTTAGATTTAAAAGTTTTATTCTCATGCACTGAGCAGTGAAACTGGCAGGGTAATAAGTAGGTTTATTCTCCTTTTCATAAGTCCTCCTATCTTAGATACCACTTCTTGTCCTTTGCTGCAGGCGAATCTGTTGTTCCTCATCCTGGCAGCAGCAAAGTTTCCTTCTCTTCAGCTAAGGATGCTGTGTCATTGACCAGTAGTGTGGTTAGTCACAACCCATCAGCCAATCCTGGGTCTGGCCTGACAGGAATGAGCAAAGATAAATTTCCACCCTCTGTTTCAGCTGTGTCTGCCAGCAATGATGGTGGAGCATCAGCCTGTGGATCAACTGGTTGTGTGAACAAAGCTGCCTGTTCTGGATCAGCTGGTTGTGGGAGCAAAACTTCCTGTTGCGGATCAGCTGGTTGCGGAAGCAAAACTTCCTGTTGTGGATCAGCCGGTTGCGGAAGCAAGATTTCCTGTTCTGGATCAGCCGGTTGTGGGAGCAAAACTTCCTGTTCTGGATCAGTCGGTTATGGAAGCAAAACTTCCTGTTGCGGATCAGCCGGTTGTGGAAGCAAGACTTCCTGCTGTGGATCAACTGGATGTGGAAGCAAACCTTGCAGATCAACCAGATGTGGAAGCAAGACTTCCTGTGGATTGACCAGATGTGGGAGCAAAACTTCCTGCTGTGGATCCACTGGTTGTGGAAGCAAGACTTCCTGTTGTGGGTCAACTGGATGTGGAAGCAAGACTTCCTGTTGTGGATCCATTGGATGTGGGAGCAAGACTTCCTGTTGTGGTTCCGGTTGTGGGCCTGGAGGATATTCCAGTAACAGTGGCAAGACTGGTTGCTGTGGATCAGCCGGGTGTGGGAGCAGCAGTGGAAAAGCAGGCGGTGGTTATGATTCAAGTGGAAGCAGCAAACACGGAACAAGCAATAGCAACAACAAGCACATTTTCTCATGCTCAGGTGGTAAGTTTTACCTCAAGATGCAGTCTTATGTCCTGGGACTGAAATGTAAATAAAAAAGGAGGATAAAAGAATTCTGTGGAGAAAATGTTCATTGGGTGGGGTGGGAGGCTGTCATTTGATATCCATAGCTAATATAGGATAGAAGAGCTGAATACAAGTAGCCCTTGAGTTGCAGCTATAATGGAGGTCGCAAGTCATTAGCAGTCATAAAAGGGATCTGTTGCGTGACCAATCTGATTTGACAATATATTTTTTCAGCAGTCACTAAGCAAATGCAGTGGTCATCACTGTGAACCCATTGATCACTGTGAGTGTGATGTCAACCCTGAAGTGAACCTGGCTGAGGCCATCTTGGAGGCTTCAGAGTTACCACAAAGCAGAAGAAGGGACAGGGAGGGGGGATATAACTAGATGGGGTTTTGTAGCCAAAACAAAAAGTTTTCCTGTGGGAACCAAGGACATTCTAACAGGTAGTTGGCCAGAGGAGTAGTGAGATAACCAAGCAACCGGTCAGCACTTTGATTGGACAGCATGACCACTGACTTGAGGGAAAGGGGAAACTTTACTTTTTAATAGGTGAAAGCCGCGGGAACTTTCAGAGTTGGCTTTCACCAGTTGTGCCAATATGATGTATCCAATAAAATTGTTCTTTGAGGAATCAACCTACCTCAGAGTTCTACTTCCTCTGGGTGCATTACTTGGAATACTGACATGTGATTTTGCAAAAACCGGAAGTAAATGCTGGCTTTTGACAAAACTCTTGTCAAACATGGTCATGGGACTGAGGGATACTAAATATGGCCGTGTTGCCAAGTGCTCAAAGTGCAATCACACGATTGTGGGAGGATGCCAATCATGGGAATTTCAGATCTGGAACCTAAGTCACTTTTTCAGGTAGACCGTAACTTCAAACAGTTGCTAAGGGACCATTCATAACTCGAGAACGACCTGTAAGACGTTTGATCAAAATTTGACCTATCTCTCAAATTGTTTCCATTTCTAGCCTTTGGTTTTGGAAACGCATCATTTTCTTCCTTTTTTACAGCAAATGCCAATCCCATCATATAAAAATCATTATATGTTATTAAATATGAGCCAGCAGTGTACAGCAGTTGCCAAAAAAACCAACACAGTTCTAGGCTACATAAACAGAGGGATAGAATCAAGATCACATGAAGTGTTAATTCCACTTTATAAGGCCTTGGTAGGGTCACACTTGCAATACTGCATACAGTTTTGGTCACCGCAATGTAAAACAGATGTGGAAACTCTAGAAAGAGTGCAGAGAAGAGAAACAAAGATGATTAGGGGACTGGAGGCCAAAACATATGAAGAACAGTTGCAGCAACTGGGTATGTCTAGTTTAATGAAAAGAAGGACTAGGGGAGACATGATAGCAGTGTTCCAATATCTCAGGAGATGCCACAAAGAAGAGGGAGGCAAGCTATTCTCCAAAGCACCTGAAGGCAGAAGCAATGGGTGGAAACTAATCAAAGAGAGAAGCAACCTAGAACTAAGGAGAAATTTCCTATCAGTTAGAACAATTAATCAATGGAATGACTTGTCACCAGAAGTTGTGGATGCTCCAACACCTGGAAGTTTTTAAGAAGAGATTAGATAACCATTTGTCTGAAGTGGTGTAGGTTTTCCTGTCTAGGCAAAGGGTTGGACTAGAAGACCTCCAAGATCCCTTCCAATTCTGTTATTCTGTTCTGTTCTGTTGCATTCCTGTGCTTTCCATGTTGCCTTTTGGTGTTTTGTAATGTGTAGAGAGGTTGCTTTTCATTATGAAATGGTAATGAGCTCTGATAATGGGCACAAATCTAAATTTGCAAACCTTGTTCTGATTGTGCTGCTGATATTGCTAATGCTCATCGGCATGAAAGGCCCAAAGCACTTCATGACGCTCTGTTGGCCTCTGCCATCCTATGATTTGTTGCATTGGAGTAATGTAGTTGGGTGGTTATGAAATTTGAATTTTGGGCATTTGCAAATGCAAGTTTTTCCTGCTAGGAGGAAATCCATCTCACCGAAATCCATCGAAGCCGTCAGGCAAAACATCCATGTATTCAACAGGCTCTCGTCATGCTGCTAACGAAGGCTCTTCGAAAGTGAAGCAAAGGAAGAAAGCAACTTTAATGGTATAACACTACCCTTTGGACTTCAAAAAGCTGAGGGGCTGTGCTTGGGCTGAGGGAGGGCCTGAATAGATAGCAGGTAGACTATACAAGGAGCAGTTTAAATTCTGGGCCAACCGACCATTGCAGGCAAAACATTGATAACATTTTTTAAAAATCCTTTTAAAATTTTTGCTAGAATGAGCCAGAGAGTCAACCACGTGAAAGACACTCAGAGAAGAAGAGACGACTTAATAAGGGGAAAACAGGTAAGGGCCAAACTGTTTCAGTGGTGGGATTCAAATTTTTTTACTGCTGGTTCTGTGGGCATGGCTTGGTGGGCATGGTTGACTGGGTGTGGCAGGGGAAGGATACTGTAAAATCTCCATTTCCTCCCCACTCCAGGGGAAGGATACTGCAAAATCCCCATTTCTTCCCAATCAGCTGGGACTCAGGAGGCAGAGAATAGATGGGGGCGGGGCCAGTCAGAGGTGGTATTTACCGGTTCTCCGAACTACTCAAAATTTCCGCTACCGCCAAAAATAGGCTGTTTAAAAAAAATAATAATTACTATATATGTATACTTGTTTTCCTTGAAAAAAGAAGGAGGAAGCTATATGTTAAAATTAAATTTGTATATTGAAATGGAATTATAAATATCATCAACATAAAATGGAGCTTGTTCAGAGGCTGAAATACACCAAGTAAATGAGATGAAGAGTGGGAAGTAGAGGAGAGAGATAAGGGAAGAAGAGAGGGATAGGAGGGGGGGAAGAGGAGGAGAGAAAGAAGGAGTGGAAAGGGGAAAGAGGAGAAGCAGAGAGGAATGGGAAGTAGAGAAGAGAAGGACGACAGATGGAAGAAAGGGAGTAGGGAGGAAGAGGAGAGAGAGAGAAGAAAGTGATGGTAGGGTACAAATACGGTGTATGGAGAGCGGACGAGCCAATAATCATTTTTTGGGAGTTGGTGGTAATACAATAGATGTAAACATTTAACAATATAATATAATGTTGGTTATGTAATAGTATACATGTGCTTATTTGTTATGAAAATGAAAAAATAAAAAACCTTTATTAAAAAAAATTCCGCTACCGGTTCTCCAGAACTGGTCAGAACCTGCTGAATACCACCTCTGAACTGTTTCCCCACTGGGTGTAACTAGTTCACACCTTTTTTCAGGCCTACTGCAGCAACTGGACATTTAATATCAGGCTTTCCACTTCCAAATAATCTCCCTTTTCACAAAACAAAAGAGCTCACTCCAACGAGCCTTTCTCTGAAAGGATCCTTCTGTGAGAATTGCTGCAAATGCATGAACATCTTTCCTGCGTCATGAAGGGCATCACAGGTACTCCTTGATGGACAACCCCAATCGAGCCCAAAATTTCTACTGCTAAGTGGGGCAGTTGTTAAGTGAATTTTGCCCCATTTTACGATCTTTCTTGCCCCAGTTGTTAAGTGAATCTGGCTTCCCCATGGAGTTTGCTCGTCAGAAAGTCGTAAAAGGGGATCACTTACATGACCTCAGGACACTGCAACCGTCATAAAGAGGAGTCAGTTGTCAAATGTCTGGATTTTGACCTTGTGACCATGGGGAAACAGCCCAGGTCGCAAGTATGAAAAATGGTCATAAGTCACCTTTCAGACCCGTTGTAACTTTGAACGATCACAAAATGAACTGTTGTAACTCGAGATCTACCTGTATTAGAATATGAATTAGGCTCCAGTCAATGCCACTGATTCATCCTTTCTGTCTTGCTTATGTCCCTTTTGGTGCACTTCCCATGTCCATCAACCAAAGCAGCTGCATTTTACATTTTGTGAATCTGGGCGGCCATTGGAGGGATTGCCTGATGGCCAACTCCTTATTTTTCAGCATAGTAGCAAATAATAAAGCTGGATCAAAGAGCCAAAGGCAGGCTTGTGAGGCCAGGATAGGCCAATACGGTGGGCAGATTATTTTTATTTTATTTTATTTATTTCATCAAATATGAATTAGATAACAGATATAAGTATCAACATGATTATGAATACATGAAATGAATACGAATACAAGGAAATATAAGGAAAGGGACGTAAGGCATGCTGGTGTGCTTATGCACGCCCCTTAAAGACCTCTTAGGAATGGGGTGAGGTCGACAGTAAGGCTAAAGTTTTGGGGATTTGGGGATTTGGGGAAGAAACCACAGTATCAGGTAGTGCATTCCAGGCATTGACAACTCTGTTATTGAAGTTGTATTTTATGCAATCAAGTTTGGAGCCGTTTACCATAAGTTTGTATCAGTGGTGGGTTTCAAATTTTTTTAGAACCTCTTCTGTAAGTGTGGCCTGCTTTGTGGGAGTGGCTTGCTGGCCATGTCACTGGGTGGGAGTGGCTTGCTGGCCCTGTGACTGGATGGGAGTGGCTTGCCAGCCATGTGACTGGGTGGGCATGGCCAACTTGTAAAATGTGGTGAAACTCACTTAACAACACTTTTGCTTAGCAACCAAAATGTTGACTGAGAAACTCTGGCATTTGAAGCACGCAAGTCTTAAATCTGTCAAGTTACAAGACCCTTGCACTCCTAACCGTTTAGAAAAAAAAAACCAGGGGTGTTCAAACTTGACAGCTTTAAGACTTGTGGACTTCAACTCCCAAAATTCCTCCTTCAGTCATGTTGGCTCAGGAACTCTGGGATTGAATTGTGCAAGTCTTAAAGCTGTCAAGTTACAAGACCCTTGCATCCCTAACCCTTTATAAAAAAAACCCCAGGGGTGTTCAAACTTGACAGCTTTAAGACTTGTGGACTTCAACTCCCAGAATTCCTCCTCTCGCTCTTCATCTTGATGATGTGTGGATAGGCAGGGGGAGGGAGCTGGAACCGGTTCTAAACGGCACTGTAGATTTGTGGAACCTCTTCTATAGAAGAGGTTAGAACTGGCAGGAACCCAGCCCTGGTTTGTATCTATTGTGAACTCGTGTGTTGTTGCGGTTGAAGCTGAAGTAGTCATTGACAGGTAGGACATTGTAGCAGATAATTTTACTAGCTTAGCATTGATTGATTAAAGTATCACTTATTAAGACATGTTTCTGATAAGCTATCAAAAGCACTGCAGACTTGCACAGAAATGCCTGTGGCATCTTGATAGGTGAAATAGTGGGAATGATTCTGGTTTAGCTTCCATTCTGAAATTAAAACATTTTGTTGACAGAATGGCTGACCACCTAGATATACTTCATCAAATAATAATAATCCCATTTGGGACAGTGAGCGGACGAGAACAAGGCATCCTTGAGCTTTCTCCAGGGTGTTCAATTTCAACAGTTATGTGTTAGACTGCATATCTACTCCATTTACGGATCAAAATCCCATGTCTGACTTAGTGGACTTCCCTCATCTGACATTCGGTTGCGTTAGAGTTTGGTGGATGAAAGTGAGGGGAACATTGGCATTTCAAGGCTCCCTTCATTAATTAGATTGCTGTACAGCACGTTAGAATAAAATAGAATTCTTTATTGGCCATGTGTGATTGGACACACAAGGAATTTGTCTTTGGTGCATATGCTCTCAGTGTACATAAAAGAAAAGATACATTTGTCACGAATCCTAAGGTACAACACTTAATGATAATTATAGGGTAACAAATAAGCAATCAGGAAACAATCAACATCAACATAAATCGTAAGGATACAAGCAACAAAGTTACAGTCATGCAGTCATAAGTGGGAGGAGATGGGTGATAGATAGAGAGGTTAATGCTGATATTCACCTTCTTTCAGAGCACATGACTACAAAATTTCAGGACAATGAAGAATGTGAGTCAGCTTACTCAGCTTATCTTCAGCACTTGCTTTCTACTTCGTAAGTCTCAGACTTCCTAAAACATCCATTTCTAACCTTTGTATTGCTGAACCACAATTTCCAGAATTCCCAATAAGTTTCCTTTATCATTCTGATCAGAAGAATGTTGCCAGGTTGTTCATTGGAAAGTATTATATGCCTGTGTCAGTGGTGGGTTTCAATTTATTTTACTATCAGTTCGCTCTTGCGTGCTTGTGCAACGCTTTTGCACATGTGCAAAAGCATCTGGGCGGGCGGGTGGAGCTTCCCGCTGCCACCACTACTGGTTCACCCGATCCGAGGCAAACTAGCAGAAACCCACCTGTATGTGTACCTGTATATCTGTATCTGTATCTCTGTGTGTGCATGGATGTAATAGTTTGCCCCACAATTTTTCATTGACCCTCCCCATCACTTTTTGCTTTCAGAGATCAAACAGCACTTCGAGAGACCCTAAAAGGAAAAGTAGGTCATTCTATTATTAATCATTCTTACATTTGAGATGACTGTGTACTTGTAAGGGCCGTGATGGCACAGTGGTTAGAATGCAGCATTGCAGGGCTAATTCTGCCAATTGCCAGCAGCTCGACTCTCACCGTCTCAAGGTTGACTCAGCTTTCTACCCTTCTGAGATCAATAAATGAGGACCCAAATTGTTGGGCGCAATATGCTGACTCTGTAAACCACTTAGAGCAGGGGTGTCAAACTTGTGATATCACATTGCCACGTGATGTAGTGCGCCTTTCCCCCCTTCACTAAACCGGGGGTAGGCGTGGCCCATGGGCCGTGAGTTTAACATCCCTGGCTTAGAGAGAGCTGTAAAGCAGTCTGAAGTGGTATATAAATCTTTAAGTGCTATTGCTATTGCTATCCATAATAGCAGTAATAGCAATAGCAGTAGACTTATATACCGCTTCATAGGCCTTTCAGGCCTCTCTAAGCGGTTTACAGAGAGTCAGCATATTGCCCCCAACAATCTGGGTCCTCATTTTACCCACCTCGGAAGGATGGAAGGCTGAGTCAACCCTGAGCCGGTGAGATTTGAACCGCTGACCTGCTGATCTAACCATCTGATTCAAACCATAGAGAACCTAAATGTTAATAAAAGTGTAATTAGACATTTCAGCTCTGTTTGCCAATTATCCCCACTTTTATCCCAAATAAAACATCTGCATATGGGAAACACAGAGATATAATGTGATCGCATTTACACAGCATGTTTAACCGAGTTTCTCAATTTTGACTTTGCACAGTGTGTTAATTAAATTAAATTGCCTGATTTCTAACATCATGTAAGTAGGACTGTGTATCTGGTCCAGATTTGAAGACAAAAAGAAAATTAAGAAGCTTTCCTCTTTAAATCCCGATCACTGGGAGACCAGCATACACAAGCTACCTCAACCCCTTCCCTCCACTTATTCCTGAATGGAGAATAGCTGCCTCTTTAATGGAGCTCTGGGTGCAAATAAAAAATATTTCTTTTGTTGAATCTTTTTGGATGGCAAGATAGAATATTGGCTTCTATTTTGCCCCTGTAGGCTATGGTATAATGTTTTTAGGTATTTGAGTGAACATTGTTAAAATAATAGCAAAAACTGAAATGGAAATGAGTAAGCCAGGAAAAAGGCCACTCAAAGGTTTGATTATTTAGATTGATTAATAAGGGTTCCACCACAAAACCGCGCTCGACTAAACCGCGTCTGACTAAACCGTGTAGCTGACGTCATCAACAGGGTGACAACAGCGCGGAGACAGAAGCACGCTGTAAACCCTAAACCTAAAATTAACCCCTAAACCTAAACCTAACGTCCCTAAACCTAATCCTAAACCTAACCCTAAACCTAACCCTTAACCTAACCCTAAACCTAACCCTTAACCTAACCCTAAACCTAATCCTAACCCTTAACCTAACCCTAAACCTAACCCTAACCCTTAACCTAACCCTAAACCTAACCCTAACCCTTAACCTAACCCTAAAGCTAACCCTAAACCTAACCCTAAACCTAACCCTAACCCTAACCCTAACCCTAACCCTTACCTTAAGTTGAATCGGCTTGCTTTCAAAGCGCTATATAAAGCACCCTTCTTTCTCCGCGCTGGCTGTTGTCGCCCTGTTGATGACGTCAGCGAGGCGGTTTAATCGGGCGCGGCTAAGTCGAGCGCGGTTTTGACGGGTCACGATTAATAAGAGCTAGATGTTCATCCTTCCCCCAACTGCTTATTTGGAGTTACGTGCAGATCTTTTGCCTGTTATATCACACTTCTTCTCTTCTTATTAGGTATCTTCTTCGGAACTGAATAAAATCATCCAGAATATCATGACATGGGTAGTGTCAGCAGTTACAAGTATCCTCTATCCCGCTCTCACCAAATTTGAAGAGAGGGTCAGGACACGGGTGTACACAATCTCTGAGGAGTCTGTAGTATCTTCAGAGAATTCCAGCAGCTGCACCAGTTGCAATGAAGATCTTTGTGAAAGTTATGGGGGCCTCCCATCTTTTGCCAGTAGGAAAGTCAGCTTTACTAACACAAGCATGAAACCTACCACCAGCTCTCCGAGTGAATTCCGTTCTACTAGTGGGAAGCCAGTCTCAACCTCTTTGCTCTCCTCCAAGTCTTCCTTTACCTCTTTTACCAAGAGCACTCACCTGTCTCTAGATAGTGAAATCCTTAAGGGAAAATTTAAGAGAGGAAAAACAGCTGTTTTTTTCTCTCCATCTAAAGACCATGGTCTTCTGTCTACCACACCGAGCATGAAGAGTTCCAAATCAGACAGTCATCTCTCTCAGTTGCAGAAAAGTTCTACAGATGATCCAGAAAACGTTAGTACTTTATACCACAGCAAACAGAAGCACAGAATGCCAAAAGGGCTCCTTTGTAAAACCGAAACGACAATGACCACTGATTCAGAAGAATTGCCCTCTACTGGAGGGGAACAGAACCCACCAGACTGTTCTGCTCACCAAAGGGAGCCCATCGATGTGAAGGACCTTAAGTGTATTTTCAGTGACCTGAAGTTGCCTCTCGCCAGAGTCACTGCAGTGATTCTGGATGACATTTTCAAAAAAATACTAGGTGACCTGGGATGTACCGCTTGTTCTGTCTCTATTTCAATGGAAGTCCTTCTTGAATCCATATCAGATAGCTTGCTAGGCAGCCATTCTGCCGAGCCGCCAGTGGCTGGTTCGGTTTCAAGGGTGGCCAGTTTTGTCGCCAATGATATTGTTGAAAATGTGCTCAGTAAACTCCACTGCACCACTCAGAAGAAATACTTTGAAACCATTTCCAGAGATGACTTCTCCACGGAGTGGAAAGCAATGTGCCTGGCAGCCAGTGAGAAATATACTGACCCGGATCCAACTTTTTGGAGGGCTCAGATGCCCCTCTCCTTTGAGTCTATGCTGGGCGTTGCCGAGGAGATTGTTCAGATTATTATCGACAAACTGAAGGTCTTTGCTATGTCGAGCCAAACCAAAGTGTCCCAGTTTGAACTCTTTTCTAAAATCAAAGCAATTGGCATACCGCTCGAACAACTGTACGCCGCAGTTCCACCGCATACGGCAGAATCCGAAGCAGCAAATGCCATTGTGAAAGACACAATTCGGAAGATAGTTTCCAAAACGGTTGCTTCTTCAGAGACAAACATCCTTCAATACGTGGAAGAGATGATTGGCAACATCCTATGCTACATCCAGCGTCAGGTGAGCCAAGAAGGAGTTGCTCCATCCACAGAGAGCTCAGTTATCCTCCAGATCATTAACGATGTATTCAACGATCTAAGTACTGAAAAACTGAGGATTCTCTCTCCATCAGCAAAACCCAGTTCTTGCCCCAAGATACAAATTGAGCCTCCTAGCCACAAAACTTATGAAACATCAGCTGGAGGGGTGACCATTAAAACACTCTTTACAACAGAGAAAAATGTAAGAAAACCATTTCCTCCTGTTAATGTTCCTGGCATGGTAATTTACGCTGAAGCTGAACAGGAAGAAAAAGACAAGCAGCATCAGGATGGGAAATTAAAAACCAACAAGGTTCCAAAGCCTGAATATGAAGGTTTTGGTCTTGAACCACGACAGAGAAGCAGGTCTCACTCCAAATCTGCTTTGCAGGATGATGGGGAATTTCTGGATGACGATACGACGGGTCAATCAAAATATCTGCAGAAAACAGAAAGTACCTTGGATACTCTTGTGCAAAATGCCATTTTTTGTTCTTTGGAAAGTCCAGAAAATGCTACACTTTCTGCTGACCCAGTGTCAAAGGCAAGACAAGGGACAACAGCTCCTGAGTGGACTTTAGAGCAGATCATGAAACAAATGGAAGACAACTTTAAAGGGGAAGAACAATTGCCAATCATTGAAACGGTGCAGAATCTTTTAAAGGAAACATTCCAGCATGTTTTGGCAGAGCAAACAGCCTGGCCCCCCAGTGTTTCTCCGTCATCTCTTTCCCAAGTGAACATGAGCAGGCAACAGGCAGAGGGGCAACCTGCCTCCAAGGGACAAAGTGAAATACTTGGTCAGATTCTAATCTCGGACGCAGAAATCCATGCTTTTACAGATGATCTGGTAAAATCTGTTTTCCAAATTCTTTCCCGCATGGCTCAAACCGACATGCAAGATGTCAAGAGCAGGCAAGCTAGCCTCGTTTTCACTGATATCCTTCCTCTAAGTGTGTCAAGAGAATCTGGCAAAAGCCTACCAACAGTGCATTTCAGGGACCCCGAGAATGACTCAGAATTTCCCCAGGAAGAAGTGCAGAGTAGCAGAAAAATGCACATTAGTCAGCCTGAACACCCATCTAAGTCAGATCTGGCTAATGATTTAGTGCAAATGTTTATAGCAAAACTGGAATCCTTTGTCATATCCAAAGTGGAATCTCAGTTATGCTTGGATGTGCAAAACTTAAAAATGTCAATTAGTTCAGACTTTTCCTCGGCTTTACAAGAAGAATTCAAAAGAATTCTGGCCAACCAACATGGTAATTTGCCTAATTGTTTAGAGGATATTTTTAACTCTTACAATAGTTCTATTTTAGCTGCAAAAGAAAAGCCAGAACAGACAGTATCATTGTCTTTCTCAGATTTAAAATCATATGCCAGTGATGTGGCTAGGTTGATTTTGAAAAATCTAAAGCACGAGCTGGATAAGGAAGTGGATAAAATTTCAACTCCTCCCGTTATATTCTCTGAGAGCATAGCTGCTACCCAAATTGTCAGCATGGTTTTGACTATTTTTGCCCCCCAAGAACATATTTCTGAAGAAGAGTCCTCTTTACCACGGAAAGAAAGCGTATTGGAAAAGGTTTTCAAGAAAAACCCTACTTATAAAAGAGATCTTCAGACCCAAATCCAAAATACAGTGGAAACCCTTTTAAATGAAATCTTTCAGACGATAATGTTAGATATGGACAGTTCTGGAACGGGGGAATTACAGTTTCGCAAGGCTGCAGATGGCAGCACAAAAAAATCATTGTCCAACCCAGCTGGGGTGAAATCTGATGCTTCGCTGGTTTCCAACGACTTGGTGGATATTGTGTTTGAAGATCTGAGTTCTGGTCTTGCAGCTGCTATGAATATGAAGGGGGCACTTTCATCTCAACTCCAGTCCCTCCTCTATGATTTTGTGCAGAAGACAGTAGAGCCTCTGGCACAGTTGAAAGAATGTGGATCCAAGGCTGGACACAAGAGTCGTTTTCCAGATCCCAAAAGAAGTAAGCATCAAGTCCCTGGCGTATCAAAAGCTGAGAAATCATCTGGCAGAAAACTGGTGGAATTTAGCGCTAAGCAACTTCCAGATATAAAAGACTTTTCTCCCGAAGGCATAGCAAAATATTTAGTTGATAATGTCTTCCTCAGACTGGAATTGTTTGTTGAAGAGAAACTAGAATCTGAACTGGGAATGGCTACTAAGCAAGTAAAGCCATCTTGTCTTGAAAGTGGATATGCAACATCAAGTGCACAAAAAGCCACAGCGCTCAGAACAGGCAACCACTGCGATAAAGCAAAAGTAGCAGTTCAGGACTCTCAATATAATTTAAGGCTCTGTGCTGAAAAGCTGACTTGCACCATTGTTAAAGTAATTCAGAAGGACCTGGAGCGGGAGATGCTTTCTTGTCAAAATCTCCTCCCCCATGAAGAAAATGCTTCTGCCAACGAAATTATGAATGATCTCCTCAAGATCATCACTGTTCAGATAGCCTTGACTGAAAATGAGATTCAAAAAAGAGTTCTGAAAAGGATTTTTCAGAAACAACAACCTGGGCAGCATGGAAGTTTTCCATTGTTGGCAAGTGTGGAAGATGTTCTCAACCAAGTTACTCAGCGAATAATGGGAGATCTGGGACTTCTGTCCTCTTTTAATAATGATTCTGTATTTTTCAATTCTGAACCCAAGTCCTCACACTATAACAGGATGATGGAGTCTGCATCTCAGACAAATGCTTGTAATGTAGCTGGTGAGATTGTGGATGGAATACTTAATAAGATGTATTCAGCAGTTGTGGACACGCTGTTTAGCTCATCAAAGTTAGAAACAAATGCTTCAGGCAGCATTAAAGGTTCATCCGACATCCAAAAGATTACTCTGGCAGTATCTCAACTCCAACCCTCTCCACAGTCCTTGAGCGAAGAACTCATTCAAAGCGTTTTGAATAAAATTGCCTGTTTTGCTGCATCTCATTTGGAAGAGGTCCTTCCATTGTCTGTGCAACAGAGATGGAAAGGACAGTCATCTTTTCAATGTGACATGCAAGCCGGCAGTAAGACAACAAGTAGGCCAAGAGCAACGTCAGATGATTCGGACAGCTCGTTCCTGAGAGGCACTTTGTCAAAATCTGACTTGACAGTATATGCCAAAGACGTAGTAAGCAAAGTTTTGGGAACTATTATTGATGAATTCAAAACAGAAAATTATCACAGAACTATATTTCAAGTCAATACCTTGTCATCGGAGCAGATCTCCAAAGCAAGTGAACTCATAAATTCTGTCGTGCATGATCTACACACTGATGACGCGCAGTGTCCTCACATGCACAAACAGACTTCTTTGAACCGTTCCCAAATTGATGGACTTCCTTCTACCCAGATGTTCTTCCAGTTTGAAATGACAACTAAAGACATCCATGGAAAACCTAAATGCCTCTGTTATGAAGATTATGCATGCTACCTTAATCAAATCCTTCCAAAGCAAGGCATATTAAGAGAAATTTTTGAGCAGCAGCCTATGACAGATGAAAATATAAACGAAACCCTAAAAATGCTGCAGGTGGCTGAGAATATTGTAAGTGAGGTTTACATGAGAAGTCGAGATCTAGAATCTTCTGTTTGCATTTTGAAGAAGATTCAAGGTGAGCTCAACGAGCGGCTATTCTGTTGTAATTTTAAAAAAGGTGAAAGCTGTAGGCTTTTTCACAGTGATTCTCAGGCAGAGATTGGCTCAGTTGCCAGAGATATTGTAGCCAGCGTGTTTGAAAATGTCCATAGATGTTTATTATGCAGCATTCCTACTTCTCAAGATAAATGCAGCTTTTTGGGAAGAAAAGATCAGGCAGGACCCAAAGGATGCGCAAAAAATCCGAAAAATCAATTCACTCAACCCGATTTTTCTTATTTTTCACTGAAAAATGCTATGGACACAATTGATAAAATAGCCAAGGAAACAGTTGAATGTATTGTCATCACACTGGAGACTTTTGTGACTCGATATTTTAGACGGGACTTTAAATGTAACTTCTTGGACATAGTGAAGTTCCCATTAGAAAGCCTTTCTTTTGCACAACTGACACGCTCCTTAGATTCTCTTTCAGGTCATGTAGGAAACATAGCAGAGACAACGGTAGAAGGCTTGCGAAATAAGCTGCAGGGAGAGGCAGGGAAAGGAACATTGCCTACTTTAGGATCGACCCATAACTTTCTGGACTTTACGAAGTTGGGTGGTGCAGTCACCAGGGAGTGCATTGAAACGGCTTTCCATCAGGTGCAAATGCTCCACTCTGAATTGAGTGTGTATGCCAACAATGCGGTCAGCAGCATTCTTGAAATCATTAAGCACACTTTGGACAGGGAGCTAGCCCAGAAGGAGGCCAACGTACTTAGCAGCTCTTCTGAAAGCTTGGTGGTAAGTGAGACTATAAGTGTCATGTTGGATCGTTGCAATGAAAGCCTTACTGAGATCACCTCTGAATTAATGGTGGAGAACCTGCAGCTAGAAATGTCAGGCCGAGCATTTGCAAAGGAAAGGGCTCTTGCCCAGAATCAGTTTAAATCACCGAAGGTGAAGACAACTTCTAAACTGTTCAGAAGGGTAGATAGTTTCCCACCAATCAATGTTCCTGGCATGGTAATCTACTCAGAGGAGGAGACTGAAGTACAAGAAGAAGCCCCAGCTAAATTTCCTTCTGTCTTTAAGTATTCTGAGTGGGATGCTCACGGTGCATCAGAGAGAGAGAAAGGACGATCAAGGCATCCCAGAAGACGAAGACAGGATAAAGGTCAAGTCAAACTAGGTTGTCTTGAGGAAGATTGGCTTCCCCGACAAAGCTCTATCCCCGAGGGAAGCATTTTGGAAAAGCTATTTAAGAAAACGGCAGACTGTGAAGGTAGTCCTAAGCAAGCTGGAATGGGACATCAGAAGAAAGCCAAACCCCTTCCTCACCATGAATCCTTTGCAGGGAAATATCCTTTCACAGGTCCAGAAAGCACCTGCTATTCTGCCTACTGTCCCCTGAAGCTCGGCCATACAGCTGAATCCATTGTCAACGCTCTCCTGTGTGAGTTTGGAGTGGAAGATGAGCCTACGGTGCAAAACAGCTACAGTGAGAAATCCAGACATCTTTCTCCGTTGAAGGAAAAATCTCACCTGAGATCTTCATGCTCCTCCAAATGTGTACAACCAAAGCAGAAGAATCAAAGCTTACTCAATCGCTGGGAAATCAGGTTGAGTGATTCTAGTGACAAGACCCTGACAGAGGAAAGCTGCCTCCTGCTGGACAGTGGCAGCCTTCTCTCCAAATGGGAGAGTAAGCAGCATATCTTCAAATGTAAGAGTCCAGAGAAATATAAAGAACTAGAACTTATGGCTTGTTCTCCTGTTCCAGATCCCTGCGAGACTCTTCTGCTAGCCAACCACATTGTTTTGAGTGTCATCAAAGAACTGATTACCTTCCAATCTAGAGGTTAGTCTGAGTGCTTTGTAGCAGATAATGTCCGGTAAGCTGTATAGCTCACATTTATTTAGATCAGAAACATTTCTGCCTCTAAATTTTTTTTAACTAAATTGAAAATCCTCTTCCTTGTTCCCTATGAAAAAAGAACCAGTTCACACGTATCAACAATTCACTGTTGTAAGTTAGATGTTGATCTATCTTTCCAGTGTTGTATAATAAATTCCTTGGTGTGTATCCAGTATATGAACCTATGTTTCTGTGACAAGTAGCATTTGCCATACATTGATTTCGATAAACCCATTAATTTAGCTCAAAATATGCCAGTTGCAGGAAAATCGTGCAACCTAATATTTCGTGTCTCAGATTACATCTTCAACTATTGTGCCCCAGATGTGAACTAGTAATGTGTTCATGTTTACTTCTGCAGATCCTTTGGATGAAATGTCCTGTAGGAGCTCTTTGCCAGCATGGAAACAAGAACTAATCCAGTCTGAATCAAAGTGGCTTCAGGATCAAATATGGAGGAATACATATCTGCCTTCTGGTAGAAAGCAGTCATCATGTCATGATGTGTTTTGGGAACCTCTGACTCAAGCTGTTCTTTCCAATGTGCTGTATAGCATTTCAAGTCCCAGTGCACGTCACAACATGCCAGAAAGAAATGAATTTTGTGAAAGGTCCCTTTCAATGTTTTGCTCTGTGGATGCTTGCTGTCCTGTACATGGCCTGAGATGCTCTAAAAGCCCTCCAATTAACATTGAAGAGTTAGCATTCCACATTTCTGAGGTTATCATCAATAGCATGTGTGAACGAAACATTTTGCAAGAGAGTTTCAACAGAAAAGGTTTTCAGACAAGGAGATCAAGAAGAATTTTTGTCCCACCTCTGTGTTTGGCTGACTTTGATAATGTTTATCAACCTCTTGTGAAAGAAATTAACAATGTATTGTTATTGGAAATTGAAATGAGAAGCAGATGTACACACCAAGACAGGGTTGGCGATAGCTTCTCTCAACAGCATTTGATTTCTTCACCACGGTTAAGTAGAGCTTCTAGGGGTGATTGTAGAGGCGCCAGTGATGTCAGAAGGATGTCCTGTCTCTCCACAATGGATCAACTAGCCCTTAAAAACAGGAGGCTAAACAATGTTGCTTCTAATTTGGACACTTTCATCCGTAGCCTGAAAACCAGTGAGTCAAAAAATATTGTCAACAAAGTTCTGCACATCATTTTAGATTCGTTATGGCCCGACCAGTCCCAGAATGATTTTGGCGGGTCCTACCCAGATGCCTTCTCTCAAAATATGATGCCTTATCAAAATACGAATAGATCAACTAAAAAACAGTTACTTTATTCCTCGATGTGTCCACATGCTTGCAAACTTAGTAATGACCTATTTAACAGCAACTTGGGTCTGTCTCCCAAGTCTGTTGTCCTCTTGGATGTTGTGAGTGAAAAGCTGATCCGGGCACTTTTGGACAAGTGCCTCTTGACCGATAATTTTTCGAGCAGTTTTGCTTTTGATGAGTTTCCAGAGAATGAACAGCTTCGTGAACTGAGGAAGTGTGACGATGAAGTCTTGCCCTATTCATATAAAGAGTTTAAAGTCCAGGACTCTGAGTCCTGCACCTCCCTTTTCACCTATGACGTTAGATACCTAGAGGAGCCATGGGTGGACGCTCAGTCAGGAGTGTCTTCCTGTGAATCAGCCCTGGATGTCTTAGCTCACACACTGGTAAAACCTGTAATGACAGAGCTTTCCTTCAATATTGAGCATCCCAGACAAATGAGAACTTCTCCAAAAAAGATGGTTGAATTCACAAAGCCATGCCCTAGGAAAGGACACAGTCAAGCATTGAATAAAAAGCATGCCCGCTATGGTAAAAATGAATTGTGTTCCTCATCACGAAGTAGAAGATCAGAATCTAGGGCAACTGGTCCAGGAAGGCGTCATATGAGAAAAAGAGACAGAAACCGGTCCGTCCTGGATGCAGCAGTCCAGCGAAGGCCAGTTGTACCCATCTGCACATTACCTGCGAAAAAACCTTGGTTTGCAAGCTGCAAAAAGAAGTACTACAGAAAAGAAGTGATGACAGTGACAGAACATGGAGATCATCATCAACTCCAGTCAGTTTTTTCTGCGATTTATTCCTCACTGTTTCTGGGGGACGTTGTTTCTCAGCTCTTGATCAAGATCTTTTCTTCACTGCGGAACAAGTACGATCGAAATTCTTGTATCGACCTTCATGAGATGAACACATTGTTTGTGCATGCACTGCTGGAAGAATTTAAGAAAGCCAGTGTTGGAGTCTTGCAGAGAGCCGAGGAGAAAGCATACTTCTCCCCTGTGGACAGTCGAACTGTCAACAGAATAACTGACTCCATTTTAAGGGAGTTTGGATTCCAGTTAGCTGCTGAGGGAGACATGGAAAAGGACATAGAGAATCTGGCTGAGAGGGCAGCTGAAATTATCCTGACAGAAATTTTGGATTACCAGTTGCCACCAGCAGTGTTTAGGAGACTACCTCAGAGTGCTTTCAGAAATCTTAAACCTGGGCCCATCATTAAAAACATTGAGCTCTGTGTCTGCTTTCCTAAAGTAAAAAGGAGTAGGCCACCTCCTCCAACATACGTTACTATATTGTCTGAGAAATATTTAGAAAGAGTAGTAAGTCGACTCTTAACTCAGCTTTTCCCACCCTCAGAGGACACTCCCTGCCACCAAGACAAAAGAGATATGTCAGACGTTGACTTTAATGAGCTCTGTTCCTATATAATCGAACACGTAATGAAGTCCATTTCAAAACACAAAATCTGGGTAGCAAAAAAGGATGATCGATGCCGATTACATTCAGAGAAAGAGATTGAGAACATGGTTGATTCAGTCTACAGTAATATGTTAAAAAAGTCTGGCTCACAACTCTCCATACAAAAGGATGTGGAATGCAGGAATACTGCTTTTATCGATTGCATGACCAGTTTCATAATTCGGGAAATCACTAACCATCACCTCCAGACTTTTCTTTCCAAAGATGAAGACTTTTTGGAAAATCCTGAGCCTGAAGCCTTGTCTGAGAATATCGTCAGGACGGTTTTGGATAGCATCAGTGAATCTTCAGTGTCTTCTACTGAGGTTTTCCCAGCTAAGTTTTTAGAAGAAATCGTTTCCAGAGTTTTATCTAAAATATTTTCTGCTTCTCTAGACGAAAAGAAAACGTCTAAAGGGCAGCCTGAAATTGAGCTTGGTAATGTGGTTAAAAGGATAGCCAGTTCGATCAACTTGCAATTTGGCAGAGCTTCGGTTAGCGGGGTGAAAACAGGAGAAGAGCAATGCCTTGGAGCCCCATTATCCGCCGTCATGGATGATGTGGTAGATTCTGTATACCACAATATGGCGAGAGAAAAACAGATGGTTTTAGGCGGTGATGTCAGCCGCATAAGAAAGAATATAATTTATGACAACGTTAAAAGATTGGTTGAAAAAGGCATCTCTGATTATCTTTTACACCCTCTGTTTTCTGGAGATTTGTCTAGAATTTCGGGTTTACCTGCACTACAGGTTAGTGATGCTGTTAGAGACAAGGAATTCCACGAGGATGAGAGCTGGCCACCATTTAGCACCTTATTATCATCGGGGTTCCTAAAAGATCTCATCACTGGTCTACTCTCAAGGATTTTCCCTTCCAAACCACCTGGAGATGCTTCATCCACTTGGAAAAAAGCGGCCATGTCCGAAGCTGACTTAAGCAAGCTCTCAACTCAATTGCTCAACGACGTTCGGCTGAAACTTCTAAAACATGAAATCAGAGTTATAAAGGACACACACCCTGCACAGTATCAATATTCTGAGGAGGATGTTCAGAACCTGACCGATTCTTTGTGCAGCAAGATCATACAGAAATCGGGCTCCCTTGAAGCTGTCCAGAGAGATGTGAAAAACAAGAGCAATGTCCTTATCGATCAACTAGCTGGCTTTCTCGTTGGAGACATCCTCCAACAGCACGTTGAAGCTTTTGTATGCAGTGAGGAGGAGGAGGCTTCTGATTGGGATCGAGCTGCTGGAGGAGACTCTATGGGAGGGTTAGACGTTTACAAAACTGCTATCAAGCCCTTGAACCTCAGGGAAGCAATCGAGAGAAAAAGTAAAAGTTCACCCACTTCTGTGCTGGGAAATGTTATTTCTGAATTGCTTTCAAAAATCTCTGATAGATTTTCAGACATCCCTCTTAGTGCCTCCGGGGAAGATGTGGGAGAGGTAGCAATGAGGTTGGCAAAAACAGTTACAAAAGAGCTCGCAAAAGCTCACATCAACTTTCAAGAGGGGCCTGACGAGACTCTTGGATCCGCTCCGCCGGAGGCAAACGTAGCAGACCAAAATCCATCTTACAAGGGTTCCATATGCAGTTCTCTGTCTAAAGAAGACATAGAAAATGTAGAGGATGCTTTGCCTTGTCCAGCAACTACTCTAGAAATGGAAGAAGCTGTAGATTACCTGCTTCATTCAGCATGCCCATCAAATGTCTTAGAAGGAAAGTGCCTCATCCAGGAAAACCTGATGGAAGAACAAGGTGGCCCTCAGGAGGAGCCTTCAGCTTCGCCTTATATCACTGTGCTCTCTTATCCAGTGTTGGACGCTATCATCGATAGGTTATTTGCCTACATTTTCCCATTAGCTTTTAGTACTAGTGCAGTGTCCGATAAAGGAGAAGGTCTACGTGGATCTGAATTGCAAGACAGACTTGCCCAGTTTAAGATGGACATCAGGGCAATGATTTTGAAACAGGCCATCTGGATCAGCACTTACGGCAGTGAAAAAGAAACTGTTATTTCAGAAAAAGCAATTGAGAACATGGTGGAATCCGTGTATTGCGATGTCCTACATGAGGTTCTGCTCCAGCAGCCTGTCTCAGAAGACAGAGAAAGCTTAAATAATCTGTATGTCACGCAGATAGCTTGTTTCATTGTTAATGAAATGTTTAAGCATCATCTTCAGTCTTTAACATCAGAATACGCCCCACCTTATGTAAACCACGACGATAGGATCATTCCAGACTCTGGAATAACTGTATTTCCTTGCATGGTCTTAGAAAAGATGCTTAACCAGCTCTTGGAGAAATTATTCCCCAATCCAGAGAACATTGCTGACTATGCTGGAAAATCCGATGACTTTTCTGAAACAGATTTCACCGAGATGGCTGCAAACTTGAAAAGCTGTGTTGTTACAGAGATTTTAGCCCATGAAGTCAAGCTAGAAAATGTCTCGGAGCGAATCCCAGACATGGATCGAGAGACTGAAGAAGACATTGCTAATTCAGTGTATAATGACATTTTGCAAAAGTATCAATCTCAAGGCGAACTTCAAAATACTCTCATGGCTCAGGGCAACGGCACTGTGCCTGAAATTGCCAAATTACTCATAAGAGAAATTTTAAACTTCCACTTCCACCCATTTTTAAGTAGCAACGATTCTTCTGAGTGTTCTAAGTGGCAAAAGGGAAGGCAGCATGTTTCCAAGCGCATCTATTCCGCCCAGTTTTTAGAGGACGTGGTGGTTGCTTTCTTTTGCAAATTCTTATCTTCCCCTAATATTTTGGCATATTCCAAGGACACTAATTTATCAGAGAATGAGATGAGAAATCTAGTTATTGAACTTGTAAACGGTTTGGTCATTGAATTTAAAATGTCAGAAGTTAAAGTCATGCAAACCTCAGGGGAGAATATCTGCCTCCCACCAGTAGGTGCTGAAAAAGTGATTGAAATAAGTAATTCTATTTATGAAAAATTACTGCAACAATTTGGGTCAGAGTTTGAGATTTTTAAAGCTTTTCAAGCAAACAGCTGCCTGTTAGCAGAAAAACTGGCTCCCGTCATAATAAGAGATATTTCCCGTTTCCAGTTGTTGCCTTTGTTTACTGGCGACACTTCTCCATATTTGTTTTCATTTGTGGAAGCGGAAACCATTGTTGACAGAGTTGAAACTCTCCTCCCAGAACCGCCATCCGCTGGTTCGGTATTTGGAGATATATTTGTCAAGATATTACATCGAGTATTTCCTTCTTGGCTCCCTGATAGTAGATCGGCTTCTCCTGATCCAACAGTGATTGAAGAACGGAAGAGAAGTCATGCTATGAGCCATTTGAAGGAAGAACCATGTTCTGATGCCAGCAAAACGATTGAAGACATAGTACAAAATATTTGCAAAACAGTCTATGCGAAGTCTGGCTCTCTGAACAGAAAACAGGAAAGCACAGCTGAAACAGGATTTCTCAGTAAAACAAAACAAGGTTATCAAACAAGACCCCAGTTAATGCAGTTTGAGAATGCAGGCGATACTTACTCAGCCTCCTTCTTGAAGGACATCTTTAGTGGATTAATTAGCAAATTGCTCACATCTACAGCCAGTGTTTGTATGGTAGGGAAACAAGGGGCTGAGGCTGAACCTTCAGTTAAATATTTAATTGAATCCATCTTAAAGGAGTTTGCAAAATCCCCAGTAAAAGTGATACAAATACCTGAAGGTGGGCAAACTTTCCCGGATGTGGAAAAAGCAGAGATTGCTAAAATTATCCATGCTGCTTTATGTAGCATTTTGCAAGATCAGAGATCTGGAGTCCCAATCTGCATGAACAAGGAAAATGGTCAGACACTCGCAGAAAAATTGGCTGGTGCAGTAAAGAAAGAAATTTTAGGCTACCAGATTCAGGAAGTACAATCAAAGATGTTCCAGGATCCAGCCTCTAAACCTTTTGAATTTGGAGAAATGGCTAAAAATGTGTTCACAGAGGTGAAGAAAATCAGTACTCCATCCCAGATGGACACACCATGTCCATTTCTCGTCTCTCAGAGATTTATTTATGATGTCCTTGCTTTCCTCTTATCTAAAATCCTCCCTCTTCCTACAACCCTCTCTCCGTCTATCGATACAGAAGAGCGTTGTGCAGAGTTTGATTTTATTCACATGAAACTCCTGAGCAAAGTGATGGCTGAAATCTCAAAAAACAAAAATGCAGAGGTTAAGTATCTTGACCGTGTGCCGCCCAACCGTGTGGTCAGTCAAACTGTAGCCAACTCAATCTATAACAATCTTTTGCCAGAATTTGGAAGCACTTCCGATGTTCAAAAGTGTATCAGAACTGGCTGTACAATTCTTCTGGAGAGGATTGTGGACATTGTGATCAAAGAGATTTCTGGGAATCAAATGCAGATGTACTTTTCAGAAGAGTTAAACCGACAGCAAGAAGCCATTGAAGCTGAGAAAGCTCTTGAGGATCAATATGGAGCCGAGTCAGAGCCATCAGAGGCCCAGACACAGTTGCGATCCCACCTGAAAGGTTTATCCTCTCTAATCTTAGAGGAGATAGCTGTTAAACTTCTCACAAAAATATTCAGTTCTCTTCCTCTGGATGAGGAGGATAGAAGCAATGTTGCATCTATGAAGGAAGTTGCAAGAAAGATCATTAATTCCTTGCAGAATCTCCTCTCAAATGGCGAACTTAAAGTGTGGCAGCATGATGACTCAAGAAACTTAGCCTCAGAAGATAGCCGAACAGTTGGAGAAGTGGTTGACTCCGTTTACTCGGATATCCTAAAACACTCCAGCTCTGAAACGTCTCTGTATGAAGACTTAACTAACAGCAAGGAAGACTTTGCTAACCGAGTTGCCTGCTTCATGGTGAGTGAGATTTCTAAACATGACTTCCAGCCGGTCGTCGACTCCGAGAAAGAGATACCCAGCCCCAGTCTGATAAAGCTGGAATCTGAAAAAATTCTCAAAAAAATTATTTCCGATATGGAAGCAGGGAAAAAACTAAATCCCATCCCAGATACTCCCACTCTTTTTGTCTCTGTTGTTTTCCTGGAAGAGATCGTAAGCCGCTTCTTGATAAGAATGCTAAAGACACAATATGACTTGGGAATTCATAGAAAGAAAAGGTTATCCAAAACAGATATAAAGGAAATTACTGCCCAGCTAAAAACATCGGTGGAAAAAGAGATATCAAAGAGCAAGATCAATCTTGTAGCTTCAGATCATCAGGCAGTACTGAATCCACAGCATGAAGAGGCAGTTAACCAAGTTGTCCATACTGTCATCAGCAATGTCCTGGAGAAATCAGGGTCTCAGAAAGAACTGTATGAGGACATGACAACCGACCAGGCGATATTCCCAGAGCAAGTAGCCAGTATCATTATCAATGAGATCTCCAGCAACAACTCAGAAAAACCTGTGCGCGATAATTCAGAAAACGAAACCTACAGTGCCCTGGAATTGGACCGCATTGTAAGCAAAGTCCTTGCTAAAGTTAACTCCCACATGGAACTGGAGGAAGATGAGTCTCTATTAGAGCTCTCTGGCCTGTCAGAATGTCGAGATGAATCCGCACCAGCTAACCCCTCGCAGACAGATGACATGCCAGTGAAAATTGTCCCTTATCTTGGTAAAAGGCCCCTGAAAGTTGACCCAGACATAGTTGGAGACCATTTGGCAGTGCTGTCCATAAAAACAGAACCCCTGGAGAAACTGAAAAAGACATGCTTATCAAAGATGGGTTTCAGTTTGGAAGAATTAAGAAGAGCCTCTGCATCAGGCAAAAGTCTCTCCCATGGCCTGGGGGCTGCAAGTGTTCCTGAAGCCAATAAAAAGAAGGAAAGACGCCCATCTTTGGATATGACTGGGCGCCTTGCGGTGAAACCAAAGGAGGTAGGTGAGACTGCCTGCATGAACTGAAGTGGCTTCTGTTGAATGCTTTTTATCTTTGTCCTTTTCAGTATGTTATCTGACCTTACTAGGTAGATACTATTTGGTTCCAAATATTCCCTCATGACTGTGGACTGTGGAAAGGAATTCCCTCATGACTGTGGACTGTGCCCATATAATTTCCTTTGTGATACAGGTAGCCTTCAACTTATGACCAGGGCTTAGTAACTGTTCAAAATTGTGACTGAACAATGAGTGGATCAGCTTGCCTCCAGAAGTTGTGGGTGCTCCTTCATGGGAGGTTTTTAAGGAGAAATTGGATTGGGCAGCTATTTGTCCTGAATGATATAGGGTTCCTGCTAGAGCAGGGGGCTTACCTCCAAAGCCTCTGCCAACCCTGTTATTCTATATTCTAATATGTGTGGACTTCAACTCCTTAGGAGTTTTAAAGGTGAATTAAAATACCATACAGGTGGTCCTCAACTTATGACCAGAGTGGAGCCTGCCCATCATAAGCCATGGTGGTGCAGTGGTTAGAATGCAGCATTGCAGGCTACCTCTGCCCACTGCCAGCAGATTGATGCTTACCATCTCCAGGTTGACTCAGCCTTCCATCCTTCCGGGATGGTAAAATGAGGACCCAGATTGTTGTGGGTAATATGCTAACTCTGTAAACTGCTTAGAAAGGGCTGTAAAGCACTATGAAAAGCACCATGAAGCGGTATACAAGTCTAAGTGCTATTGCTATTTATTTATTAAATTTTTATCCTACCCATCTCCCCTATAAGGCGACTCTGGGTGGCTTATAATTATAAAAACAAGCAAATAGAAAAATAATTCAAATATTAAAACTATACCAATTAAAATGTTAAAACTATAAAAAAATGATCTTAAATTGTGACAATTGCAAAATGGGTCACCATGTGACCATACCAGTGGTGGGTTTCAAAATTTTTTGGAACCTCTTCTGTAGGTGTGGCCTGCTTTCCGGGTCCACTGGTGGAACCTCTTCTAACCGGTTCGGTAGATTTGACAAACCGGTTCTACCGAATAGGTGCGAACTGGTAGGAACCCACCTCTGGACCATACCCATTTTTACAACCTGTTTTGAGGTGGCCATTAAGCAAATATGGATGTTCTACCGATTCTGCCATCTGTTACAATATTAGACAACACAGTTATCGACAGTAGAGACCTTCAGGTTTCCATGTTCTATAATCTCCCAGGATTTGAAATGGACATCTAACGTGAGAACCATCGTTAAAAAGGCACAACAAAGAATATTCTTCCTATGTCAGCTCAGGAAGCTCAGAGTGTCCAAAAAGCTGCTGATACAGTTCTACAGAGAAATGATTGAGTCTGTCATTTGTACTTCTACAACTGCCTGGTTTGGTACAGCAACCAAACAGGACAGATACAGACTTCATCAAATAGTTAGGACTGCAGAAAAAACAACAATTGCAACCAGCCTGCCTTCCATACTGCATGAGACAGAAAGAGGGCTGAGAAAATATCTACAGACCCCCTCATATCCTGGACACAAATTGTTTCAACACCTCCCTACAAGATGCCGATATAGGGTATTGCATGCCAAAACAACTAGATGTAGAGACAGTTCCCCCCCTCCCCTCATGCTATCATTCCGCTAAACACCTACCGTATTTTTTGGAGTATAAGACGCTCCGAAGTATAAGACACATCTAGCTTTTGGAGAAGAAAACAAGGGGAAAATATCTGCCTCTGCCTCCCAGTAATTTGCCTCCTTGCAACAAACAGCAAACAGTACAGACAATATACACTGTTTGTAGTGTTACATTTCAGACTATACTAAGTACTTATAGCAATAGCAGTAGACTTATATACCACTTCATAGGGCTTTCAGCCCTCTCTAAGCAGTTTACAGAGAGTCAGCATATTGCCCCCAACAATCTGGGTCCTCATTTTACCCACCTCGGAAGGATGGAAGGCTGAGTCAACCCTGAGCCGGTGAGATTTGAACCGCTGAACTGCTGATCTAGCAGTAGCCTGCAGTGCTGCATTTAACCACTGCGCCACCTTGGCTCTTGTACAGATGCTGTTAAAATTGATGTGCTTTCTGGAAGTATAGTTATTCGCTGTTATTTAAAAGAAGATATAATAGGACTGGGCCTTTTCAGATCAAGCATTTATTTTAAAAAAGCTTCTTCATTTTGTTAAGCTGTCTAGAACAATAATAAAGCAGTCTTTAAAAAATAAGTCTAATCATTTGAACATTCTATAGTAGCAATGGCGAACCTTTTTTGGCTCGCGTGCCATAAGGGGGGGGGAGCGCAGGAGGGTCGTGCGGGGGCATGCCGCACCCATAATGCAATGTGCGATCCCCCCAGTGCACATGCGTGCATGAGAGGCACTCCCCCCCCCTTTTCCATGCTTTTTTCAGCCTCCTCAGGCTCCAGAGGCTTAATAGGAGCCTGGGGAGGGCGAAAACAGCCTCCTACGCTTCCCCGGAGGCCCTCCGGAGGCTTCAGGGATCGTCAGGAGGCTTCCCTGAAGCCTCCAAAGGGCAAAAAACATCCCTACCACCAAACTGAAAGTCACTTCCGGTTTGCTCGTAGGGTCGGTTTAAGCCCTCCGGAGGCTTCTGGGATCTTCAGGAGGCTTCCCTGAAGCCTCTGGAGGACTGAAAAGGACCCTCCGAGCAAACAGGAAGTGACTTCTGGTTTGCTCGTAGGGTGGTTTTTAATCCTCCGGAGGCTTCAGGGAAGCCTCCTGAAGGTCCCTGAAGCCTCCAGAGGGCTTAAACCGACCCTCCGAGTAAACCAGAAGTCCGTTTCCGAACTTCCGGTTTGCCCATAGGGCCGTTTCTTTGCACTCCGGAGGCTTCAGGGAAGCTCCTGAAGCCTCTAGAGGGCCTCCAGGAGGCAGGGGAGGCTCTTTTTGCCCTCCCCAGGGTCCTATAAAGCCCCTGGAGCCTGGGGAGGGCAAAAATGTCTTTTAAAAAGGCTGAATTCAGCTGGCCAGCACATGCATGCGTCTCGTGTGCCCTGACAAATGGCTCCGCATGCCACCTGTGGCACACCTGCCATAGGTTCGCCATCCCGGTTCTATAGGCATTTATAATTACAGTGGGGCAAAAAAGTATTTAGTCAGCCATCAATTGTGCAAGTTCTCCCACTTAAAAAGATGAGAGAGGCCTGTAATTGACATCATAGGTAGACCTCAACTATGAGAGACAAAATGTGAAAACAAATCCAGACAATCACATTGTCTAATTTGGAAAGAATTTATTTGCAAATTATGGTGGAAAATAAGTATTTGGTCACCTACAAACAAGCAAGATTTCTGGCTCGCACAGACCTGTAACTTCTTGTTTAAGAGGCTCCTCTGTCCTCCACTCATTACCTGTATTAATGGCACCTGTTTGAACTTGTTAGCAGTATAAAAGACACCTGTCCACAACCTCAAAAGTTACACTCCAAACTCCACTATGGTGAGGACCAAAGAGCTGTCAAAGGATGCCAGAAACAAAATTGTAGACCTGCACCAGGCTGGGAAGACTGAATCTGCACTAGGCAAGCAGCTTGGTGTGAAGAAATCAACTGTGGGAGCAATAATTAGAAAATGGAAGACATACAAGACCACTGATAATCTCCCCCGATCTGGGGCTCCACGCAAGATCTCACTCCGTGGGGTCAAAATAATCACAAGAATGGTGAGCAAAAATCCCAGAACCACACGGGGGGACCTAGTGAATGACCTGCAGAGAGCTGGGACCAACGTAACAAAGGCTACCATCAGTAACACACTACGCCGCCAGGAACTCAGATCCTGCAGTGCCAGACGTGTCCCCCTGCTTAAGCCAGTACATTTCCGGGCCCATCTGAAGTTTGCTAGAGAGCATTTGGATGATCCAGAAGAGGATTGGGAGAATGTCATATGGTCAGATGAAACCAAAGTAGAACTGTTTGTTAGAAACACAACTCGTCGTGTTTGGAGGAGAGAGAATGCTGAGTTGCATCCAAAGAACACCATACCTACTGTGAAGCACGGGGGTGGCAACATCATGCTTTAGGGCTGTTTCTCTGCAAAGGGACCAGGACGACTGATCCATGTACAGGAAAGAATGAATGGGGCCATGTATCGTGAGATTTTGAGTGCAAACCTCCTTCCATCAGCAAGGGCATTGAAGATGAAACGTGGCTGGGTCTTTCAGCAGGACAATGATCCCAAACATACCACCCAGGCAACGAAGGAGTGGCTTCGTAAGAAGCATTTCAAGGTCCTGGAGTGGCCTAGCCGGTCTCCAGATCTCAACTCCCACCTCTTTGGAGGGAGTTGAAAGTCCGTGTTGCCAGTGACAGCCCCAAAACATCACTGCTCTAGAGGAGATCTGCATGGAGGAATGGGCCAACATACCAGCAACAGTGTGTGCCAACCTTGTGAAGACTTACAGACAACGTTTGACCTCTGTCATTGCCAACAAAGGATATATAACAAAGTATTGAGATGAACTTTTGATAGTGACCAAATACTTATTTTCCACCATAATTTGCAAATAAATTCTTTCAAATCAGACAATGTGATTGTCTGGATTTGTTTTCTCATTGGTTGTTTCCTCATTTTGTCTCTCATAGTTGAGGTCTACCTATGATGTCAATTACAGGCCTCTCTCATCTTTTTAAGTGGGAGAACTTTCACAATTGGTGGCTGACTAAATACTTTTTTGCCCCACTGTATTGACTTACCTCCTTGCAGCAAACAGCCTGATTAGCACAAGAAAAAAGAATTCTGCCTCTGCCTCCCAGCAATCTGCCTCTGCCTCCCAGCAATTTGCAAGTTTCACTTTCAATTTCTCCCAATTATCAGCTGTTTCAGGCTGCAAGGATTGCTATAGCCTATTACAGCCTCCACAAGCCCCCCCCCCTTGCTGCAAGGAGGTAAATTGCTGGGAGGAAGAGGCGAAAACGTAGGGCCAGTGGGTGGGTGGGAGTACATTCAGTATAAGATGCACCCAAATTTTCACCATCTTTTGGGGGGCAAAGGTGCATCTTATACTCTGAAAAATACAGTAATTCCCACAGCATTGTCTTATGCCTAAGGATATTTACCCATGTGGTAGGGCTCCATTACTATCACCCTTCCATCATTCCTACTAACTTCTCCTATTATTATCTTATGATTTATCACTTTGTCATTTGAATCTTATGATTTATGACTGTATCTTATGATTTAAGATTTGTCACTTGGTTGTGGAGTGCTCAGAGCCCTGTAAAATAACTTGCCTAGCTTTAGTACAAATGCTAGGACTGCATGGTACTTTGGATTCTGTTCCAAACAAAGTACCGAAGAGAATACAAGACTGTAAATATAGTACCCCACCCACAACTCTTTAAAATAGACATTTCATGAATCCAGGAAAAAGGTGCCGCTGCTTTAAAAAGTGCCAAGTAGATGCTGTGGGCTTTACATTCCTATATATTCAAAAACAGTGCATAGCCCTAACAAACATTATTATTTAATAAATTTAAGTTGTTGCCACTGCTTTGAAGTTAAATTCAGGTGTATGGATGCCTCTTTCTTTTCTGTGTAATTTATACCTCTATCTTGACTGGGAATGCTGACATCATCTTGGCCACTCCTACCCGGTCACGTGGCTAGCAAGCCACTCCCACCCGGTCACATGGCTGGCAAGCCACTCCCACCTGGTCGCATGGCTGGCAAGCCACTCCCATCCGGTCACATGGCCGGCAAGCCACTCCCACCTGGTCGCATGGCTGGCAAGCCACTCCCATCCGGTCACATGGCCGGCAAGCCACTCCCACCTGGTCGCATGGCTGGCAAGCCACTCCCATCCGGTCACATGGCCGGCAAGCCACTCCTACCTGGTCACATGGCTGGCAAGCCACTCCCACCCAGTCACATGGCTGGCAAGCCACTTCCATCCGGTCACATGGCCGGCAAGCCACTCCCACCCGGTCACATGGCTGGCAAGCCACTCCCACCCGGTCACATGGCCGGCAAGCCACTCCCACCTGGTCGCATGGTTGGCAAGCCACTCCCACCTGGTCACATGGCTGGCAAGCCACTCCCACCCAGTCACATGGCTGGCAAGCCACTCCCACAAAGCAGGCCACCCCCACAGAGTAGGTTCCAAATTTTTTTGAAACCCACCACTGAGGAGAACCTAGAGACCATTTCAGGTAGGTGACTTGCCCAATAAAGAATATTTTAATTCTATTTTAATCTTCTAATTTAATGGATTCACTGCCCTAAATACTAACTGATTTTAAAATGGACCAGTATGCCCATGTGATGTTGGTTGGCTTCCCTTTTGGATTTCAGCCTGTCTGCAGAAATTCTTTCCAAAGCCTGATAAAGCCAGACATCACAAAAGTGGAACTGCTGAAGGATGTGGAGAGCAAGCAAGACCTTATCATTCGCCTGGTAGCCCACGACATTGACACACGGGACTACCCTCCAACCCAGATTCACGAAGAAATGACGAGTGAGAGTGACGAGGAGGAACAAGTACTGAGGGAGCACACATCTTTTTATTTTGCGGTTCCACCTTATCATCCACCACATGAAAGTACAGTGATTTCAGTAAGCGGACAGTTCAGTGAAAGGAAGCCTCACAGGATAATTTCTGTGGGCGATGCTACATGTAGATAATTCACAACTGGGGCTTTAATAAAGCACTGAGAGAATGTGTCCTATACAGGTAGTCCTCGACTTACGGCCACAATTGAACCCAATGTTTCTGTTACTAAGTGAGGCATTTCTTAAGTGAATTTTGCCCCATTTTATGATTTTTCTCTCCACAGTTTTTAAGGGATTCACTGCAGTCGTTAAGTTAGAGACCTGATTGTTAAGTGAATTGGGCTTCCTCACTGACTTGGCTTGTCAGAAGATCGCAAAAAGGGATCACATGACCCCAGGACAATGCAACCATCATAAATATGACTCAGTTGCGGAGCCCCTGACTTCTCTCCCGGCATCTAAAAATTGCTTGAAATCTCAAATCTCATATAAGATCACCAATATCTTGAAATTGTTACACAAGTAGTTGTTACTTATCAACCACATTTGGGTTCGGAATTTTGCTTGTCAGTTGTTGCCATTGTTAAGCAGGTCAATAGGTGACCTGACTCGGTTTTACAACTGTTTTTAATGACAATTGTAAACTGTTATCAAATACTTAAATTGACATCATCGCAAATTGCAGTAATGTGACCAGGCAATGCTATAACCGCTTGTACATGTGAGGGTGGTTGCCAAGGGATCAAAATACAATTGTGTAACTGTGAGGGGTGTGCAGCAGTCATAACTTTGAAAACAGGTTGTAAATAACAGGTTTTGAGCCTGTTGAAACTTTGAACGGCTGTTAAATGAGGATTACCTGTATATTGCTATGAATATCATATGCCCGACCTCTGTTCTAGAAAGATCCTATTGAGGAATCAGAACTGTTAATATAGCGGTTACAAAAAACCTCTGAGACCCTTACAGAATAGCACATTTATTGGATCATGAGCTCCTACAGACCTTTTGGTGCAATAATGTATTTTTCTCAGTCAGAAAGACTATTTTAGATATAAAGGAGACAGCCATCCAGCTGAACAAATGCCACCACATACATACACAGCGAGAAAGGAGGATTAAAAAAAAACCATTGTACCATGTTTTCTATAGAAGTGATAATTTGTGGTCAAAGTGGGCCCAGTGGTTTTGAAACCCCTCTCTTCTCCTTCTAATGCAGCACACTCTACGTGACTCGGTTGAAACAAAGCCATCCTTCTGGAGAAAGGATGGTTCCACCAGTGAAATCTTGTCAGCTGGATCCAGCATTGAAGGAGTTTGGCTCCCCAGAGTTGAGAAACATAACTCTCATCCATCCCCGTCTATGACAAACCGTTTACATGAGGTAAGGCGAAAGAAGACCTTCTCTTGTTTATCTAGGACTCAGATTGTCTTTCTCTCCATTTTTTTTTGAAGAGAAACCCACGTGTTTCATCTTTTGCTTGCCTAGTAGGAAGCAAAAAAAAAAAAAAAATTAGTTGGAAACTAATCAAGGAGAGAAGCAACTTAGAACTGAGGAGAAATTTCCTGACAGTTAGAACAATTAATCAGTTAGAACAACTTGCCTCCAGAAGTTGTGAATGCCCCAACCCTGGAAGTCTTTAAGAAGATGTTGGATAGCCATTTATCTGAAATGGTATAGGGTTTCCTGCCTAGGCAGGGGGTTGGACTAGAAGACCTCTTAAGATCCCCTCTGTTCTTCTCTTCCCTATTCCATTCCATTTCAATATGTCCCATTCAATTTCTCTTCTTTTTAAAGCATCGTTTCACGGGCACCCCCTTCCCAGGCCACTCTGACCTTGATTTGCTGGCCGGCTTCATTGTCACTGTGATCTTAAAAAGGACCCTAATGGGAATGTGAGGCCCTGATAGACTCACCTTTACTGGCATAAGTCACAAGGGCAGAGGGAAGCTAATGATTGTGCAAAAATGAGGGAAGCTGGTTTAGAGAAAAAAACAGCAACACCAACATGAAAAACTGGAAGGAAACAAAAAGAGGAGCTTAAAGTTATGGTTCCACCACAAAACCGCGGTAGACTAAATCGCGCTCGACGAAACCGCGTACCTGACGTCATCACAGCGCGACGAAAACAGCACGCTGTGAGCGGTAAAGTTAAAATTAACGCGTAAACCTAAACCTAACCCCCCCAAACCTAACCCTAACCCTAACCCTAAACCTAACCCTTAACTTAACCCTAAACCTAATCCTAAACCTAACCCTTAACCTAACGCTAAACCTAACGCTAACCCTACACCTAACCCTAACCCTTAACCTAACCCTAACCCTAACCCTAACCCTAAACCTAACCCTTACCTTTACGTGAATCGGCTTGCTTTAAAAGCGCTTTTTAAAGCGCCCTTTTTTCTCTGTGGTCGTATTTGTCGCGCTGCTGATGACGTCAGGTACGCGCTTTAATCGGGCGCGCTTTGGTGGACCGCGGTTTTGTCGTGCCACGAAAGTTATTGCTTGGAGGTAGGCTATGATGGTGAACATTTAGTCCATGCAGTCTCCAAGCGCCAAGCCTAACCATGCCCCAGAACCAGGGGTGAACTCCAGCAGGTTCCGGCAAATGCCACCTCTGGCTGGCTCCAGAGTTGGGTGGGAATGGAGATTTTGCAGTAGTTCCCATGCCACGCCCACCAAGCCATACCACACCCACCAAGCCATACCACACTCACCAAGCCATACCACACCCACCAAGCCATACCACACCACAGAACCGGTAATAAAAATAAATACATTTCACCAATGCCCAGAACTAATTAACCCATTCTGTAGAGATTCTCCGTCATCCAGGTCATGGTCGTCCCAAAGGTACTTTTTCAGGAGGTGACTGGACTTCCCTGTTTTTTTTCCTTTTGAAGACGTTTCACTTCTCATCCAAGAAGCTTCTTCAGTTCTGAAAGAAAAAAACAAGAAAATACAATTGCTTCCTGAAAAAAAAAAAAGCACCTGTGGGACAATTAACACATCGAACCTAGTTGTGGGAGAAATGGCCTCTTATGTTTAAAAGTTTAAAAAAATGATTCTGCTTTCCAAATGAAACACTGGCTGGAGTGTTGGGAACCCTGAGGTCCTACCTGTAATGTTCTTTTTTTTCTTTCCCTAGGCTGTCGCCGCTTCCCGTGCTTCTCCTGTTACTGAAACAGCCCCGCTCCTCCCTTCTGTGTCCTTCCAGTCTAGTGTGCAATCTTCCGAGGCTACCAAGAGGTAAGGATCTGGGGGCTGGTTAGGCCTACAAAGTGATTCAGAAGACGGTGTTACTTTCCTAACACAGTCTTTAAACTTAAAGTAAGTCCTTTACAGCAGGGGCCTCCAACCTTGGCCACTTTAAGCCTGGCAGACTTCAACTCCCAGAATTCCCCAGCCAGCTTTGTGGACACTGTAGGAGAGAGCCTCTGCTTTAGAGGAAGTCCTGAGTTCTAGTCTTGATAGGGGAGATAAGCAGTGGTGGGTTCCTCTCCCCGTCACTACCAGTACGCTGCGCACGGGGCTGGGCATCCTGGTCGTGCATGTGCGCTGCACCCGCATGCACACTGCACTGCTCCTGTGACACCCAGCTGTTTGTCAGAGGTTGTGCAGGCGCTGCATGCTGTGTGCATGTACGCAATTGGCCGGTTGCTTTAAAAACAATAGCAGCCCTCTCTAAGCGGTTTACAGAGTCAGCATATTGCCCCCAACAATTCGGGTCCTCATTTTACCCACCTTGGAAGGATGGAAGGCTGAGTCAACCCTGAGCCGGTGAGATTTGAACAGCCGAACTGCAGAACTGCAGTCAGCTGAAGTAGCCTGCAGTGCTGCATTTAACCACTGCGCCACTTCGGCTCCAAGTATGAAATGCAGGCGTGCAGGCGTGCGGGCCAAATGAAACACCGTACTGGTACAGTGGCTGCTGCTCCCGGCTACTACTGATACGGGCATACCAGGCCGTACCTGCCAAAACCCACCACTGGAGATAAAGGAGACAGGTTTTCTTTGCGATGATAGCCACCGTTCTGTTCACAGGCATGCACATAACACATGCTATGTTCAATATTTGAGAGGCACACGCTTATGATTTTTCCCCCATTCCCCCCAATCTACTTCAAATGTTACTATATTGAGTGCTTTAATCATTGCAGTTATAGGTAGTCCTCGACCTAAGATAATTCATTTAGTGACCGTTTGAAGTTACAACATCACTGAAAAAAGTGACTTATCGCTGTTTTTCCCCCCACACTTATCACCGTTGTAGCATCCCCACGGTCACGTGATTTTCATTCGGATGCTTGACAATGGACTCACATTTATGATGGTTGCAGTGTCCCGGAGTCACCTGATCGCTTTTTGTGACCTTCTGACAAAGCAAAGCCAATGAGGAAACCAAATTCACTTAACAATTGTGCTGCTAATTTAACAGCTGCAGTGATTCACTTAACAAATGTGGCAAGAAAAGTGGTAGAATGGTGCAAATCTGAATAACTTTCTCACTTAACAACATAAATGTTGGGCTCCATTGTGGTCGTAAGTTGAAGACCACCTGTATCTGCGTTGTGCAGACACTGAGTACTTCAATAAGCTTTAATGGGGACTTCAAATTGGCTTGCTAGAGCTTTTGAAATACATAAGGGGTGAAAGCAGAAAGACCCATACAAAGCTGCAGCTCATAATCTGGTTCTTGAAGCCTTCCACCATGTGGGAAGGAGACTGTGGTAAACCTCTATATGCAACCTAACATTTACAGAAATGGGAGGCAGAAAGATAAAATGACTGCAAAACCTTTCAGACAAATGCCTTCATAAATGGTCCACATAGAAAATAGCATTATCTTCCCTGAGGCCTTGATTTAGAAGGGAGTTTCTCCAGGCAATTGAAAATATAGTCTGGCTGAAAAGGAATAGCGACATTATTTCATTTTACTTTGCTTTTTTTCTAGTGATGATAAAGACTCATCAATTGAAAAAGGTAACTATCATAACTGATTTGATGCCATCTGAATAATGTGAGCTGTTTTCTATTATCTTTAAACTGGGATGGGGGCAGGGGTAGGTTCCTACCAGTCTGGTCCGGTTTGGCCAAATAGGTAGTAACTTCAGCGGACATGTGACCATACTGTCCGCACCGCCATCTTGTTTTTGGCTTCTGTAAATGCACAAAAGCAAAATTTTCACTAATTCGCATGCGCGCATAGCATGCGCCAAGCACAAGTGAGCGTGAAGCACATCCCTGAGCGAACCAACAGTAAAAATATCCAGAACTCACCTCTGGGTGGGGCAATGTGTTGTCTCAAAGTTACATATTTTTTTGTGGTGTTATAGACTCTTCCAGCTGTGCCATGAAATTTGAGCAATACAGCTTTCCCCATGTACTGAGATGAAAAGCAACTCACATAAATATTAAGAAAAACATAAAACAATTGGAAATCCCCAGGCCCAATGGAGGAAAGCAGAATATCCTCAGATATTTCATAACCCTGCTCTATTTGTATCATCATCTGCTTCCCC
Source organism: Thamnophis sirtalis (assembly GCF_051295495.1). NCBI lineage: Eukaryota > Metazoa > Chordata > Lepidosauria > Squamata > Natricidae > Thamnophis > Thamnophis sirtalis. The sequence goes on along the minus strand of NW_028261386.1, from coordinate 20,465,160 downwards.
TGTCACCTCCAAAATTCTAAGTATGTCTATCCCAGCTACTAAAATTTTGCTCATCTTTGCCTTAGTTGCAAAGTTCATATGAGTACTTCCTTGCTAAAAGAGCCTTCAGGAACGTGAGGACTACAAGCTCCATGCTTTGTGAGGGGAGGAGCATAGAACTGTCCCCTCCCTGCCAAAACAATAGGGCAGACTATTACTCCTTAAAAACAGTGGACTTAAATGCTAACAGGGACCCCCTTGTAATTTTGTTCCAGCTGTTGTTGGCATGCATCTTACCCGGGATACAGAAGAGACAGCTGCCATTGAGGTGAAGTGTTAATATTCATAAAAGTATTCTTGCCTTTAGAGATGGGGAGCCTTTTTTACTTTTTTCTTTCGGGAAAAAATCCTCTGGTTTTAGAACTTTGTAAAAGTGGAGCTTGGTAAAAGCATTAGAAGGTACGTATGTGCTTCTAGCTCCATATCTGGCACTGAGTAAAAACCAGGAGTTCAGTATCACTTTTTCTGACTAAAACTTTAGTAAAAGTCATAAGCTTTCATAAGGGGCATGGTGGCTCATATGGTTAGGACATTGGATTGGAGGTTATCAAGGCCACATTTGAGACCTGTGTGCTGCTGGGGGTGGGAGGGGAGGTGTCAGGCCTGCCCAGCTAGGTCCCTAGGAAAGAAAGACCCTTGACTCCATTTGATTGAAATGATAGGTTCTTTTATTAAGGATTACTGGTTGCGGCAAAAATAAAGCTAGAATTAAAATTCCCACGCCAAGTGTTATAAATTTTCCCCTTCTCCCTGGCCCTCCCCCCTTGCCCGGTGTGTCTTCATCCAATGGCATACAACATGGGTGTTTTGGGAACCGCTCGGATGTTTGGTGCCATTTGGTGCAGTTTGCATTCCTTTCCCGAGCTCCGCGGTCTTGAAGATTGGAACAGACCGGCTCTCACACCTCTAGCTTCTGTCAAGCTTGTCACTTGCCCCCTGCTCATCTCTACTCTCTACATGCCAATTGCTTGCTTCCCCTTCTCCCCATTCCCAACAATTTATGATCTGGTTGCCAGCAAAGAGCAAAGTGCAAAGCGCAAAGCTGAAGATGGCAGATCTGACAGGCAAGGTGAGCTCTTCACTTCAACTCCTGCCGGGGACATGAAAGGATCCCCCAACTGGGTGCGCCCCCCTCTGGGCAACGGTAATGTCGCCGGTTAATTTTTTTCAACCCGGAGCACCTCAGAAGCATCTCAGGCGTGATGAGATATGTTTTCATGAGCTACGCAAAAGCTTATGACTTTTAAGAAAAGAGAAGATGCTACCTGAGTAAATATGGCAATCCTAGAAAGGCTAGAAGGTGGAAAATCCTGGGCACTGGAAAGCCGGTTTGATGTAGTGGTTAAGGGACCAGGCTAGAAGCCAGAGGTCTTGAGTTTTACTCTTGCCTTAGTCATGAAAGCCACCTTTGGGCCAGTCACTCACCCTCTTAGCCCAACCCACCTCACAAGGTTGTTGTTGTAGGGAAAATAGGAAGAGGAAGGAGTGTTGTGTGTGTTCACCACCTTAAGTTATTTATAAAAAGAAAGGTGGGATATAAATTAGATTAGAGAGAGAGAGAAAGAGGGCGAGAGATGGGAGAGAGAGGGAGGGAGGGAGAAAGAGAGAGAGAAAGAGAGAGGGAGAGAGACATAAATAGATTATAAATACCATAGTAGTTGGGGACAAACAAAGATGCCACATGTTTCTTGGGGCAATCAATTTTTCATTAATGAGTATTATCAATTTGGGGGCTCCATTACATCAGAGGATGTAGGGGTTTTTCCAATGCTCACCCCTTATCATTTACTTGTTTTTATTAAAGCCAAAACATCCTCGAGCTTTGGATGCCTGGTATCTGTTAGCTGCTCAGCATTTGCTTCTTCTTGGTGTTTGCCTGTTTGGTTGCAAAAGATCTGCTTGTTATGCACAGTTTGCCTTGGTCACATGGATGATGTGACCAGAGGTTTTCTTTGTCAGCTGCCTTGTCCCTGTGCCTGATGATGATTTGGGCTGAGCGGGAATGATTGGGACAAGGCCTCTGTGTCTAAGGGAGGACTAGAATCCCACACCAGCACTTAAATCATCATTCTACACTGGCTCTTGATTGGCTATACTCTCCTCCTCTCAAATATTGTCTCTCATTAATCCTGCCAGTATGGTGAAGGCTGATAAAACATCTTTCCTTCTAGTCACCAAACATACTGACTCCTGAGCTGGATTCACATAATGTGCTTTGTAGGTCTATTGAAAACCTTTTGCTGGTGGGCTCAGTGTTATGCAACCCTAGCCTCTGTTGAGGTTAATAATTAAATGTTATTTAAATAACATTTAAATAAAAATAAACTTTTGTTAATGCAGCCCCTACCATGACTCTCAAAGACAGAGAAGGTAAATAACCCTCCTTGAGTAAAGCCCTCAAAATGGGTCAATTCATCAATGTGTTTTACATATTATAAGGCAGCCATCATGATGATTGAATTAAGTTCCGTGAGTTTCTGAATGATAAACTACGTACACCACTAGGATTCATGGATCAAACCTAGGCAGAAACTAGCCACCCATGGTTTAATCATTTGGGTGAACCTAGATTCTATAAAGCTACTGCCCATCTAATATTTGATTTAGGACTACCGGAAGAGGACTGCAAAAATCCAAATGACCCATATAAATGGCAGTAGTAAATTTATTTTTTGTGCTGCCATCTAATGCTAGTTCAAGGATATGCAGCTCAATTCTGATAAATTTACCGGTAGTTTCTGGAACAAGAATCTGAATAAATTTAAAATAGAAGTCACGTGTTCTTATTTTCTCATTGTATTTTTCTGCTTCTGCAGATTACCTCTGTCTATCAGGACAAAAGTGTCAAAGTCCCAGGCTCTGCTTCACAGAGTCAGTCAGGTACGTGGTGTGCTTCCCGTAACTTTTGCTTTTTTTAACTCTGGCCAAAATCAGAGAGGAATAGAGCTGGGAATAACTACTAGATGTCCTCCTGGTGCTACTTTAGTACGATTTATGGTATGTTTCGAGGTTGATTCAAAAACATTAGATTCTGGGTTCCAAATAGCTGGCAAGAGAAAGGCTACTCAGTATTGGAAAGGATCATTTTATGCTTCTGAGATACACTTTGTGTCATTGTTAATTCAGCTGAATTACACTTACTCATTTAGCAACTACCTTGTTTAGCAATAATTTGCAAATACACCAGTAATTTTAAAAAAAATCTAACTAATGCACACATTTACACCAAAGTTCCCACCTTTTTAAGCTGTTAAGAGTTGAAAGCTACTACTCTGAAGCTCTCCTTGGTGTCTAGATATACTCTAGCAGCCTTCCTTACTCTGGTACTTCCCAGATGAGTTGGATCTGAAGCCAAGGAGGTGCATATGGGTGGCATTGGGCTGGAGAAAGTTGAGCCTCAGATAATAATTCTTAATTTTTAAGAAAGCTGCTTTAAGTAAATAGTTCCATAAATCAACAGGAAGACTCTCTGAGTGATTTTTGACACTGTACAACTTCTGCTCATTATTGGTGGTCTTATCATGCTTTGCTAACAAGCATTTTATAAAACACATTGTTTTCCCCTCTGCTCCTACCATAGTTCACTTTCTCCTACCATATTTTACTTTCGTGCCTTTAATTTCTTCAACATAACTTTTTTTCTGCTTTGCATATTCCCCCCCCCCAAAAAAAATGGTTTGATGGGTAGATATGTATGCATGAATGTAATTTTTAGTACCTTAAGGCAGCTTGCAACATCTCTAATTATGGGAAATTTTAAAAAATGAAATTGAGATTTTAGGGGGTACTGAGACATCCGGTAGCCTGCTGAAATGAGATTATCACAGAACAAAGAAACTGATCAAAGAATTGCTCTTTCTTTCTGCTTTCTCAAGTGTCAGGACAGTGATCAAGTGCCCAGGCAATTAGTTCTTTTTAATAATAAACACACAAATAAATAGAGGGATTTTAAGCTTTATTATTAGCTCAAGCGAACAGATTTAAAAGCATAACAAAAAAAGCATACATACCAAGCAAGATAATACCCAAATTTCTTACAAAGCTATTAGGACCTCCTTAATAATGGCAGCAGAGATACCCCATGGGTAACCAGTTTACATAATACCTAATGCTAAATTCTGTGCAGAAGCTCTCCATAAACAACACAACCCCAAGGTTTTAAATGAAAACCCTGTCATTATGACTTCAGAGCAATAGTAATAGTACTCAGACTTATGTACCGTTTTGCATAGTGCTTTACAGTACTCTCTAAGCGGTTTACACTTTACAGCATATTGCCCCCAACAATCTGGGTCCTCATTTTACTGACCTCAGAATAATGGAAGGCTGAGTCAACCTTGAGCCGATTAGGATTGAACTCCTGGCAGTCGACAGAATTAGCCTGCAATGCTGCATTCTAACCACTGTGCCACCACAGCTCATGGCCTTGCAATGGTCAGGAGACTGCAGGACTTGACCTTTGATTGTCTGGCACATGTCGCCAGCATGAGAATTGAGAGTCTGAGAATTTCACAGTGAGAAAAGCTTTGAAACTACATGAAGATTCCTCCCCTTTTTCCTGTATTTGGTAAGTAAGAGTAAAAAACAAAAAGGTTAGTTTAGAATAAACAGTAAAACACCTAGACATTTTTTAATCTGAAGGAACACTAAACTCCTTGAATATCACAGGGGTGAAATCTACTTACCTTCGCTACTGGTTTGCAAATGTGGGTACACGCGCCACCTCTGTGCATGCACAGGACCTTCCGTGCATGCGCAGAGCATCAAAAATGGATGTGATGATGTCCAGGTGGGTAGGTGGAGCCTGCTCCTGAGCGTGATTGAAAGGTAAGTAGATCAGCGAGAGGGTGTATCCTCTGTGCCACGCAATTTAAATTAGCTAGAAATCCTGCTTTCTAGCTAATATAAATCACCTGTCACAGCTGATCGCCGGAAATAGCGGTTCGCCCGAACCAGTAGCATTTTTTACTACTGGTTAAGGAGAACCGGTCCAAACCGGTAGCATTTCACCCCTGGAATAACAATGTTTTCCCACATTGCCACTATACTTTACTAGACTCTATTTATATTAAGGCAGGGGTCTCAAACTTGGCAACTTTAAACCTGACGAACTTCAACTCCCAGAATTCCTTAGCCAGCTGGGGAATTCTGGGAGTTGAAGTCCACCAGTCTTAAAGTTGCCAAGCTTGGATACCCCTATATTAAGGCATGCAAACTTTGACAAGAGCTCTGTTTCATTCCACAGAACAAGAGGATGCAAAAGTCACTGCAAACACTAGCCTTGAGGGAAGTGCATCAACCCACCGATCTGTGTTTGAGAAAGTCTCCACTGCTCTTTCAAAAGTTTTCTCTCGAACATCAACCAGCAACCTGACCCAATCTGCAACAGTTGAAGAGAAACCCCCAGGGGATTAGGGCCCCTAATAAAAAAAAAATTCTTTATATAGTTGAAAGAATAAATATTTTCATCAGAAACAGGAACCTTTGCTCTATGCTTGTAAAGTAGGAGGCCCATCAGGCAGTTGTATTTGTAGAATAATCTACATAAGCAAAATATGGTGTCTATCCTGGATCATGTCACCAGGCATGTAGTCCACTATTTTCTCATCTTCCAATATTTTTCCATGCCACAGAAAGCCTGTAATTCATTATGATTGGAAATTTCATAATGTTCCTTTCTTCCTGAAGGGCAATTCATCAATAGTGCCCTAGAAGTTTCTCAGAGTGTGCACAGTGTGACTACTATTTTGAGACAACCCAGGAGCGAAATAGAGTACAGAGAGGTTTTGTCTTTCAAACAGTGGTCTACAAGGTACCATATTTTTCAGAGTATAAGATGCACCGGAGCATAAGACCCATCAAGATTTTTAAGAGGCAAATTTGCACTTTGCAGACCTCCCAAAAACGGCCCGTCTTTCATGAAAATGGGCTCATTTTTTCTTCAAAAAAAAAGGGCATGAATAGCCTTTAGGAGGCTTATAGAGTGCTCCTCGGGGCTTGGGGGGGCAAAACTGATTTAAAAATGGCCAATATTTCACTCATTTTTGCCCTATGCATTCCCCAGCGGCACTCTGGAAGCCTCCATACGGCTATGCACAGCCATCTTGGTGAAGGGGGCAGGGTTTCGGGAGGCCAAAAATGCTATATTCAGTGTATAAGACGCAGCCAGATTTTCATCCTCTTTTTTTGGGGAAAAAGGAGATCTTATACTCCAAAAAATACGGTGTGTATGCATGTGTGTGTGTGTGTGTGTGTGTGTGTGTGTGTGTGTGTGTGTGTATATATATATATATATATATATATATATATATATATATATATATATATAAATAAATGTATGTATGTATGTATGTGTATATATATAGTGTGTGTGTATGTGTACATACATATACACAACATACACACATACATGTACACCAGGCAATCAATCAATCTTCAACTATAACACGGAAGCACACATACACACACAGTGAAACCACCCTCACAGGGCCTCTCTTATATAGACAGCCTCTTAAAGTGGTAACCCTGTTGACTCATTCTCATTGCATCATCTTGGTTTACAGCCTTACAGCAGCTGGTCAGCTATTAAATCATCATTACCTTAACAAAGTTTATTAATGAAAATATACATTTGCATTATCTTCTTTCTTAAGTAATAAGGGTACGCACAAGAGTTTTTTTATTTAAATTATGCAACAACCAGATCAGTTCCTGCTCTTCACTCTTGAAGTGGCTGAGCTGATCAAAAGAAAGCAGTGAGGTGGCTGTGGTGGTTTCACTGAATGGGAGTGACAATAGTAGCAGCAGCAGCTCCAGGAGGCTGCCCCAAGATGCAACACTGGGCTTTCTATTGAACAAGATCTGCAGGAAGAAGTTGTGTTGGCACCCAGATTGTGGGCCCTCTCTGAGGGGGCTAAAATTTCTCCCCCTATCATCAAAGATGGAACAAGATGCACAAATCGGGATGACGGAAACCACAGCCACTCAGTCTTGAAGGGATTGAGCTTGAGCCTGTTCCTCCCAATCCAGATCCGCACAGCCTCCAGGCATCGGGACATCACATCGAGGGCATCGTTTGGGTGGTTTGGGGTAGAGATGAAAAGTTGGGAATCATCAGCATATTGATGATACCGTACCCCAAAACCAAAGATGATCTCACCCAGTGGTTTCATATATATGTTGAACAGGAGGGGTGAGAGAACCTACCCCTGGGGCACCCCACAAGTGACGCACCTCGGGGTCGATCCCTGCCCTCCAGTCAACACAAACTGAGACTGATCTGACAGGTAGGAAGAGAACCACCGTAAAATGGTGCCCCCACTCCCAACCCCCCGAGTCGTCGCAGTAGGATATCATGGTCAATGGTATCAAAAAGCCGCTGAGAGGTCTAATAGGACCAGGACAGAGGAGCAGCCCCTGTCCCGGGCCCGCCAGAGATCATCAACCAGCACGACCAATGCCGTCTCCGTGCTGTATCCAGGCCTGAAACCCGACTGAAACGGATCTAGGTAGACAGCTTCATCCAGGGACTGGGAAAGCTGACGTGCTACCACACTCTCAACAACCTTCACTACAAAGCGAAGGTTGGAGACCAGACGATAGTTGGCTAAATAAGCTGGGTCCAGGGAAGGCTTCACCAGCGCCTCCTTCAAGGCGATGGGAAAGAACCCCTCTCGCAATGAAGCATTGGTAATTGCCTGGAGCCAGTCTTGTGTCACCTCCCGGGAAGCTGAGACTAACCAAGAGGGACAGGGTCAAACTCATCCCAGATGGTCTCCACAAGATTCATCCCCGTCGACTCGCCCGAATCTACCCAGTCAGAGTCCAAGCCTGCCCAGATCTGAGCAATTTTATCCTGCAGATACTGAACAAATTCTTCGGCCCTACCCTGCAAGGGGTCATTCCCAGTTCCTTGGTTAAGTAAGGAGCAGGTCACCCTAGCAGTGTGGCTGGACAGTTATCTGCGGATGCAATAAGAGTGGGAAAATGTTGCTGTTTTACCGCTTTTATCGCCACTAAGTAGGATTTAATATGAATTCTTACTAGTGTTCGATCAGATTTGGACCTGCTGGCCCTCCACCCACTCTCTAGGTGTCTTTTCCAGCATTTCATCTCCCGGAGCTCCTCGGTAAACCAGGGAGCTACCCGGGATGGACACAGGGTCAGAGGCCGCAAAGGCAGAACACGATCCAAAGCCCCAGTGGCTGCCCTATCCCAGGGCTTCAGTCGAGTTGTGAGCAAGGGATTCAGGAAAAGTCCCAAGCTCCATCAGGAACCTTTCAGGGTCCATCAGGCGCATGGGGCGGAACCATCTAGTTGGTTCCGCCTCCCTGCGGTGAGGGGTAGCAGTATGGAAGTCAAGCCTGATGAGGAAATGATCCGACCATGACAAGGGTTGGATAGAAATATCCCCTAAATCTAGATCATTCATCCACTGCCCAGAGACAAAAATCAGGTCGAGCGTGTGTCCCCCATTATGGATGGGGTCTTGAATTAACTGAGTTCGGTCCATAGCCGTCATGGAAGCCATGAACTCCCGAGCTGACTTGGATGTCTCGCTAATGGAAGGCAGATTGAAATCCCCCAGGTTCATAAGCCTGGGGAAATCAACCGCCAATCCAGCTAACATATGCAGCAGCTCCGGCAGGGCCGATGAAACGTAACAGGGAGACAAGTACGTAACAAAAAGGCCCACCTGAACTCCAAGGCCCCATTTCACAAAAAGGGACTCACACCCGCATATCTGAGGCACAGTGACCTCCTGAGGTCTGAGACTTTCCCTAATAACCACTGCCACCCCCCCACCCCTGCCTTGGGCTCTCGGCTGGTGAAACGCCCAGAAGCCTGGTGGGCATAATTCACTAAGGGGAACACCCCCTTCATGGCCCAACCAGGTCTCCGTAATGCACACCAGGTCTGCTCTACCCTCTTGTATGAGGTTGTAAATGAGGGGAGCCTTATGTACCACGGACCTGGCATTAAGCGACACCAGCCGGAGACCAGGGTCCTGTAATCCCGAGCACCCAGGGGTGTGAGAAGGGTGATGAGGGTCGGAACGCGCGATCGCTCTTAAACAGCGGACCGGCGTCCCCCGAACATAATTTGGCCCTCGGCCCCCACCATATCTGCCTCTCCCACAAAGAGTAGAGATGGTGAATCCCCCCAATGGAATGGCTTAATGTCTCCCCCGGAATCCCAACCCTTCCCAGCACTCTTGCACCACCACCACCCAAAGACAACCAGAAAAAGTCAAAGGAAAAAGGCACAGAGATCTCAGTGAATCCTTTCCACAAACCCCACTCATTTCCTTGATTGCTTCTTCTGAGGCTTGAAGGGTAAATAGCCAAGAGAGAAAAGGATGCTCCATTAGAAAACACATATCACCACTCACATCAAATATGAAAGAGGCTATATTTCCATTTCTTTTCTGATGGTTCTTGTCTTTAAGCTGGCCTCGGCTTTGCAGCTCCCGGTGTTTTTTTGGGCTCCCTCCTGAACAACCATCCCAAAAGCACAGCTCTCCTTTGGTGTCCAGAGGCCAACCTCGTCTGCCTCTCCTGCCATTTCTTCTGGATAGTGTGGGTAGCTTCTAAGGCTGCACTGATCACAGTGGCGCTGGGATCATGACTCGCGGAGTGTAGAGCTGTGAAGGGTGAGATGAGAAGCACTGAGACAAAAAGATTAACCCAAAACTAATCGGCTACCATGTCCCAAAGGTGCTTTTTTCAAGAGGCAACTGAATTGAATTGAATTTATTATATTTCTATGCCGCCCTTTTCCCCTAAGGGGACGCAGGGCAGCTCACAACCCAAGTCAAGGGGGGGGGAGGGTACAAATAAGGAATAAAAAAGACGAAGAGAACAATACCACAATTAAAAGCACACCACAACCATACCATTCGAGGGGGGACAAAAGCTTATTAGCCCCAGGCCTGTCAGAACAGCCAGGTTTTAAGGGCTTTGCGGAAGGCCTGGAGGGTGGTGAGGGTTCGAATCTCCATGGGGAACTTGTTCCAGAGGGCTGGAGCAGCCACAGAGAAGGCCCTCCTCCGGGACTCCCTAGTTTTTCTTTGAAAACGTTTCATTTCTCATCCAAAGAAGCTTCTTCAGCAACCATGACCTTGATGGTTGAGAATCTCCATAGACAATTGGCTACCATGTTTCTGGTCCTTCATACCATCTTGATAAAAGCCTTTTTGTGCATAAGCTATTTATATATCCATTGTTACCATAGCCTAACATTCATATTTAATCATTGCAGCTTCAGACTCCTTTTTAGTTAAAGGTTATTTTGGTTATTTTTTTAGACATCTGTATCAGGTCCTGATAGAATCCTGACTTGGGTTTGTATCACACACTAAAGTCTAGACTAAAAATCAACTGGATAATTTATGGATAATAGATTGCGCAAATCAAGCGATACCTTTGTGGACTGTGTGAACCAAACCAGAGGTGGGTTGCTCCCGGTTCAGCCCGGATCAGGCGAACCGGTAGAAGCGATGGTGGGAGCATATTATATGAACATGGCAATTTATGAATCCAGGTGAAGGACTTTTATTGTGTGAGCCCAACATGTTAGGACAGGTAATGTCTCACTGCAGTATGCACATTCACCCCCAAACCTTAATTCAATAACAAAATAGTGTGTTGTACTGTTCTGACCGAGGTTTTCCCAGCAGCACAAAGCGAGTCCTCGTCCCAATAAACCCCCATTATTTAATTTACGGTGAATTCCTCCCCAGCAAAGTCTTTCCTCTCCCACAGTCTTTCAAGATAGTTCACAATTACCGACCTTTAGCAGGCTTTATCAGGCTTGGAGAGAGTCTTTCAGATGCCGTAGTACTTGGCAAGAATGCAGGAATGAACTAATGGTCTCCTGCAAACCTCCCTCCCCATTGGCTCCTCTTTTATTGCCTATGGGAGGGGCCATTCACTGTCCACCTGTTCCTTTACTCCCAAGTTGGCCCTTGTTCCTTAACTATTCCTTTCCTCTGGCAACTCTGCGCACTATGCACACTGGGAACAGGCTGCAGCTGTCAGTCTGTCTGACTGATGTCTGACTCCAAAGGCAGCTGATAACTGTCAGATAGCCCTGGCCCCATCTCTGCCTCCAACACAGAGCCCTCATCAGAGCCTTCTCCAGACTCCAGGCCTGGCCCATGTTCCTCCCCAACCTGCTTACTATCTCAGTCTGCCACCAGCTCTGGTGGCCGCTGGTGGGCTACAACATTTACAAGCACAATTATAGTACATTGATAGTGTACGTATAACTTAGTTATTCATTGCTGATAGTGGATTGAAATATTTTCTTTGCATTGTTTGCTGCCAGTGGAGGAGAACAGTGATTTCAAGAGTCAAGGCACAGGATGTTTGGTGGAAACCAGGGCAACGGCCTCAATCTCAGTGAAAGTTTATCACGTGACCATGGATTTTATCCACATTGTAACGTTTTATTTGCTCTTCCTTCTTGGGATCATTTAACTACTGTTAATATTTAAATCAAATATACCTTTGATAATGCTGTCCCTAACAGGACCTTCAAGGAACCATTATAACTCACATCTGGAATATAGTTCTGCACCTGTGCTCTAGTCAAAAAACTTCACATGCAACACTTACCTTGTAAGAGATGTTCTACATCAAACTGTCCAAGATGCTGGGTTTCCACCTTCTCTACAAGAATTCCTAGTATAAGTTAAATAGATTAATAACAATACAATGAAATATATATATATATATATATATATATATATATATATATATATATATATATATATATATATATATATATATATATATATATATATATATATATAAATAAATAAATAAATAATATTTTAAAGTCACAACCCCTGGTATGCCCCAATTATGGGAGGAAGCTAACTGCTTCCATTCTCTGTCAATCGGCTCGTCACAAGAGTCCATCATGACAGAAACCCAATATTTTTACTGTTGCCTTTGTTATATTTGTGTTTTATTTGTGCTGATAAATAAATAAAGGGAGACTAGTATAGATCTATTTCAAGCTATTTAGCTCTCATCAGCTAGCCATACCCAGGTTCGAATCCCAGTAAGGGTATGGCTAGCTGATGAGAGCTAAATAGCTTGAAATAGATCTATACTAGTCTCCCTTTATTTATTTATCAGCACAAATAAAACACACACACACACACACACACACACACATATGAATTGAATAATTTAGAACTTTTTGTTTTAAAATGGATAAGGATAATAATGAATCTATTTATATATGATAGAGGATTGGTGATATAATGTATAATCCTGTGTATATTATAAAGATATCCTCTTGTTGATAAATAATTTTAATAAGGAAGTAAACAAAAATTGGTATATATATATGAAGTGAGTATTTGGAATACCTTGCTGAAAAATGAAGGAATAACATTTTTGTTTGAATGTATGATGTACAAGGACAATAATGAACAAAAGCATACTCGATGGACAAATGATTATATAAAGGTATATTGTTATTAAACAGACAATCAAGAATGTAAGGGAATTAGGTTTATTGAAAAGAAAGAAATATTAACCGTAATTGAATATATGTTCTACGATGAAAGTGAGGTATCTAGTAATATTAAACGGAAAATCTGTGATTGTATATATGATTGAGAATATAGATGCAAAAACACTTGTAACCAAATGACATGCTGTATGTAATGGATGAGAATTTTTTATGTTGTTTTTTATGTTTAAAAAATAAAAAAACTGCAAAAAAAAAAGAATTCCTAGTATAAGTAAAAGAATACATAAGTGTGCATGGCTGCAATACGCTGAATATGTGGATTTCACCATGTAAATGTCAGGCCTGGAATCCATCTTTTGCCTTGACACTGCCACATTCAATGCTTAGGGAAATGGGAGGGGGGATTAGATAGAGTATGGGAGATATACAGTCATAATAACATTCCTTTCTCAGAGAGTCAAGGACATCTTCCCCTGTATCTGGAAGGGTGTGACTGGGAGGCATCTCCAGTTGGGACGGTGCCTGATTGGGCCATGTGATGGACATGTGGGTGCTGGGCAGGGACTTGGACTTTCATTTGGGTGGGGAAAACCTGGAAGCTTTCAGATTCAGGTTTTCCCAGGGGTGCCAATATGACATCTCTAATAAAATGGAACTTTGAGGAACTTCGACCCTTAGAGTCTTCTTTCTTTGGGGGTGTTACTTGGAACCCTGACAGTTAAACTACAGTGGCAGTGAGTAGGTTGAGGGTCAACATACATGAATCCCACCATTAGTTCGTACAGAATTGGGTAGCCCAGTGCATTCTAGCGAGCCTGATGACAGTCTTCACATTTTGTGTGAACCAGGGGACCGTGTTATGGTTTATTCAGTTTTGTTAACTTGGGTGTAGGATTTAGCTTATAGTATTATGGAAATCTAATCAAATGGCTTGCCTGCCAGCTTGCATGCCACAAGCCTGATTTCTTCCCAGTTACAACATATATACTGAGCCACCTCTGCCATGACAGCTTCCAGCAGCAATGGGTTTCTCTGAGCCTAAGGGACACATGAGAAAGGGAATGCAGGAAAGAAAGTGCTATAAAGAAGGAACTGCCACCTATTTACTTGGATAAATATCTAAAGGGAGGGAGGCATGATCAGCTTTTAAAAAAATCCAGAGTGTTGAAAGAAAAAAACATCTATTTTGTAATAATATTATATCAATTTAAGAAAAACAATCTACCCATGGATCTCCTAGTAGCTAACCTTGAAAGCCTCATGGCCATTTGTTCAAACACTTTGAAAAGAGGATGACAAACATTTACAGAAAATGGAAGCCAAGTGATACCTCTAAGTTTCTTCCTCAGGGTTGTAGTAGTTTTTACTCATTGTTTTTCTTATGTACAGATCTCTCAATTGACCCAAAGGCTTTGTTTAGAAACATGCTTACCCAGCTGAGGTAAAGGTACGGCAGATACATTCAGAGAACACACTAAACTTGATTAGCATTAATCTTGGTTAGATTTTCTTGGGCTTAGCACATTGTGTGAAACTTTCTCAGCTGATTGGTGTGTGTGTGTGTGTGTATAATTGATTGATTCAGTTTAGAATTCAAATGGGGAATGTGAACAACTTCAGTATGTGAGGTAAGATCAGCATGTGAGGTTATAATATGCAGTAAGACAAGATTTGCAAAGACATAGGAATAGTCATATCAATTTTGTTTTGTTTTATTTTTTCTGGTAAGATCAAAGAATTTGAAAGAATATAGAGAACTTTGTTAATAAAAATGATAATGGTTCTCAAACATTATTAAGCGCAAATAGAAATATATACTAGTTCCATAGCAAGGAAGATAAAACAGGAATGGTTAAATGGATCATGTTATTCAAAAGGGGAGAATATATTTGAGTATGTTTTTCACTTGGATATCACTTCTGGATTTTGTGCTTGTGATGAAAAAAGATGAAACTTTGACTTTGGTTTATTGATCAGATAGATTTGTCGTTGTGGAAATGGCTAGTTAAATATTAATTTGTAAAAGCAAGAAGTTGAGGCTGGAGTATTTTTATCTTGTACTGTCCTAAAAGGGGTCAGAAGTCAACACTTTTTTTTCTTTTTTTCCCTTATACCTCACACCTTCCTTTCCCTTCTCTTTTCCCTTCCCTTAATTTCCTAATTTCTATTTTTCTTGTATTTTGTATATCAAATAAATAAATAAAACGTCTGGGAGAGGAGAAAAAAAGGAACAGTTATATATGGTTGCCATAGGGAACCTATGCTTAGCTGCCTGACCATGTCAAAAGAAATTGCCTAGCTCAAATTTGTCTGCTTACCAGCTGTTGACTAACTCTGTCCATGAGGTGGGAGTGTTGGATATCTGAGAGGTCCATCAGCAATAAATCTGAACTTGTACTTTTTAAGCATCCACACAGACCCATGAAGGGGGAACATGAGATAAAGGCCATTTGGCAGGCCTAAGCAGAAAAGAAAGGCAAGTTTATTATACTACATCCCTTCTGCTACTTAGATCCAAGCCTCCTAGCCCAGGGATGGCCCTTGGCCAGCCCAGAACTGTATTACATTGCACCCAATTCAGAGGTGGTATTCAGCAAGTCATGTCAAGTTCTGGAGAACCGGTCGCGGAAATTTTGAGCAGTTCGGAGAACCGGTAAATACTACTTCTGACTGGCCCCGCCCCCATCTATTCTCTGCCTCCCAAGTCCCAGCTGATTGGGAGGGAATGGGGATTTTGCAGTATCCTTCCCCTGGAGTGGAGTGGGAATGGAGATTTTGCAGTATCCTTTCCCTGGAGTGGGGAGGGAATGGAGATTTTACAGTATCCTTCTCCTGGAATGGGGAGGGAATGGAGATTTTGCAGCATCCTTCCCCTGGAGTGGAGTGGGGATGGAGATTTTGCAGTATCCTTCCCCTGGAGTGGGGAGGGAATGGAAATTTTGCAGTATCCTTCCCCTGGAGTGGGGAGGGAATGGAGATTTTGCAGTATCCTTCCCCTGGAGTGGGGAGGGAATGGAGATTTTGCAGTATCCTTCCCCTGGAGTGGGGAGGGAATGGAGATTTTGCAGTATCCTTCCCCTGGAGTGGAGTGGGAATGGAGATTTTGCAGTATCCTTCCCCTGGAGTGGAGTGGGAATGGAGATTTTGCAGTATCCTTCCCCTAGAGTGGGGAGGGAATGGAGATTTTGCACTATCCTTCCCCCGCCATGCCCATCAAGCCACCCCACAAAGACATGCCCATCAAGTCACACCCACAGAACTGGTAGTAAACAATTTTGAATCCCACCACTGAGCCAATTCTAGTGCAATTGAAATCTGAAATCTCAAGAGAAGCCATGTTGCGGAGGGACATGGTACGCTGCTCAAAGAGGAAAGATTGTATTGTTTTCAAGCATACCTGGGCCACTTGTGGGCAAGGATCATGGAAGTGCAAGAGGAGGGCAGCCAAAGCACCCCCCACTTTCTTGGCAAAAAACTTGGAAAGCCTCAGTGGAACTGTCTTGGCTAGTTCACCAAGTAGCTCAAAGGCTGCAGCACGGACAGCATCATGTTCCTGCAAAAGAACGGGAAAATTAAGCCCATCTTCAGGAAATAAGGTTTTCTTTGACAGCAGGAAACACAATATCCAATATTTCCAAGGTGGGTTGGGGTAGTAGAACCAGGCAATTCCTCTATGGATAGGGGGTCAGGGGTGCACAACCTATGACCCATTGAATACATGTGTCCCCCGCCCAATTCTACTCATGCAAACTTCTTGCTACTTTCCTGTTATCAATGACATTTCAGTGGGATTCATAACTGCTGCTGAAAAGTATGGTACTATTTTTTCACAATGTCATTTTTCTTTGTACCTGTCAAGCTCTTTATCCTTTTATTTTATATAAAACATGGGCAAGAGTGAGTTGAAATAAATATCTGTTTATTATGAGAGATGGAGAATTCGCTGGAGATCCAGACAGTCCCAATGTTTATGCTGCACATTTATAGTTTATCGCTTTATGTGTATTGCTTTATAATTTGATTGCCTCCCTTAACACTTCATATTTATCATTTTATAGTTTGATTGCCTCCATTTCCCCATCATATTCTACCTGCTTCCTCCATATAACACCAAAATATTTCATTGCCTCTAAATGTAGGCCTCAACCTTCTCCACAAGAATGATGGAATTCCAGACTCATAACTGAGTACCAGTAGAAGGATTCCTATAATCTTTAACTGATTGCAAATTTATGACAATTTGTTGTCATAAGTTGTAATAATAATGGCTGGTTTAAGTGTGTTCAGGTGAAATTCAGAGGTGGTGGTGGTGGTGGTGGTGGTGGTGGAGGAGGAGGAGGAGGAGAGGAGGAGATGGTTTTTCAGTGGCAAAGGCTCCAATGCTTGGATTTCCAGATTCAGAAGCAAATATTAATTGCTGAACAGCAATAAAAAAGGAAAGACTCTTCTTTTCTAATTCCACTTATAAACTCCCTAGAGAGAGTTGGGTATACCGTATAATTCTAGTTTAGGAGGACTGGGTTCAACACTTGTCTACTAAAGTAGTAACAGGAGAATGATCTTTCTGTGGCCTAACTTACATGCTGGAGATGTGCACAGGCTTGGCTGACCACAATCTGGAAAGTGCAATCTGCAGGCCATTTCCCAAGACATCTGCATAGCTTGCATAAGGCATGTAGACTTTCAGTGTTTAATTCTGGGCTGGAGTTGTCCTGCAGAGCTTGGAGAAGTGGCTTCAGCAAAGCTTTCTGGTACTTCTTGGCCTGCGAAACAATTCTTGTATTTGTCAACGCCTGGACTACTTTTATCCCCTACAATCCGCTTGTAATCTCTATTACTAGCAGAAGGTATATAAAAGTAACTAACAGATTGTGGAATGATTATTTCAGGTCAATATAATAACCAGAAGCTCTCTTCCCATTAACAAGTCCAGTATGCTATGTCCATCTTCCTTTCCTTCTCTGTAGTGTCCTCTTTCTTTCATCTTAGAGAACACACTTTTTTGGAGGACTCTTCTCCTTGGGCTATTCCTTCCTCAGACATCTTCTTTGTTCTTTATTTGGTCCTCCTTGATAAACAGTTCAATCAAGGACAGTCAAAGATTATGTTTCCTGGCCAACCTCTCTCTGAGAAGAGCAGCTCAGCCAATCACTGCCAACAATATGTATTCAACTTAAAGCAATCCACAAAATCCCTGTTCCATTATTAGAGTATGGTCGTTCCTCTCCCTCCCCTTCTTGTTTAGAACTAGATGTCTAGGTTTTGCACTTTCCGGCTTACCTCTTCTGGAGCACCTTTTGCCATGTTCCCCAGCCCCCTCACGGACAAGATACGCATAAGATAATTCCCACTTTTAACTTGGGTCAGTAATAAATGCAAAAGAAGGTCCAGTGTTTCTGGTTTCTTCAAGAGAGGATGACCTATAAGCTGAAATACCAAAATTACAGTTACTGAATTTCCAAACTGGCCATTGGAAATGGATGGTTTAATAGTTCACTCTTTCCCCCCACTAAAAGATAGTAGGAATATACTGTATGTACTATACACATACACTATGTTTCTTAATTATTATGGCATATGGCACGGCTTATGCATTGTTCCCCTCCTCCACAAGACTAAGGCTATCACATCCCAGCCCTATGTTGCTATTTCTCTTAGTTCTTTTACTTTACACTATTTGAAATAATATCTCACCTCCATGCAGAAGATCAAGCTAACATCTTTAGATGTTGCTCTGGGGGACTGCAGAGAAGAATGGAGATGAAGGAGTAGCCCATCTAAAACGGGGTTCTTTGTATGCATCAAGGCCCTGATGAAGGAAGCAATCAAGTGCCGACTAACTTGGCATCAAAGGATCTGTTTCTTCTCAAGATTACCCCAAAACTGGACTCCCCACATCTTCCAAAAAGCTTTCTGTTATAATCCTGAACTCCCTCCCACCCTTTTAAAGTTCAAATATGCCAACTTTGCCCTTACCCTGTGGAATTTCATTTTCATCGTATTTCAAATTCTAAGTTCCACTGGTGAATTTGCTAATTCAAAGCAAAAAAACACCGGGGAATTGTGTTGAATTTCCATAGAACGTCAGATTAAAAAAGGCTGAGCTGAAATCTAAGCCTTTGATGGCAGACCTTATCGATTTAAGAAACACCTTCCTTAATTCTCAGGTTTAAAGATCTAGAGAATGATTTTTCCTGGGCTGAGTGAAAAATGGATATTTCCAATGTTAGGGATATGCCCTTTACCTGGCCAACAGGGCCACACCCTTGAGGCTGCTACTAGGATCCATCAGGAAGTCCCAGGTCTTTCCAGAGTTCAGTTCCCTTGCAATTTCTGGCAGAGCTCTGCTGAACACAGTCTGCAGTACTGCAACAGCTAGCCTGGAATGCAGAAGACCCCACGGGGGCAGAAAAGGTGCATCAGGGACAAAAAGTTTGCAAATTTTATTCATAATGATCTGAATAAACCAAGGTGGCAAATATCTACCGTACTCAGTCACCAGAAGTCAAACTCAACTCAATGGCATCTAACTATCCTGCAACCTGAAGGGCAGTCACAGGGTGGGGGAAGACAAAGAACTCATTTGCAGAATGAAAGGGAACATCTTATAGATTTACAGTAACCTTCCCCATTTGATTCAGCTCTGTAAAGGCTGGGATTAAAACACCCACATTTTCTTTCCATTTGACTAGGAATGCAGTTCCAAAATAGTTCCAAGACATCTGACAGGTTTCGAGTCAGGGAAAGCAGATCTACAGATTGCAGCAAAGGGCAGTACTAGGTTGAAGAAATTTCTTGGATGAGAAGCAAAACATCTTCTAAGAAAAACCAGAAAGTCCAGTTGCCTCTTGAAAACACACCTTTGGGACAACCATGGCCTGGATGACTGAGAATCTCCATCCATTTTGGGATGAACACCCTCGAACAGTGTGGGAAAGGGATCAGATTTCCAGAAAAACTGCAGAAAAAACTACAGGAGCCCTTTCAGCAGTTCCAAAAAGGCTCCACAGTCATTTGCACTACTCAGGTGACCCTGACACAGGTAAACCTCCAAGTGGCCTCAATGACTCTTTAAAATAATGCAAATGACCAACTGTCTGCAAGGAATAGAAATCCTTCTATTCCCCATCATTCAGTCAGAAGAAGCTTCTTGGATGAGAAATGAAACGTCTTCTAAGGAAAATAAGGAAGTCCAGTTCCCTCTTGAAAAAGCACCTTTGGGGCAACCATGACCTGGATGACTGAGAATCACCGTAGACAAGATTTCCATCTCCCAACCATAGCTCTGCTGCCAGTCTTTGCTCCTTCCCTCTTTGTTTCCAGCTAAACATACCCATCCCACTTCTTAAAAAGATACATATTGTGTTATTTCTGTGCTCATCACACATTATTGATGGGGACAGTCCAAAAGCTCTGCATTTGGGCTCCTTGATATGCCAGCATGCTATGGGCAAGCTGGATTCTCCACTCTAAAGCATAGGTTTTTCCCTCTTAGAAGCAGGAACTGCAAACAAGTGTTAGGGGAATGATTTTTTGTTCCTGCTCCTGCTGTTTCCTTAATAAAGGCACGAGTAAAAGGAACAGAGAGTATCTACAAGGCCTTGGCTGTAGCATCATTTAATCAGTGCAGGCGTGCCACAATTCTTCCACAGATTGGAGCCTCATTTGGAAGCGCCATTCCAAGTCTGCATTTTATGTTCCAGCTTTACAAATTATATTGAAAATGGCAGCAGTTGGGGAGAAATAAAAAGAAATAGCATTCACCCAACTTGAATGAACAGCAAACGCTGAAAACCACAATGGCTCAATGAAAAGACCCAACAGCTACCGCCCGATGGCAGATCAGGGGAGAGGACAGGGCTGGTACCTCATGCCTTTCCACTAGACAGTCAACTGTTTAAGAGGTCCTGGTCCTTCCTATGGAGCTTTGCTTTTTAAAGAGATGGCAGGAGCACATGTTATCCCCCAACCCAAAGACCCCTGCCACCATCAGTGAGACAACACTGATAAATACTGTAATAAATAACTGGGACTGGAGGCCAAAACATATGAGGAACGGTTGCAGGAACTGGGTATGTCTAGTTTAATGAAAAGAAGGACTAGGGGAGATATGATAGCAGTGTTCCAATATCTCAGGGGTTGCCACAAAGAAGAGGAAGTCAAGCTATTTTCCAAAGCACCTGAGGGCAGGACAAGAAGGAACGGGTGGAAACTAATCAAAGAGAGAAGGAACTTAGAACTAAGAAAGAATTTCCTGACAGTTAGAACAGTTAATCAGTTAATCTCTTTGATTAGTTTCCACCCATTCCTTCTTGTCTCCAGAAGTTGCAAATGCTCCAACACTGGAAGTCTTTAAGATGTTGGCCAACCATTTGTCTGAAGTGGTGTAGGGTTTCCTGCCTAGGCAGGGGGTTGGACTAGAAGATCTCCAAGATCCCTTCCAACTCTGTTATTCTATTCTATTCTATTCTATTCTATTCTATTCTATTCTATTCTATTCTATTCTATTCTATTCTATTCTATTCTATTCTATTCTATTCTGAACTAAATTAATAATGAAACCCAACCAAGCAGCTTAATTATTGTTAGAAGAAAACAATGAAGCCATTTACTCCAGATGATTGTCAAGGCCTCTTTCCCTGGCAACAGATTGCTAGCCAATTGATGGCTGCTGGGCAGTGCCACACAACACCTGTGCAACTATCAGATTGCAGGCAGTGAAACATTCCTGGCAACAAGTATTTAAGGGGAAGAAATGGTCAGAAACATGAGACGTTTTGAAGGAACCGTCCACTTTTAGGAAAGGCACAATGTTTACCCATGGGATGCCATGAACTTGGTCTCAAGACTCCCGTTGCTTTCTAGAGGAGAAAAAGAGAACGTTGGCATCTTATCATCCTGATGTTTGCTGAGCTGCTGCAGAAGAATGTAGCACAGCTCTGTCAGTAATGGAAACAAGGTGGCACAATCATCCAAAGCCAAGACTACCTCAGGGAGAGCCTCAAGACCCTGAAAAGGACAAAGATTGAATGGAACATCTGAATTGTATTTGTCTTGGATCTATTGCTGGTCCACCTACCCCACTCTTGTTGACCTTGACTAGCAACAGCTCTCGGTCAATTCAATTCTCCCAACATGTTAAGAAATCAGTTGTCCAGTCACTTACATTGTTTCAACTTCTATCCTCAAAACGATGGTATAGGGCACTACACAGAACAACTACAGAACAACTAGACACCAGGACAGTTTTCCCCCCAAATGCCATCACTCTGCTAAACAACTAATTCTTACAACACTGTCAAATTATCTACTAAGACTGTATTACTATTATTCTTCTCTTCCTTCCTAGTACCTATCTCTTTCCACTTATGACTATAACCATGTTGCTTATATCTTTAACATTTATATTGTTTTATTTGTTTCCCTGTATAATTTGATTGCTTATTAGTAACCTATGACTATCACTAAGTGTTGTATTTTATGATTCTTGATGAATGTATTCTATTTTATTTTTCTTTATGTACACTGAGAGCATATGCAACAAAGACAAATTCCTTGTGTGTCCAATCACATTTGGCCAATAAAAAATTCTACTCTACTCTACTCTACTCTACTCTACTCTACTCTACTCTACTCTACTCTACTCTACTCTACTCTACTCTACTCTACTCTACTCTACTCCACTCCACTCCACTCCACTCCACCCCACCCCACCCCACCCCACCCCACCCCACCCCACTCCACTCCACTCCACTCCACTCCATTCCATTCCATTCCATTTTTTAATTATTTCCCAGCCATCCACATAAAATCAGCCTCCCCACCTTGGGTATACTGATTGTTGCTTAGTCTGGAGTCCAGAGCTCTCACCCAAAGGCAGCTGCTGGTGTCATTTCTTTTCATTCTCATCCAGATGAGCAAACACTTCAGGACAGAAGGACCACTATTTTTATAGCTTGCAAGCGATGCCCAGAGTTCTCTCTTTACTCTGGAGATGGGGAAAAAGATTACATTTTAAAGCAATGGTAGTCTGCCAGTTCAGTACCATTGCCATTCACGGATATTCCCATATCCCAGGAGAACGGCAACCGGAAGCTCTTAGCAATATAGATTGAAATACAGATCATCCTCATTTAGTGACTGTTCAAAGTTACAATGACACTGAAAAAAGTGACTTGTAATATTTTTTTCACACTTACAACCATTGAGGCATCCCCATGGCCCACATGAGCAAAATTCAGATGCTTGGCAACTGACTCACATCTCTGCCAATGGCAGTGTCCTGAGATCATGAATGTGATTCCCTTTTGCGGCCTTCTGACAAGCAAAGTCAATGGGGAAGCCAGATTCACTTAACAACCGGGTTACTAACTTAGCAACTGCAGTGATTCACTTAACAACTGGGGCAAAAAGGTCATAAAATGAGGCAAAATTAAGCAAACAAACGTCTTGCTGAGCAATAGAAATTTTGGACTCAATTGTGATCGTAAATCAAGGGCTACCTGGAGTCGCAATAAACAGTATAAACCATGAGTACTAACACTACATTTATGGTAAGGCTACAGTAAAAGAATCATGCAAGTCTGAAAGAACATCTCTCTCTCTTCTTCAGGCATAGAAAAAGACACAGACACCTTTGTGTGTCCTTGTGTGTCTGATCATACTTGGCCAATAAAGAATTATTCTATTCTATTGCATTTCATTCCATTCTATTTTCTATTCTATTCTATTCTATTCCATTCCATTCCATTCCATTCCACTCCACTCCACTCCACTTTCTGTTTCTATTCTATTCTGTTTCATTGCATTGCATTCCACTCCACTTCATTTTCTGTTTCTGTTTCTGTTTCTGTTTCTGTTTCTGTTTCTGTTTCTGTTTCTGCTTCTGCTTCTGCTTCTGTTTCTGTTTCTATTCCATTCCACTCCACTTTCTGTTTCGTTTCTATTCTGTTTCATTGCATTGCATTCCACTCCACTTCATTTTCTGTTTCTGTTTCTGTTTCTGTTTCTGTTTCTGTTTCTGTTTCTGTTTCTGTTTCTGTTTCTATTCCATTCCACTCCACTTTCTGTTTCGTTTCTATTCTGTTTCATTGCATTGCATTGCATTCAACTCCACTTCATTTTCTGTTCCTGTTTCTGTTTCTGTTTCTGTTTCTGTTTCTGTTTCTGTTTCTGTTTCTGTTTCTGTTTCTGTTTTTGTTTCTGTTTCTGTTTCTGTTTCTGTTTTTGTTCTATTCTATTCCATTCCATTCCATTCCACTCCACTTTCTGTTTCTATTCTATTCTGTTTCATTGCATTGCATTCCACTCCACTTCAGTTTCTGTTTCTGTTTCTGTTTCTGTTTCTGTTTCTGTTTCTGTTTCTGTTTCTGTTTCTGTTTCTGTTTCTGTTTCTGTTTCTGTTTCTGTTTCTATTCCACTCCACTTTCTGTTTCGTTTCTATTCTGTTTCATTGCATTGCATTGCATTCCACTCCACTTCATTTTCTGTTTCTGTTTCTGTTTCTGTTTCTGTTTTTGTTCTATTCTATTCCATTCCATTCCACTCCACTTTCTGTTTCTATTCTATTCTGTTTCATTGCATTGCATTCCACTCCGTTTCTGTTTCTGTTTCTGTTTCTGTTTCTGTTTCTGTTTCTGTTTCTGTTTCTGTTCTATTCTATTCTATTCTATTCCATTCCATTCCACTCCACTTTCTGTTTCTATTCTATTCTGTTTCATTGCATTGCATTCCACTCCACTTCATTTTCTGTTTCTGTTTCTGTTTCTGTTTCTGTTTCTATTCCATTCCACTCCACTTTCTGTTTCGTTTCTATTCTGTTTCATTGCATTGCATTCCACTCCACTTCATTTTCTGTTTCTGTTTCTGTTTCTGTTTCTGTTTCTGTTTCTGTTTCTGTTTCTATTCCATTCCACTCCACTTTCTGTTTCGTTTCTATTCTGTTTCATTGCATTGCATTGCATTCAACTCCACTTCATTTTCTGTTTCTGTTTCTGTTTCTGTTTCTGTTTCTGTTTCTGTTTCTGTTTCTGTTTTTGTTCTATTCTATTCCATTCCATTCCATTCCACTCCACTTTCTGTTTCTATTCTATTCTGTTTCATTGCATTGCATTCCACTCCACTTCAGTTTCTGTTTCTGTTTCTGTTTCTGTTTCTGTTTCTGTTTCTGTTTCTGTTTCTGTTTCTGTTTCTATTCCATTCCACTCCACTTTCTGTTTCGTTTCTATTCTGTTTCATTGCATTGCATTGCATTCCACTCCACTTCATTTTCTGTTTCTGTTTCTGTTTCTGTTTCTGTTTCTGTTTCTGTTTCTGTTTCTGTTTCTGTTTCTGTTTCTGTTTCTGTTTCTGTTTCTGTTTCTGTTTCTGTTTCTGTTTCTGTTTCTGTTTCTGTTTCTGTTTCTGTTTCTGTTTCTGTTTTTGTTCTATTCTATTCCATTCCATTCCATTCCACTCCACTTCCATTCCACTCCACTTTCTGTTTCTATTCTATTCTGTTTCATTGCATTGCATTCCACTCCACTTCAGTTTCTGTTTCTGTTTCTGTTTCTGTTTCTGTTTCTGTTTCTGTTTCTGTTCCATTCCACTCCACTTTCTGTTTCGTTTCTATTCTGTTTCATTGCATTGCATTGCATTCCACTCCACTTCATTTTCTGTTTCTGTTTCTGTTTCTGTTTCTGTTTCTGTTTTTGTTCTATTCTATTCCATTCCATTCCACTCCACTTTCTGTTTCTATTCTATTCTGTTTCATTGCATTGCATTCCACTCCACTTCATTTTCTGTTTCTGTTTCTGTTTCTGTTTCTGTTTCTGTTTCTGTTTCTGTTTCTGTTTCTGTTTCTGTTTCTATTCCATTCCACTCCACTTTCTGTTTCGTTTCTATTCTGTTTCATTGCATTGCATTGCATTCCACTCCACTTCATTTTCTGTTTCTGTTTCTGTTTCTGTTTCTGTTTCTGTTTCTGTTTCTGTTTCTGTTTCTGTTTCTGTTTCTGTTTCTGTTTCTGTTTCTGTTTCTGTTCTATTCTATTCCACTCCACTCCACTCCACTTTCTGTTTCTATTCTATTCTGTTTCATTGCATTGCATTCCACTCCACTTCATTTTCTGTTTCTGTTTCTGTTTCTGTTTCTGTTTCTGTTTCTGTTTCTGTTTCTGTTTCTGTTTCTGTTTCTGTTTCTGTTTCTGTTTCTGTTTCTGTTTCTGTTTCTGTTTCTGTTCTATTCCATTCCATTCCACTCCACTTTCTGTTTCTATTCTATTCTGTTTCATTGCATTGCATTCCACTCCACTTCATTTTCTGTTTCTGTTTCTGTTTCTGTTTCTATTCCATTCCACTCCACTTTCTGTTTCGTTTCTATTCTGTTTCATTGCATTGCATTGCATTCAACTCCACTTCATTTTCTGTTTCTGTTTCTGTTTCTGTTTCTGTTTCTGTTTCTGTTTCTGTTTCTGTTTCTGTTTCTGTTTTTGTTCTATTCTATTCCATTCCATTCCACTCCACTTTCTGTTTCTATTCTATTCTGTTTCATTGCATTGCATTCCACTCCACTTCAGTTTCTGTTTCTGTTTCTGTTTCTATTCCATTCCACTCCACTTTCTGTTTCGTTTCTATTCTGTTTCATTGCATTGCATTGCATTCCACTCCACTTCATTTCATTTTCATTTTCATTATTTTCATTTTCATTTTCATTTTCATTTTCATTTTCATTTTCATTTTCATTTTCATTTTCATTTTCTGTTTCTGTTTCTGTTTCTGTTTCTGTTTCTGTTCTATTCTATTCCACTCCACTTTCTGTTTCTATTCTATTCTGTTTCATTGCATTGCATTCCACTCCACTTCATTTTCTGTTTCTGTTTCTGTTTCTATTCCATTCCACTCCACTTTCTGTTTCGTTTCTATTCTGTTTCATTGCATTGCATTGCATTCCACTCCACTTCTGTTTCTGTTTCTGTTTCTGTTTCTGTTTCTGTTTCTGTTTCTGTTTCTGTTTCTGTTTCTGTTTCTGTTTCTGTTCTATTCTATTCCATTCCATTCCACTCCACTTTCTGTTTCTATTCTATTCTGTTTCATTGCATTGCATTCCACTCCACTTCAGTTTCTGTTTCTGTTTCTGTTTCTGTTTCTGTTTCTGTTTCTGTTTCTGTTTCTGTTTCTGTTTCTGTTTCTGTTTCTGTTTCTGTTTCTGTTTCTGTTTCTGTTCTATTCTATTCCATTCCACTCCACTTTCTGTTTCTATTCTATTCTGTTTCATTGCATTGCATTCCACTCCACTTCATTTTCTGTTTCTGTTTCTATTTCTATTTCTATTTCTATTCCATTCCACTCCACTTTCTGTTTTGTTTCTATTCTGTTTCATTGCATTGCATTGCATTCCACTCCACTTCATTTTCTGTTTCTGTTTCTGTTTCTGTTTCATTGCATTGCATTCCACTCCACTTCATTTTCTGTTTCTGTTTCTGTTTCTGTTTCTGTTTCTGTTCTGTTCTGTTCTATTCCATTCCATTCCACTCCACTCCACTTTCTGTTTCTATTCTATTCTGTTTCATTGCATTCCACTCCACTTCATTTTCTGTTTCTGTTTCTGTTTCTGTTTCTGTTTCTGTTTCTGTTTCTGTTTCTGTTTCTGTTTCTGTTTCTGTTTCTTTTTCTGTTCTATTCTATTTTATTCTATTCCATTCCATTCCACTCCACTCCACTTTCTGTTTCTATTCTATTCTGTTTCATTGCATTGCATTCCACTCCACTTCATTTTCTGTTTCTGTTTCTGTTTCTGTTTCTGTTTCTGTTTCTGTTTCTGTTTCTGTTTCTGTTTCTGTTTCTATTTCTATTCCATTCCACTCCACTTTCTGTTTCGTTTCTATTCTGTTTCATTTCATTGCATTGCATTCCACTCCACTTCATTTCTGTTTCTGTTTCTGTTTCTGTTTCTGTTTCTGTTTCTGTTTCTGTTTCTGTTTCTGTTTCTGTTTCTGTTTCTGTTTCTGTTTCTGTTCTATTCTATTCTATTCCATTCCATTCCATTCCACTCCACTTTCTGTTTCTATTCTATTCTGTTTCATTGCATTGCATTCCACTCCACTTCATTTTCTGTTTCTGTTTCTGTTTCTGTTCTGTTCTGTTCTATTCTATTCTATTCTATTCTAAGAGCCGAGGTGGCGCAGTGGTTAAATGCAGCACTGCAGGCTACTGCTAGATCAGCAGTTCAGCGGTTCAAATCTCACCGGCTCAGGGTTGACTCAGCCTTCCATCCTTTCGAGGTGGGTAAAATGAGGACCCAGATTGTTGGGGGCAATATGCTGACTCTCTGTAAAACCGCTTAGAGAGGGCTGAAAGCCCTATGAAGTGGTATATAAGTCTACTGCTATTGCTATTCCACTCCATTCCATTCCATTTTCTATTCTGTTCTGTTCCATTGCGTTCCGCTCCGCTCCACTCCAACCTACTTCACTAAAGTTTATGGCCAAACATGAGAAAGACTCCCATTTACATTGTCTGATGTACCGTCAATGAAAGGTGATGGATCATTAATTTATAGAGCACCAGCAGGATGCATGACATTTTATAAACGGATTAATGAAAAAGACAGATTTCTGCTCTGGTGTATAATATAAATAATTAGGAAAAAGTAGCACTTTTTTTTTTGCTTCCCCTAGACCCATGATGGCAAACCTATGGCACGTGTGCCAGAAGTGGCACGCAGAGGCATCTCTCCGGGCATGCGAACCGTCGCCCATTGTTCTTTCAGCCCACTAGCTGGTCTTCATGGTCACAGGAGTGCTGGAAACCATGTGTGTGCATGCTGGGCGGCTGCTCTTCTGGTTTCTGCTGCGTGCATGCGCACCGGCCATTTGGTCTTCCATTTTTTGCCACGATGCGCACCTGACTGGTGCTCTTCCAGTTTCCAGTGCACGCATGTGCACGAGCCTGCTGGTCTTTGCGCATGCATGCGCACCAGAAACCGAAAAATCATGGGGCGATGCGCATGCACAAGCCAGAAACAAGAAGAGCAGCCACCAGGCGCACACATCACATCAGGCGGCTGCTTTTCCAGTTTCCAGTACACGCACGTGCACACATGCACACATGCTCCTGGTTTGGCACTTGGGTGCCAAAAAGGTTCACCAACAGTTCCCCAGATTTTGCTTCATATAAACAGAGTAACCTAAAGGGATCCTTGAGTTCTCCTGTAATTCTTTGCCCTTGAGCTTGTCACTTCTCAATATATTGGCTGGATCCTCCCAGCATGTTAAACTAGATTAGGCTAAACAGGATGCTTCATAATTATGGTGGAATGTAGCTATTGTCTTAGCATATTGGAATACAAGTAATTTGGTTGCACACCTATGAACTATGTTTTCTTAACCCAGGATCAAGGTTTAGCATGGTGTGTGAATCCATCCACTGGATGGATGGATGGATGGAAAGAGACCGTCTCCATCCATATTTGAGACCTTTACTACTGCTGAAGCAGAAAAGAGACCCACAATGACGTTTTTGTGTGAAACATAAAATGTGTGGAGTATAAATGCTGCATTAATTTGTGACTGCCCCACACCTTTTTGCCTAATAGCAATTGCATTTAGACTTGTATACTGCCTTACAGTGCTTTAACAGCCCTTTCTAAGCAGTTTACAGTCAGCATATCCCCCCCCCCCCGCTCAGCAATTTGGGTCCTTATTTTACCCACCTTGGAAGGATGGAAGGCTGAGTCCCACCTTGATCCTGGTGAGATTCGATCTGCCAAATTGCAGGCAGCAGAATCAGCCTGCCTGCAGTACTGTACTCTAATCACTGTGGCTCATAATGATGAAGGCCAGCCCTATGTCCACTCACTTGTCTTGAAGCAGGGGTTGCTCCAGGAGAGAGAAACAAACTGCTTTGCAATGATGCTCGGCCAAAATGCAGATGGCCTGGCCCAGGAACTGGCGCTGAGCTGAGTCTTCGGAATATTGCCAAAAGGAACAAATGATGTCTACGATATTGTGAACCTGAGAAAAGGAGAAGCCATCATCACTAAGGAAATTATATCTGCAGCTTTTCTTCACAACCGGAATGCACTTAGACAAATGTGAGCCTAAAACAAATTATGTAAGTTTTATTCTTTCTAAGGAAGGTCTATAAAATATCCCAAATTTGCTAGCAACTCTCAGTTTTAGAAAGATGGTAAGATCTTAATAATCCTTCAGGAGTTAACCTGCAAAGATTTTGACTTGGTCGCAAAGTTTAAATTAAATCCAGATAAGGTGGAGGTATTTTTGGTTGGTAGGAAACAACTGCTCCTGGAAGCCTTCAGGCTGGGAGCGCTCCTTGATCGACAGATGTTTCTGGAGTCCCCAGATGGCAAAGGGTGAGAAGTGCTGAAAAGTTCATCTCGTAGACATCTTGTGACTGCATCTAAGCCAGTTGTCCCAAAGGTACTTTTTCAAAAGGCAATTGGACTTTTTTTACATTTTTTTTGAAGACGTTTTGCTTCTCATCCAAGAAGCATCTTTAGTTCTGAAGAATTAGTTCTTGGAGGAGAAATGTCTTCAAGGGAAAACAAAGTCCAGTTGCCTTTTGAAAAAGCACCTTTGGGACACCTATGAGATGGATGACTGAGAATCTTCATAGATATCTAAGCCGGTTGGATTTGGCAGCAGTCACACATGGTTTAGGCACATCATGAATTGACAACAAAAAATGTACCTTCCATCAGACTATCCTTTAGATCAGGGGTCCCCAAACTTGGCAACTTTAAGACTTGTGGACTTCAACTCTCAGAATTCTCCAGCCAGCTATGCTGCCCAAGTTTGAAGACCTCTGCTTTAGATGTACCAGAAATTGGATCCTGACCACTTGAAGGAGTACCTGCCTCAATTTGAACCTGTCTGCACATAGAAGGTGAGCAGAAGAAGCTCTTTTAAAGGACCTCGCTTTCTAAATTCTGCTTCTCAGTCACTTGGGCAAGGGTCTATCTATGTTGTTCACAAGCTGTGCAAAGTCCCCCTTGGAGATACACTCAGACCCCACTTTCCTGCTTTCATAAAAGGTGTCAGGTTCTTATTTTAGCCACACTTTTAGAACTTGAATGAGATAAGCATGTTGCTTTTATCAGCCTTAAGAAATACACAGCAAGGTAGGAGTAAAAAATTCTTTGCCAGCCAACATCTAATCAAGGGATGGATAACCTGTGTCCATCTAGTTGTTGAACGACAATTCCCAGCATTCCTCCTTATCAGCCAAATTGCTGAATATTGCATTCGAACCAGGTATGGGTTATTTATTTATTATTTATTTATTAATTAGACTTATATACTGCTTCATAGGGCTATCAGCCCTCTCTAAGCGGTTTACAAATTTTTTAGCAAATTGAGTCAGCAACTTGCCCCCACAGTCTGGGTCCTCATTTCACCCACCTCGGAAGGATGGAAGGCTGAGTCGACCTTGAGCCGGTGAGATTTGAACCGCTGAACTGCAGATCACACAGTCAGCTAAAGTGGCCTGCAGTACTGCACCCTAACCACTGTGCCACCTCGGCTCTTAGGCAAACCGGCAGGCACTACTCCTGATTTGCTCGTGTGCGCGCCGCACGCGCATGCTTGTTGCGCATGGACAGTGCTATTAAAACTGTTCTGCACATGCGCAGAACTGAAAAACAAGATGGTGGCGCCTATGGAGCTGCCCGGGGAACCGGTTCAGGAGCATGGCAGGCCTGGGTCGCTGCCGGTTCCAGTGACCCAGGCCGAACCAGTCCAAACCACTAGGAACCCACCACTGATTCGAACAAAATCCAGTGTCGCTGCTCTTGTCCTAGTTTCTTCAGATTTAGGCTTTACCTTGTCTTTTAGATCTGGTCGCCGTTCCTTCACAGCCACCTCAAACCACAGGAGGGCAGCCTTGTCACAGGCACTGTTCACAGTCCTCAGTTGCTCCAGCAAAGTGTGCAAGAAGGTTAGGATTCCTTGGAGAGGCAGGACACAGCTGACAATCTGAAACAGAAAGGAAGGACAGAAAGCTCAAAGCAGCTTCATCTTAAGCCAGAGCAACATCACTTCGTCCTTTCTTGAGCATACACTGTGAACCAGGGGTGGGTTCCGGCCAGCACTACTGCCAGTTCGCTCATGTGTGTGCTTTGTGCGTGCACATGCACAGTGCAATTGGAATTGTTCTGTCCATGCGCAGAACTGAGAAACAAGATGGTGGCACCTTTCGCGCCGCCCGGAGAACCCGTTTGGGAGTGTGGCAGGCGTGGGTTGCTGCCGGTTCCAGTGATCCAGGCTGCCAAACCACTACCGGTTCGGCTGAACTATACCGAACCGATAAGAAGGTTCAAGGTTTATTACACTTGTATGCCGCCCTATTCCCGGAGGGACTCAGGGCGGTTAACAAACCAAAAGGGAAGGGAATAATACAGAAAAAAGCAAAAGGCAAGCAAACAAAATACGGAAACAATTTAAAAACAGTCAACAGCCACACAATTCAAGTGGGGATGGGAACTCATCAGCCCCAGGCCTGTCGGAACAGCCAGGTCTTGACGGCTTTGTGGAAAGCCTGAAGGGTGGTGAGGGTCCGGATCTCCACGGGGAGATCATTCCAGAGGGCCGGAGCAGCCACAGAGAAGGCCCTCCTCCGGGTGGTCGACAATCGGCATTGGCCGGCGGATGGAATTCGGAGGAGGCCTAATCTGTGGGATCTAATAGGTCTTTGGGAGGTAATCGGCAGAAGGCGGTCTCTCAAGTACCCAGGTCCAATACCATGTAGGGCTTTATAAGTGACGACTAGCACCTTGAAGCGTATCCGGAGACCGATAGGCAGCCAGTGCAGCTCGCGGAGGATAGGTGTAACGTGGGTGTACCGAGGTGCACCCACAATTGCTCGCGCGGCTGCATTCTGGATAAGCTGAAGTCTCCGAATGCTCTTCAAGGGCTGCCCCATGTAGAGCGCATTGCAGTAGTCCAGTCTTGAGGTCACAAGGGCGTGAGTGACTGTTGCGAGAGCCTCCTGGTTCAGGTAGGGATGCAATTGGTGCACCAGGCGAACCTGGGCAAATGCCCCCCTGGTCACCACTGCTGTGAACTCAGACCGAGCATGGGCAAGAGATCCCCCCCCCTCATACATCAACAGCTTTGGGGGATCCAGAAAGATCTCTTCTTCCTTAAGTTTGGATTGTTAGCCCTTCCAGTATGGAGGATCCCTTATGAAGTGCTGCCCTCGTCCTTCTCCTGGATACTGAGATATCTTTTACATCAATGTTTCTCAACCGTGGCGACTTTAAGTCCTATTCATGCACACAGATATGCAGTCACACACAAGAAGCTGTCTATTTTTTAATACTTTGGCCAGCTGGAGAGAGGCAGCGTGCATCGTCTCAGTACTCTCACTTTGAAGGTCCCTTTGAATGCAATACAATCGCTGTTGGTTGACACGCACTTTGGGTTCACGCAACTTTGTGGCTCCTAAAGGAATAAGGAAGGAGTTGGCTAAATAATATGCTCTATTATTCCATGTTGTAGCTACACAAGATTTCTCAGCAAATTTTAGTAGTCTAGCAAGGATGTATCAAAATTTGAAAATGTATCTCTCTACAATCAGGGGAAGGACAATGAAGCAATGAACCAGCATTTCCATCGCTAAGCGAATCAGATGTCAAGCAAAACATCATATGACCACATTGCTTAGCGATGGCATCCCTAGGAGTCTGTTCTGGTCATTAGGTAATGACCTCATGCTTCTCCTGCTTTCCACAAATTGCCTCTGTTTCAATTCCCCCCCCCTTGCCTATCTACCTCATCCATCTCCATCTCCAAGAGCCATGGTGGCGCAGAATGCAACGTTGCAGGCTAACTCTGCCCACTGCCAGGAGTTCGATCCTCACTGGCTCAAGGTTGACCTCATCCTTCTGAGGTGGGTAAAATGAGGATCCAGATCACTGAGGGCAAATATGCTGACTCTGTAACTCGCTTAGAGAGGGTTGTAAAACACCATGAAACGGTATACAGGTCTAAGTGCTATTGCTATTGTTACCTCTGCTCTTTTGCCCACCCTGAACACCAGGGCTGAGATGAAAAGGCCACTGTATCCTGTCACCATCCCACCACCCTGCAGGAGCTTAGAAATCCTTTTGGCAGAAGGATTGGAAATGAAGGACTGGAAGATGCGATTCTAGCAAATGTGAGCTGGCCACTCAACCACCCAAATATACATCATGTCACCATGGAGATGTTACAATGGTTGTTAAGCGTGAGAACCAGTCATAACTTCAATTTTTCAACAACTTTGTAACTTTGAATGGTTGCTGAGCAAATGGGATGTAGCCCAAATACTATCTGTTTTGAGCATGGGCCCTGCAGAGAATTCAACGGTCTACTGTGGCTTGAGATGGCTGAATAGTTCATTCATTGAGGCTGCAATCCTATGTCACTTTACATCCGCAGAGCTCTTCCATTGTTAAACTCACCTTGGATGTTTAGCAGGAGTCGAATGCAATTACCAGCACTATGACGAATGGTGCTCAGTGTGTCATAAGTAAAAGGACCCAACAGTGCCATCAAGTGGCTGAACTGGTTCTGAGAGATCTGTGAAAGATTATTTTAAAAAAGGCAAAGGGTAGCTAAACTATGGTTAATCTTACAGAATAAACCAGTTTGCTGGCAGTAACAATTCCAAAAAGCTACTCTTGCAAAACTTGGACCAATCTTCATGGAGATGTTTCCCACAACATATAAGAATACATACCCCCTGGGTATAGCTTACTGGGCCAAACTTTGCTTGGCATATGCTGGGCCCTACTCACAGAAGTGTTAGTCCTCTGGCAATGAGCTTTCAGTAGATGGACACCAAGCTGCATAGCCCGAGCACGCTCCCATTCATGCTCTGACACCAGCCAATAGCCTAAGAGCTGTGGAGAAGATGGAAGTCTACATCATCATCCACCATTAGAATCTAGGTTTAGTCACCGAAATTAAATGCAATGAGAGTTAGCACCAATCAAAAGTTGTGTTTCTTTAGATAACATATAGAATTTGCTGTCATATAGCTTTAAATTGTTTTAAAAGCAAACTACCGTATTTTTCAGAGGATAAGACGCACCTTTTTCCCTCAAAAAAAGAGGGTGAAAATCTGGGTGCGTCTTATACACTGAATGCAGCATTTTTGGCCTACCGAAACCCCGCCCCCTTTGCAAAAATGGACATGCAGAGGGTTTGGGAAGCTGGCAAAGTGCTCCTGAAGGCTGGGGAGGGCAAAAACGAGCAAAATAATGCCCTGTTTTTGCCCCCTCCAGCTCCCAGGAACACTCTACAAGCCTCCCAAAGCTCTGCATGCCCTCTTTTTTTTTTTCCAAAAAACAAGGCGTGCAGAAGGTTTGGGAGGCCTACAGAGTGCAAAAACTTTTTTAAAAATTTACCACTACAAAATCATGGGGTGCCTTATACTCAGGTGCGTCTTATAGTCTGAAAAATATGGTACATAAATTAAGGGTGGCCTAAATTACTGCTAGTCTTGATGACACTATATGTATTTTTTTTTAAAAAAAAATCATAGACAGTGCTATTTAAATAAACATGAAGTTCTTCTGTCCAACTCACCTGGAAGATCTGCTGGAGCCAGTCTGAAAAGTCATTCTCTCCTGATCCTGGCTCCAGTAAGGTCTCCATCAGCTCCGACAAGGAAGTCAAAGTACCAGTATATAGAGTCTGAAATGCAGAAGACAACAGCACTTACAGTATTAGTACAGAAAAAGCAGGGGATTACAAAGACCCCTCCTTCAACCCACAACTACTTACTTGACTGGCACCTTCTGCAACCCCCAAAGGAGGAAGAGCAAAGACGTGGCTCAGACAGGCCTCTGCCAGCTTCCAGTTCTCCTCAGGGCTCAGGATTTCTGGCACCTTGCTGAGGAAACAATCATACTCTGTTTAAAAAGCCCTTGCTTGGCCTTCCCAGTTCCTGAAGCAAAATAAAGCAGAATATCTCACTGGGGCCCATTATATGATCCAATCACTTTTCTTTCCTTTCTTTTACTGTACTAATATCTCACCAGAGGTCCCAAAGTCAAAACAGTCAAAGGCTCTTATGTGCTGATTCATAGCTCCACATTCCCCAAAGGACAATAGTTATGGTCCTTATTGTGAATGCCCACAATTCGGCAGTGGAGAGATCCTGCCAGTTTATCAACCGTTTTGGTGATCACGTACTTTGCATACGCGAGCTCCGCCCACACCTGAGTCTGACATGCGCTCCACACATGTCAGCAGTTACTTCTGGGGAATAACACAGCTGAGACGCGGCAATCTATTCTGCCGCACAAATCAACTGAGAGGATATAGGTAAGTAAAGCGCAGGGGCGCGTGAGCGGGCCAACCTGATCATCGGAGCAAACTAGTTTGCTCCCCAGCTGATTGTCA
Source organism: Thamnophis sirtalis (assembly GCF_051295495.1). Taxonomy (NCBI): domain Eukaryota; kingdom Metazoa; phylum Chordata; class Lepidosauria; order Squamata; family Natricidae; genus Thamnophis; species Thamnophis sirtalis. Next base: position 20,429,246 of record NW_028261386.1, on the reverse strand, counting down.
GAGATACCAGTTCGCCTGCACTGGTCCAAACCGGCTGAATCCCACCCCTGGATTTACGACATCTTCAGTATATGATATCCAAAAAGCAAAGGGTTTCTTGACAGCATCTCCTTATTTACATACCTATTAGCCATCAAATGGACAGCAATCAAAGAAATGCCAAATTCCAGAGATTAATTTCTGACTTGATGAGTGGCAGAGGGAGGCAATGTCCCTTCCTCTGGGTTCGCACAACAGCTTCTTTTACAACTCAGTCAAAGAACTAGTAGTTGAATCGCAAAATATCAAAAACCTGGATCAGGATAAACTTGGCTAGATTTGGTAAGCTAAAGATTCAATGTATTGTGCTAATTCAGTGATTTAGTTTCACATGTTGTTCAAACTCAGCCAATGAGGGCTTCTAATTAACTGGGGGGGGAGGGCTTGGCATCTGTGCATGCTTTAAGGCAAGGGTCAGCAATCTGCGGCCCTGGAGCCACATATGGCTCTTTCATCTGTCTGCTGTGGCTCCCTTTTGCTAGTCGGCTCCATAATTGATAGGGCTTTTGATTAGGACAGGTAGAGGACGCCATGCTAGGAGAAGACGCTATGGTGGGAGAACTGGACTTCCAATCAGTAGAGGAAAAAGGATGCCATGCTAGGTGGTGACTCTAAAGCAAGGGTCAGCAATCTGCAGCTCTGGAGCCATATGTGGCTCTTTCATCTGAGTCCCTCCGGGAATAGGGCGGCATAGAAATCCAATAAATCAAATCAAATCTGTCTGCTGTGGCTCCCTTTTGCCAGTCAGCTCCACAATTGATAGGACTTTCGATTAGGACAGGTAGAGGACACTGTGCTAGGAGAAGACTCTATGGTGGGGGAACCAGACTTCCGGTCAGCTCCAGAATTGAATGGGAAGCTTCCGATTAAAACCTTTGTAGCTCTTTGAGTGTTTAAGTTTGCTGACCTCTGCTTTAAGGCATTTTGTGTGCCAGAACTAAAAAGACTATGAAATCTGGTTCCTCAATCTTTATTTGGGCTCTGACTGATCCATGTAGGGCTGGTCTTAAAAAGAAGGGCATAGCAATGGGTACTTGCCTCAGGTGCCGAAGGGCCACCATCACCTGTTGACAGACAGGAGTTACAAGCACTTCCGTAGACTCTGTTTTAACTGTATTCTGTAGCAAACAGTATAGGAGGGAAATAAATTGGGCATGATTTAGATCGGAATCTTCTGTTGAGTTCCCAAGCAACATTCCTCAGTAAAGGAACATTTCAGAATAAGCAGTTGGGGTTTTAGGCCATAATACAGCCCCAGAAACATTCCAAAGGTGTCACCATATAGTCATTTTTAAAGTAATTGGGAAGGGTCAGTGGTGATTGTGGAATATGAGATGGACTATATTTAATTTTAATGACATGTAAATTTATGAATTCAAACATAAATGTGGCCCTGGCTTCCATCCATCTATCCATCCAATTTATATGGCCACCTGTATAACCAGAAGGAACTCAAGGTGGAGTGTACGGATATGATTAGAGAAAAGAACATTAAAATGAAAGTTAAGCCCTGATATAATTTGGAATAATTAATAATAAATAATAAACGTTGCATCTATAAACTGACCACATCAGATCAGTTCCCATGGCAGTCAATTGCCAAATGTGGTCCTTGGCATGGAAGAATAAAGGCAAAGGCAACTTTGCAAGATCCAATCTGGGTCGGTCACCAGGACCAGAGATTTTGTCTTCCAAGCTTTCAGGAACCATCCCTAGTATGAGTCCAAAAGCTTGGAAGACAAACCTTTGAAGTAGTCACTCTCTACAGAGAAGGAGAAGGAGAAGCCAGTAAGTGAAAATACTCATGTTCCTTCCTCAGGACCCAGATTGTTGGGGGCAATATGCTGAGTCTGTAAAGCGTTTAGAGAAGGTTGTAAAAGCGCTATGAAGCGGTATATACCATATTTTTCGGACTATAATGCGCACCTTTTCCCCTCAAAAAAGAGGCTGAAAATCTGGATGCGTCTTATATGCTGAATACAGCATTTTTGCCTCCCGAAGCCCCCGCTCCCTTACCATAATGGCCGTGCAGAGCCTGTAGAAGACTTTCAGAGAGCTCCTGGGGATTGGGGAGGGCAGAAATGAGTGAAAAATGGGCCGTTTTTTGCTTAATTTTGCCCCCCCCAGCCCCCAGGAGTACTCTATAAGCCTCCTAAAGGCTATCCATGAAATCTTTTTGACAAAAAACGGGCCGTTTTTTGCTCATTTGGGGGGGCGACCCCCCCCCCCAGGAGCACTCTACAAGCCCTCTAAAGGCTATTCATGCCTTTTGGGGCGGGGGAAATGGGTCCGTTTTTGCAAAAACGGGCCATTTTTGGGAGGTTTGCAGAGTACAAAAACCTTTTTTATTTAAAAAAATGCCTCTTCAAAACCTGGGTGCGTCTTATACTCTGAAAAATACGGTAAGTCTAAGTGCTAACTGCTATTGCTATTCCAGCAAGAGCCACAGCCTGAACAAAAATCACATGGTAGATTTATGTGATCTTTGCATCTCTTTACAGTAATTTTCCGTGAGACCAAATATAAGAAATCCCTTTCGGTGACCTTTTGCAAGCATCAAGTCAAGTATTTTAAAGAAAATAAACAAATTGTATTCACCAGTGGTGGGATTCACATTTTTTATTACTGGTTCTATGGGTGTGGCTCAGTGGGCATGGCATGACTTGGGGTGGGCATGGCTTGGTGGGTGTGGCAGGGGAAGGATACTGTAAAATCCCCATTTCCTCCTGATCAGCTAGAACTTGGGAGGCAGAGAATAGATGGGGCCAGTCAGAGGTGGTATTTACCAGTTCTCTGAACTACTCAAAATTTCCACTACCGGTTCTCTAGAACTGGTCAGAACCTGCTGAATACCACCTCTCGTACTCACCATGAGAAGGTCAAGCAACTCTCTTTTTTGAGGCAGCTGGAAGGTAGTAGAATCCCCTTTGCTCTTCATGGAAAGACTAATTTCTGACACACACTGGGCGAAACTCAGAACCAGCTCAGCATCATTGGCTCTCTGGATGGAAATGAGAAAAGGATGATGGAGGCTGTGTCCAAGAGGAACTTGGATTAAAGGAAGGAAGCACTAAATAACCAAAGGGCTGCCCTTCCTGAGTAAGAAACAACTGACAGTCTTGCTTATAAATAGTGATTTAATTGGTGGAGCATCGATCACCCTTATTAGTGATGTGGGGAAATCAGGAAGACCCTCTGAACAACACCACAAAGGAACATCTGTGTCAGGGTTCCAAGTAACACCCCCAATGAAAGAAGACTCCGAGGCTTGAAATTCCTCAAAGTTCCATTTTATTAGAGGTGTCATATTGGCACCTCTGGGAAAACCCGAATCTGAAAGATTCCAGGTTTTCCGCACCCAAAACAAAGTCTACGTCCCTGCCCAGCACCCACATGTCCATCACATGGTCCATTCAGGCACCGTCCCAACTGGAAATGCCCCCCAGTCATACCCCTCCAGATGCAGGGCAAGACGTCTTGATTCTCTGAGAAAGGAATGTTATTATGACATAAACTCCATAAAATCCCCCCTCCCATTTTCCTACAGCATTGAATGTGGCAGGCTGAAGGCCTAAGAGCCGAGGTGGCGCAGTGATTAGGGTTCAGTACTGCAGGCCACTTCAGCTGACTGTTATCTGCAGTTCAGTGGTTCTAATCTCACCGGCTCAAGGTTGACTCAGCCTTCCATCCTTCCGAGGTGGGTGAAATGAGGACCCAGACTGTGGGGGCAATATGCTGACTCTGTAAAACGCTTAGAGAGGGCCGAAAGCCCTATGAAGTGGTATATAAGTCTAACTGCTATTGCTATTGCTAATGCAAAACGTGGCTTCTAGGCTTGACAATCAGTGCTTCCAAAAGCTAGAACCGTAAAATATATTTTCCACCGATCAGCCAAGATTTTTCTCATAGATGAAATTATGTTATGCCTTTTAGGAACTATCTTTTTTTACTTTTTTTACTTACATAATGACCTAATGCAATAAGGTAGTCATCTTATTGCAAACATCCATTCAACTTTTGGGCTGGGTGGCATGTAACACAGATCTCCTCCTGTAACTTACACTCTTTGTGATTCCAGAACTTATTTTCTCCATCTACATCCCTAAAAACATGCTCTCAAAATGCCAGCAATTAAATGAAACAGAATCTTGCTACCCTGGTAACACAATAAGGCAAATCTCACCTCTGGATTGTTTCGTGTCATATAATGGTGTAGGATCCTTGGCACAATCTCATTGGCCAGATGAGGTACTAGCTGTTCTTGGGGGACACGGATTGCCACACTACCATATAATAGAAGGAGGGTATTCATCACATGTTCTTTCTCTGGCAAGCCCTACAGATGACGAAGAAGACCAATATGGCACAGCCATATTCTGGGTCCCAAATTTGTTTCAGAGAAAATATGACAAGTTAGCAGAAATAATTTGGGTTTTTCTTGCTCAATAAGTATTTTTTCTTTCTAAGTGCCATTTCTTTGAGGTGCTAGAGAAATTCTCTTGAGTCTGACTCAGAAAAAAGAGAGAATTGTAAAAGCCTGTTCAAAGAAATTAAAATCCAAGCTGGAGTAGGTTGCCTTCCGTACCTCTCTTTTTAAGCTGGCAAACCAAAGAGACGGAAACAAAGGCCAAAGGTTGTATGAGGCTAAGACCTCTGGGAATTGCAGTGCCAACGCAGAGAAGATGCCTGTGGTAAGGAGCCCGGCATATACATATGATTGCATGTGTTGCATCATCTGCATTCTAGGTCTGACTGAAACATGCTTTAAGCGTGATCTTTTAAAAGGGCACCGTGTTCTCATGTGGCGAGCTTCCCAGTTGCGAGTCAAGGGAAGACCAAGAAGATAGCATGAAGTGGTAAATCTCCAAACCTGGCCAATCCTAAAGCAAGCCAAATCTTTTCCCTCAGAAATCTCTTTCTCAAAGCAATGTAGAGCTTCCAGCACCGCCACAAGCTGCCCCTCTGCACAGTAGGCCAGACACCAGCGAGTACCCTGAGGACAAGAGAAGGGATAGCCACAAAACAGAAGAACTCCTTTGTCAAATCCAGTTTCCCCCCCCCCTTTTTAGGATCTTTTTAACCCCATTTTCTCACTCCTAGAGATATTGAGCTAAATGGATCATTCAGTTACAGGCCCTGCCATCATAGAAGAAATCAAAGACGTTTTTAAAATTAACAGCAAATGTGACCTGCATTCTACTCTAATGCTTTTCTCTGACTTGATAATATTTGAAAGTGCCCTCTTCTCTCCAGCATGAGAAAACAAACCTTCTACTAAAGCAGAACCGAGTGGCAAAATAAAACACGGGAAAGAGCAAAAGGGAATACTGCATGATTTACAACAATAACCTCTTTTGAACAGGTATATTCTTCCAATAATATCAAATGGAATAGAGAGAGAGGAATGCTATATAATTCTAGTAGAGCCTTACTTAAAAGACAGGAAAGTTATTTCCAGAACACCAGAATACAGAGTCAGAAAGAAGATTAGGATTCCCAAATAACATCATCATCGTGTACTGTACGATCAAGGCAAACAACATATAGAACAGAAGAAATCTAGAATTCTCAACTACAGACTGTGGTTCTTGCCTTTTGCTGGGCTTGCTCAGTATAATCTGTATGCGAGAGCAGATGCAGGAGCTGCTGGGTCACCCCACCTACATCTCCTGTAGCAGAAAGAGCAATTCCCAAAGTCTTGTAGAGGAAGACCTGGAGGAGAGAAATAAAACAGCTGGAGGTTCTTTAAACATGGCCTAAAGAAACCCAGACCCATCCAAAGCCAACTTCCCCTGTGTAGACTTTAATTTTCAGAATTCTCAACAATGGTCACAATAGTGGAAGATTTACTGTAGGTGAAATCTACACATTTGAAGGGTCTCTAGGCTGGAGAAAGCTGACCTGGGACGTATTAGTGTATGAGTTACAAGGTGGAACTGGTTAGCCTTTTGATGAAGGACATCACCAATATTCTTTATCACACTGACTTTTTCTTTAGAGGAGTTGTGATAGACGCCCATCTGCTTCATGAGTTCCTGCCCCAAGATTAGGTTCCAGCCTTCTTCCTGGTTTCTCTGTAAGGATTTCTTCAGGAACTGTGAAGTCATCAGGAGAATTGAGGAGGCCATTAGAGAGGGTCATCAGTGCCATGGGAAACATTCATGTTCAAATCACTGGGATTTACCTCCAGTAGCTTCTGCTCCCAGGCTGCTGGTGGCAATGTGTACTTGCTGTGGCCTTTGGGGAGAGCATAGGAGACCAACATTACCCAGAGAATCAGGAGGAGAGATGGTTCTTTTTAAAGCCCTTTGGAAATGAGAGAAATTTCCATAAAAATATGAGGACCAGATTGAAATGAACCATGCCAACTACGCATTAAAAAAACAATCACTTCCATAAATTCCAAATATATTGGTGTTCAGTAAACCCTTGAAGTCTGGATGGTTGGATGAGCCTAACATTGTAGGGTTTTCCCCCTGACATCTCTAAGGATGTTTGGACAGATACAGCACCAAAATCACCTTGATTTCTCAATATTGGGCTTGTTGGCATGGAGCCTTGGCTTCAGAAATAAACTTTTTTTTCTTGACCTCTCACATTCCTGCATTGTGGAAAGATTTAGAGCTGCCATAGATAATCTATGATTTATGCATGACATCTTGTGCTTATAATTGATGGCACAGGACAGGTGTTGGAATTTAACTTTCCAACCCATATATTGCTTTAACCAGTTAGGCTTAACTAATTGAATTATCTGAATCTGAAGTAACCCCCATTCTTGTTTAATACAGTGTTTCTCAAATTTAACCATTTAAAGATGTGACTTCAACTCCCAGAATTCCCCAGCCAGCATTGTTGGCTGAAATATTCTGGAATGGCTAAGGTTGAGAAACACTTATTTAGTACCTACTGTATTAAAATTTAGAACCAAGATTAATTGTCAATTGTTTTATTTGTGGTAGTTGGAAATGTAGACTTAGACGACCCATTCAGCCTTAGAAAAGCTACACATCATGGCTAAAATTTTCTTATACAATTCTTCTTACTGCCACGCTTGAGATATTAGAAGCTAGGACATATATTCTGAGATTACTGTATTGCACTGTACAAACTATGTCTTATTTAAATGGAATTTTCATCAGCATGTGTACAGGCAGTCCTTATCTTACAACAGTTCATTTAGTGACTGTTCAAAGTTACAACGGCACTGAAAATAGTGACTTACGACCAGTGGTGGGTTTCAAAAATTGTTCAAACCTACTCTGTGAGTGTGGCCTCCTTTGTGGGAGTGGCTTGCCGCCCATGTGACCGGATGGGAGTGGCTTGCCGCCCATGTGACCGGATATGAAGATGCCGACGACACTTGTCAGAACCACCTTAAATTACCTCACACAGCACTGGCATGCATAAGGATATGATGTAAACTTGTTTTTTAAAAGGCATCTTTGGTTTGCGTTAAAACAACTTCAACACACGCAATGTTCTTATTGCACCACAAACGCAGTAGTCATCCTTACCTTTCACAGAGGCACTGAGTTTTATAAATACGAGCATGATAGTGTAGAATAATCATATCCAAGGACCAGTGGTGGGTTTCAAAAAATTTTGGAACCTCTTCTGTAGGTGTGGCCTGCTTTCCGGGTCCACTGGTGGAATCTCTTCTAACCGGTTTGGTAGATTTGATGAACCAGTTCTACCGAATAAGTGCGAACTGGTAGGAACCCACCTCTGCTTACAACCCCATGGTTACAGGATCAAAAATTGGATACTTGACAACTGGTTCATATTTATGAAGGTTTCTGTGTCCTGGGATCATGTGATCAGCTTCTGCAACCTTCTGACAAGCAAATCAATGGGGAAGCCAGATTCATGTAATACCAGTGTAACCAACTTAACAGCTGCCGGGATTTACTTAACAACTATGGCAAGAAAGGTAATAAAATGGGACAAAATTCACTTAACAAATGTCTCGCTGAGCATCATAAATTTTGGCTCAATTATGGTTGTAAGCTGAGGACTACCTCAGAGGTGGTTTTCAGCCAGTTCTGACAGGTTCTGGAAAACCGGTAGCGGAAATTTTGAGTAATTTGGAGAACTGGCTCCACCTCGCTGCCTCCCAGCCTCCCAGCTGATCTTCTTTCGTTGCCCTGAACAACAGAACAGAGCTGGAAAGCACGTTAGTGAGGTGGGGAGGAAATGGGGATTTTGCAGTAATCTTCCCCCAGGAGCTGGGAGGGAATGGGGATTGTGCAGTATCCTTCCCTGCCACACCCACAAAGCCATGTCATGCCCACAAAATCCCACCCACAGAACTGGTAGTAATATTTTTTTGAATCCCACCACTGACTACCTGTATATACTTTGGTCAGGTACAGTATTTGCCTAAATGCAGAAATGATTTTCAACTGGATAGAGTACTGTATACAGTACTTGTGTTTGCTTGACTGTTTTTTATACAATCGAGGACCCTGTTTTTGTAGTGTCCTGGACAATATGGGCAGCTATACACATGTTCAAAGCAAACTAAACAAATTTATCCTTCAAATCTCCCAATCGAACATTTGCAAGTCAGGAAGAGTATGGATTAGAACTTGGTATGCAGCACCATTGTCTGGTTAAAATTCTCCACACATTAACTAAATACATTAGAAGAATACAGAAACATGGTCTCTTTGCTTTCATTTGTCTCACCTTCCAGGTAATGGGCCAGGATGGGCACTTCGACCCACCAATGTTCACCCACACCTTTGTAGAATTCTGGGCGCAAAGCACTTAGCAGGTGAAGTGCTGCAATTCCTTGGCCACCTCCTTCTAAAGGGCAAACTGCAAGGGCCTGCAATTTAGGGCAATAAAACATGATTTGGTATCCAAAATTTCAAAACCTTTCCCAATGCTGCTTTAATCATATTTGAAAAGCTGCCTTGAAAAGCAGTTGGAGTTTCCAACTGGCGGTAAGTCAAAATGTAACCCCTATCTTCTGCTTTCAAGCTACACATACTGTATTTTTTAAATAGATTATATCAGATTATAAAATGTACCAAGGTTTTGAGGAGGCAAATTAAAAAAAAGTTTTTATATTCTGCAGACCTCCCCCAAAAGGCCCATTTTTCACAAAAACAGGTCCGTTTTTTGTCAAAAAGGGACATGCATAGCCCGTTTTTCACTCATTTTTGCCCTCCCCAGCCCCCAGGAGCACTCTACAAACCTCCTAAAAACTATGCACAGCCATTTTTGCAAAGGGGGCAGGTTTTTGGGAGGCCAAAAATGATGTATTAGACACACCCAGTGTATATTCCCTCTTTTTTGAGGGAAAAAGGTGCATCTTATACTCAAAAAAATATGGTAATTGAGGGATTTCCCTCACAGATTTTGTCTCCCAAACTCTTTGCTGAGTATATATCTAGTATGGGACTTACCCAACTACCAATAGGCTCTTCTATGGCAACATGAACGTGTTGTCTTTCTGTCCTTGAGATGTAGGAAAATACGTGGACATACTGTAATTTTGGATGTAAAAAACACTGTCCCACAGTGACATTTCAACAATGAAACTGCTTTCTTCACATATTGCCCTGTTTCCCTGAAAATAAGACCTTCCTGGATAATAAGCCCAATTGGGCTTTTGAGCGCTTGTACTAAAATAAGCCCCCTGAAAATAAGCCCTCCCTGAAAATATTGCAACACAGCAGCAGCCATGAGGTGACCATGCTGACCACCTCCTGTACATCAAAAATAATAAGACCTCCCCGAAAATAAGGCCAAGCGCTTATTTCGGGCGTCAAAAGCAAATAAGACCCTGACTTATTTTCGGGGAAACACGGTATAATGCAAGTACTTTCAGGACAGCAAATGAAGGCCAGTTTAGTGCTGAGGTCTTCAAAGTTGGCAACTTTAAGACTTGTGGACTCCAACTCCCAGAATTCTCCAGCCAGCTATGTTATGCTGGCTGGAGAATTCTGGGAGTTGGAGTCCACAAGTCTTAAAGTTGCCAACTTTGGGGACCCTTGGTCTAGTGGTTAAGAAACTTGTAAGGGGAAAATACAGTTATGTTGACTGATAAGAATATCCCAGAAGAGTCATATTTGGTTTTCCATAAGGTCAATAATCTCATGTCCATATTGCCTCTGCCCCCACAAAAAAGAAGAAACAGGTTGAAGAAGCTAGGTGTCTGGTCTCTCTCAGTCACAGCTAACATGGCAATAGAGAAGACTCCAGTAATTGGATGGTTTGACAAAACTGATGGACTAGCTGGCGTCCAGCAGATTGCCAGCTTTTGAAGGTTTTCTTCCATGCACCTTTAAATATCTACATTGGAGATAATATATTGGAATGTAAATAGAAATGTTTCTTGTCACTTTAGCCTTTCTGGCCATTGTTGGTTAGATGTGCTATGACAATTCCTCCTCTGAGCAGATGTTGTCTGTCATTATTTTAGGACGAATGGGGACCTGGGAAACCAATTGATTGACTTCCTGCATCAAACTTCCTACAACAAGGCATGTGAAGTTGTAGGAGAGAGAAACCTGGGCCCTGCAGCTGTATCACTTACTATAAGGCGAGCCATCAATCCCTGGGGAGTTGGTGAATCTACTGGGAGTGGAGAGAGAAAGAGAGACAGAAATATGGATGAGGCAGGGAAGTACAAAACTTCAGTAAATCATGAAGGGATGGAAATTGATTTCCTAGGTCTAGTGCAGTGGTGGGTTTCAAAGATTTTTAGAACCTCTTCTGTAGGTGTGGCCTGCTTTGTGGGAGTGGCTTGCTGGCCATGTGACCGGGTGGGAATGGCTTGTGGCCATGTGTCCGGGTGGGCGTGGCCAACTTGTAAAATGTGGTGAAACTCACTTAACAACGCTCTTGCTTAGCAACCAAAATGTTGGCTCTAGAAACTGGCATTTGAAGCACACAAGTCTTAAAGCTGTCAAGTTACAAGACCCTTGCACCTCTAACCCTTTAGAAAAAAACCCCAGGGGTGTTCAAACTTGACAGCTTTAAGACTTGTGGACTTCAACTCCCAGAATTCCTCCTCTTGCTCTTCATCTTGATGATGTGCGGACGGGAGGCGGGAGGGAGCTGGAACCGGATCTAAATGGCACTATAGATTTGTGGAACCTCTTCTATAGAAGAGGTTAGAACTGGCAGGAACCCACCCGTGGTCTAGTGACAATGTGCACATTTATCTACTTTTATCTGGACATCACCTGACAAATGGACAGGCTAATGGACAGCATCAGTTCATAATATGATAAGCCTGAGGCATTTATAGGTGGCTAGTTGCTTCATAGTCAGGAATATTTGCAAGATTTCCCAGAATCTCTTAGAAAACTGCAGATGCCTCAGCCAGGTTGCTTCTACCATCTCCCCCTACAAGGAATGAAGCAGCCCAGCTGAGTTTTAGACCTGCTGGTACCCACCTGGCTCCAATGTAGCCTGTGTTGGAACAAACCACCTCAGTCGGTGTTCAGCTAGGATCCGCAAGGCTTGGCACAGAGGTGTAGCCAAACTTGTGTAATGTGGCTGCATTAGATAGTTGAGCAACATTTCCCATAATTCCTACCAGAAAGGAAAGAATAGTTAAACACTTACAGTCTGCTTCTTCTCTAGCATTATCAAATCTCTATGTACCAGTGGTGGGTTGCTAACTGGTTTACTACCAGTTCGCTCATGCATGCGCCACCACTTCTGCACATGCACAGAAGAGTCTGGGTGGGTGGGCAGAGACTTCCGCCGCTGCCACTACTGGTTCCGCCAAACCGTGCTGAACTGGGACCAACCCACCTCTGGTATGTATATCTGTCTGACCGTCCGTCCATCCATCCTCACAGCATAACTTTGGTTAGCTGGGGAATTCTGGGAGTTGAAGTCCACTGATCTTAAAGTTGCCAAGATTGAGAAACTCTGATCTAATAGAGGCATGGCTGGCTTTTTAAGTTTTCTGAAGTGAATCTCTCACATATTACTCTGAGATGATTTCCTCCGCCTTGTGCTAAGAGCATTAAATCCAGATTTTTACATGAAGTTTGCTATTATGTCCCATTTGATCTTTTCCCACTGTGCCAATTCCCCCCACCCCGTGCATTTTGTTTCAGGTTCCTCCACAAAATGTCTCAATTTATATGGTAATACCAAGAAAAGGAGCAAAATATCAAGGCCAATAAAGAGCATTTATATCAGGGGGGTCAAACTCAAGGCCCGGGGGCAGGATCTGAACTTTGCGCATGCGCGGGTTTGGAATGGCGACCGGGCTTTTTCGCTCCACATTAATTCTGGCGAAAAAGCACCGAGAAGCCTCCAAACGGACCGCAAAAACAGCTGAAAACAGTTCCTGGGAGAGCTCAAGAGCTCCGGAATCCATAGGACTTGCTGAAATCCGGAGGCTCGCATTTTTACTATAGCGGCAGCCCGGGCTACCCAGCTGTGCGAGGACTGCGGCGACGGCGGCGCGCGGCGGTGAGAGCGGCGCGTGGGCGTTCGGAGCCTCCTCTACCACCTTACCATCTCTGGTCTTTTTCGGAAGCCCCTGGTGCTGCTGGTGAGCCCCCCTGGCCGATTACCCGCTGGCCCCTGGCCCTATCAGTCATCCAGAGCAGCGGAACAGCGGCTGCTGAGCTTAGAAGAAAAACGTGGAGGAAAGCATGGAGGAAATGGCGGAGCTAAACAGCTGACTCACAGCATTACATTCTTACATCCTACATCCTCCTTTCCGGCCAGCTTGCTGACTATGCTGGAACTGAGTGGTGGTGACTGTGTCTGTGAGTCTTGGTGACTAGTGAGTGACTAGTGAGCTAAGAGGGGTGAACTTTTTAACTCAGTCTACTTTAAAGAAGGGGGCTGTCGGAAGCTGTTGGAGGCTGCACTGAATCTACAGATTGAATGGTCGTGCTGGCTACTACCCTAGACGCCCCCCCCCCCTCGGATCTACCTCTGCTCACTTTACTATCTGTTACCTAATTTATTATTTATCATCTGCTGTTTTGCTATTTATTATCGTTGTAGCCCCTTCCGGACCTTGCTCCCTGCTCACTTAATTATTAAGAGGAGTAGGACTGTGGCCAACTGGCAAGGAGCAATAGAGGATGGCGACAGCAGGGACAAGGACTGAGCCCCGAAAATACCAGCAACTTTCCTTCCATTTACAAGAGCGGTGCAAGTTAGCCTCGAACTCTGGCCTCCTACATTGGGGCCCTTATATATCTTTGAGAAAGAGACTTTCGAATATACAGCCCGCTAACCTCCACCAGCGGGGCAAGACTATATGGGAACCGTCTACGAACTCTGGAGCTTTATACTCAATTTTGTTTGTCTACACCCACCTTATATACTATGTACTTTTGACTTGGTGGCTAAGGACATCTCCCCAGGACATAAGAAGGGAGAGGAGCAGACCATCGCTTCCTCCACTGTTTCCGTATCATCATAGATTATAACTGCGCAATTTTAAATAGAATGTTGAGAGCATGGGAGTTGCTTGGAATTGAATGAATGGCCCACTTTTAGTAATTGTTACCTTGTATTTTATATGTTTTAAATTCTTACGTGGGATTTGTTAGAGTGGATAAATGAGAATGCTTGACTCGGAGGACCTGCTGGGGAAGGCGGGAGGAACCGGGGTGGTTGGGGGGGCCATGGACATGGGAGTGGGTCGGAGCATAGCGGTCGTGACAGGGAGAGGCAGATACGGCGGGGACCTTAGGGCTGGCCATTACCGGGGAAGGAGGGTTCGCTACATTACAGAGATCCCTCCTTCCGGCCCTAGGAGTCCCACTCCAAGACCAGATGGCGCGAGTAGTCAGGACCCTGGTCTCAGGCTGTTGTCGCTAAATGCCAGGTCTGTTGTCCACAAAGCTCCCCTCGTCCGGGACTTAATTGTTGACGAGAGGGCAGACCTGGCATGTATTACTGAAACCTGGCTGGGCACAGAAGGAGGAGTCCCCCTTGTAGAGATGTGCCCAGAGGGATTTCAGGTGCTTCATCAGCCGAGAGCCCAGGGAAGGGGTGGCGGTGTGGCTATTGTAATCCGGGAGTCTCTGTTACCTCGTAGGGTCCCTGCTCCGGAGCTTGTCGGGTGTGAGTCTCTGCTGATAAAGTTGGACCTCAAGGGTCAAGTGGGTTTGCTGCTAACGTACCTGCCTCCCAACTGCGTTGCAGCATCCCTCCCCTCACTCCTCGAGTCAGTAGCCGAGCTGGCAGTTGAGTTCCCCAGGCTTATAGTTCTGGGGGATTTCAACTTGCCATCGCTCGGTGAACGCTCTGATGGGGCGCAGGAGTTCATGGCTTCCATGACAGCCATGGGCTTGACCCAAGTAATTCGGGGCCCAACCCATGCAGCGGGTCACATGCTCGACCTCGTATTTCTCTCGGAGCAGTGGATGTGTGATCTTGGTCTGAGGGGTAATGAGATCATACCCCTGTCGTGGTCAGACCATTACCTACTGAGGCTTGACTTCCGGAGGCCAAACCCCCACCGTAGGGAGGAGGAACCGACCAGGTGGTTCCGCCCCAGGCGACTTATGGACCCTTTGAGGTTCCAGACGGAGCTTGGGGTTATTCCTGATACCCTCGCCCACAGTTCGGCGGAGACTCTGGCTGCCGCCTGGCATTCGGCGGCGTCGGAGTCTCTCGACCGGATTGCGCCACTACGGCCCCTCCGGGTCAGTGGATCCCGGAGAGCTCCCTGGTTTACCGAGGAACTCCGGGAGAAGAAACGCCGGAGGAGATGCCTAGAGCACCAGTGGAGGTCCGATAGGTCCGAGGCAAACCGAGCACTCTTAACTACCTGCACCAAGGACTATGTCCGAGCATTAAGAACTGCAAAAAGATCATATATTTCTTCCTTGGTTGCGTCCGCCGAGTCACGCCCAGCCGCCCTGTTCAGGATAACCCGCTCCCTCCTTAATAGGAGGGATGCGGGAGACCCCTTGCAGGGTAGGGCTGAGGATTATGCTCAATTCTTGGCGGACAAAGTAGCTCGGTTTCGATCGGACTTGGACTCCACCGCAGTAGATCCAGCTGAGACACAGGAGGATCATTTGCCACATCAGTTCTGGGTTGAGTTCCAGGAAGTTGCCTCTGGGGATGTGGACAAGGCCATCCGAGCTGTAAGTGCCTCCACTTGTATTCTGGACCCGTGTCCCTCCTGGCTGGTGGCTAACAGCAGGGAGGTGACACATGGCTGGATCCAGGCGGTTGTCACCGCCTCCCTTCGGGAGGGGCACTTCCCCGCCGTACTCAAAACGGCGGTGGTGAGACCCCTCCTAAAGAAACCATCGTTAGATCCAGCCATCTTAAACAACTTTCGTCCTGTCTCCAACCTTCCCTTTATCGGGAAGGTTGTTGAGAAGGTGGTGGCCTTTCAGCTTCGACGGGCCTTGGAGGAAGCTAGCTATCTTGACCCCTTCCAGTCCGGCTTCAGACCCGGTTACAGCACAGAAACCGCTTTGGTCGCATTGACCGATGATCTCTGGAGGGCCAGAGATGGAGGCTATGCGTCCATCCTGGTTCTCCTTGACCTCTCAGCGGCTTTCGATACCATCGACCATGGTATCCTTCTGCGACGACTGCGGGAGGTGGGAGTGGGAGGCACTGTTTTGCGGTGGTTCTCCTCCTACCTCTCGGACAGGTCGCAGTCGGTGTTAGTGGGGGGGCAGAGATCGTCCCTGAGGCCCCTAACATGTGGAGTACCTCAGGGTTCGGTCCTATCCCCCCTACTATTTAACATATACATGAAACCGCTGGGCGAGATCATTCGGAGGCACGGGATAAAATACCATCAATATGCGGACGATACACAATTGTATCTGTCCGCCCCGTGCCAACTCAATGAAGCGGTGGACGTGATGAACCGGGGTCTGGAGGCCGTTAAGGACTGGATGAGTGCTAACAAACTGGTGCTCAACCCGGATAAGACCGAGTGGCTGTTGTGTTTCCCCCCCAATAATTTGGCTAATACACCAACGCTTAGGCTGGGGGGTCAAATTCTACACCCCTCAGATAGGGTCCGCAACTTAGGAGTCCTCCTGGATCCACAGCTGACTTTTGATCACCAGCTGTCAGCTGTGACCAGGGGGGCATTTGCCCAGGTTCGCCTGGTCCGCCAGTTGCGGCCCTACCTAGATCGGGGGGCCCTCACAACAGTCACTCGAGCCCTTGTGATCTCTAGACTGGAATACTGCAATGGGCTCTACATGGGGTTGCCCCTGAAGTGCATCCGGCGACTACAGCTAGTCCAAAATGCAGCCGCGCGAGTGATAGTGGGCGCACCTCGGTTCGCCCACGTTACACCTGTCCTCCGCGAGCTGCACTGGCTGCCTGTTGGTCTCCGGGTGCGCTTCAGGATAATGATGACCATCTTTAAAGCACTCCATGGTAGTGGATCTGGGTACTTGAGAGACCGCCTTCTGCCGATTACCTCCCTAAATCGACCAATCAGATCGCACAGACTGGGCCTCCTCCGAATTCCATCTGCCAGTCAATGTCGACTGGCGACCACACGGAGGAGAGCCTTTTCTGTTGCTGCCCCGACCCTATGGAACGAGCTCCCCATGGAGATCCGCACCCTCACCACGATCCAGACCTTCCGCGCAGCCCTCAAGATCTGGCTCTCCCAGCAGGCCTGGGGATAGGCTTCCAATTACCCGCCCGAGTGTTTGATTGCTGAATGAAAGTTGTGTTTTATTATTTTTCTTTTGTTCACAAAGTGTTTGTTTTGACCTTGCACTTCCCCTCCCCTGTGGTTGTAAGCCGCCCTGAGTCCCCTCAGGGAAAAGGGCGGCATATAAATCCCAATAAACCTGAAACCTGAAACCTGCTCAGATCTGGCCTCCGGGGCTGCCCTGCAAACAGCAAATGACTGACCCATGGTGTCTCTGCCAGTGAAAATGGAGCTCGGGCAGACCACACACAGCCCGTTTTCACTGGCAGGGGATTGCAGAAGGCTGTTTTAGCCGAAAACGGAGCTAGAGAGTCTGTTTTCTTTGGCAGAAAGTTGCAGGAGGCCATTATGGCTGAAAATGCTTAGGAGTCCATTTTCACTGGCAGAGCGCTCAGGCCAACACAGGCACCCCCAACATGAGGGACGTTGAACTGGCCACACCCATCCTGGCCATGCCTCCCCCCCCCCCCGGCGAGGTCAAACACAACCCTGACGCAGCCCTCGAGTTTGACACCCCTGATTTATATGAATTTATATGAATGAATTTATATGAACACCACCCCCATGACATGAATGAAGCAAAAGCCAAGACAAGTGATTGCAAAGAAATTAAACATAGCTAGCTTAAGTCTTAATGGTCTTCTGACCTGACTTGCACCTCTTCCTGAAGTTACGGCGAAATGAAGAAGATCCATACTGACTCTCTCCATGGCCTTCTCCTTTAAACCTCCCAAAGGAAGATCCCACGTTGGCTGTGTCTGAAAGAGAAAATCGGATATCCAGCCATACCCAGGGTTTGCACATTCTGCTAGATCAGAGTTCCCCAAGGTGGTCAACATCAATTCCCAAAGGTCAAAAGGGCTAACCCAGGGAGTGAATAAATGTCTGAGGATCAGTAGATGGCTGATAAATGATGGCAGGCCAATTAGGGTCAATTAATCTTTGGGGATCTCTGTAAAGCTCCATGCCAGTCTCCATGCCAGTCTCCATGCCAGTCTCTAGGCCTGAAGAAGAGGTGGCTAGTGATGAGACAATGTTACTCAGGTTTGGATGGTCAGCTGCCAGTGGGAACAGCCTTGAGTTATTTCTATTATTATGGTAAGTCGTACATTCAGCCTAATGTTTAAACTGGATTCAGCATTTTTATCCAAGGGATGGAATCCTTCCCAAAGGATGAGTTTGATGGCATTAGAGGTATTGTCACAGGATGTAAGTTGTTCTGAGTAAAGCTGCCTTTTGCAATTGACTGGTGGTGATTTTGTCAATGCCAATGTGTCCATGTGATGCTCCAGTTATTATAATTACGGTTCGTTGATAGTCGGCCATACAATTAGACTGAATTTGGCATTTTTATCCACCTATTGAGTTCTTCCCAAGGTTCTGGAATAGGCAAATGTTGACATTTGAGAGTGTTACAGGTATTGTCACAGGATATAAGTTGTTCTGAGTATAGCTGTCTTTTGCAATTGACTGGCAGTAATTTTGTCAAGGTGTGTTCAAGTAGTACTCCAGTTGTTTTGGGATTGAGCCCAAGGCATGTATTGCTAATGACACTAGCTTTGCTTACTATTATTCCTTATATTATTAGTTAAAACAGTATTCCTTAATTTTTATATAATAAATATTTGGGGATTGATGAACAATCTGAAACGTCATGAAGAGGTCAATGAGCTGAGATGTTTGGGGTATTCTGTGTTAGATTAAGCTAAATGGAATTAGGTCATTTGTAAGGATAAAAGGTTGTGGGAAGGTAGCCATTGCCTTAACACCTGAACGTGAATGTTATGTCAAGCTGTCATACAGGTGAGTTTCTTATGGGCCCTAGCATATTATGTGACAGCAGCAGTCCTGCTTATTAATCTCTATTTTAAACTCTGAGTTTGGGTAAGGAAAGAATGAAGAAAAAGAAACCCATATGATGATGCACATCCAGAAGCCACGGGAGAATCAACCCTCCTAAATAAATAAAATAAACATCTATGTACATGAATGTGAATTCATCTCTTATTCTTTTCTTGGTTCAACCCCCATTTTATTGCATTCTTCAGGCTGAGAGTTTTTTCTTGTTTTGTAAAACAGCAATCTGAAAAATAATAGCTGCTCCTGTTAAGAGAGAGAGCACATCCTGCCCAAAATATAAGGAGGATGTCACTGGGCTCATCCAGTTTACTCCCACCCCCCAACATGAAATGACTCCACTGTTGAAATTTCAGATTAGTCTTACCAACTGATGGGCAGACTTGGACAGCTGCAGGGCAATGTAATTCAGAGGCCATCCTTCAATTTTCTCCAAATAACTGACAGACAGCAGTTTTCTAATAATCTGGAGCGTTGCAAGACAAATCTAATAGCCAGAGATTTGGGGGATAGAAGATGGCATTGAGAGAGGAAAAAAATGGTACCTTGTCAGGGTGGAGAACATGCAGCCCTGTCCTCACTCCTACAGCTGCAGTCTCTAATATCTTCCTGAATATATTCATCTCATTTGGTTTCAATTTTTGATATTTTTTTCTATATTTCATTTTAAAGAATTGCAATAAAAAATTAAAACAAAATTTCTATTTCTCTCTCTCTCTATTTTTGCAATTAAAGGCATTAAAGTGTGCTAGGGAAGTTTAATACACCCATTTTATACACCGGTATATACATACATATATACACATGCTACATTTATACATGTATATATACATACACACATATAAATACATACATACATGTATACATGTATATATGTATGTATGTACATACAAATATATATGATGAAATGAATCACTGCCTATTTTGAACACATAATAAAAAGAAGAGACTTGAGAGTTCACAAGGCTACTAATAATTACAAAGTTTTTCACCGGAAAATTGTTATTGACACACATCGGATTTTAGAACTGCCGAAATACATTTTCTCACCAGGGTGCTATCATCAACCAGGACAGCCTTCACCACCTTTACACAAAGCAGCCTCTTGTTCCAAACCTCAGGCACTGAAAAAGACAGGGGCAAAGATGGGAGCTTCTTAACCCGAGATATACAATGTGAAATCCCTGGCTGTTTGTGGCCCTTGTGTGCCACTATAGACTCTAAAAAGTAATGACTTAAATTGGGAAGGAAAGGCAGGGGGGTGGAAATAATTAAATGCTTAACTGGAGAATATATTTAGCCTGTTTAATTCTAGTTAGATGCACAGGTAAATTAAACAAAATCAAATTTAATTCACCTCATAGTCTTACCCGGGGTAATGTCAAAAGGAATCTCCACTTTGATCTTCTGCCTAGAGCAGGGTTTCCCAACCTTGATGACTTTAAGACATGAGGACTTCAACTCCCAGCATAGCTGGCTGGGGAATTCTAGGTGTTGAAGTCCATGTGTCTTAAAGTTGCTACTGTTGGGAAACACTGGCCTAGAGAAATCATTAACCACAAATGTAAAAACTCCTTGGGTTTTGTGTATGGAGATTCTCAGTTGTCCAGGTCATGGTTGTGCCATGATCTGGACAATTGATGACCTCATATATTACTGCCTTTTGGACAACCAAACTTCTGTTTTAGGTGTGGGAGTCTGAATGGATTTCCAGGGGGGGGGAAATGCAGACTACAGGACTCAGGTGACCCTGAAGGCATAGATAAACCTTCAAGTGGCCTCAATGACCCTCAGAAAGAAGGCTAATCACCACACAGCTGACAGGAATATAAATCCTTCCATTCTCCACCCTTCAGACATATCTGAAGAAGTTTCATGGATGAAAAGCGAAATGTCTTCAGGCAAAACAAAGAAATCCCAGTTGAATTTGAAAGAAAGCACCTTTGGGACGTCTCTGGGTTTTTCTGCACTGCAAACTTAAGCTGCCAAGCTCCTGTTCATAAATTGCTTGGGAATGAAGCTGGTTTAAATCCATTTCCATATTTCAACCACTTCATCTGCTTTTGCCTGCATTTTGCCTGGGACACCCATATCACAGCCTCAAGCTGATAAATCGAAATCTGCTTCTGTGTACAGCGCAGCCATGCTAGCAAAGCAAGTGTCATTTTTTTTCCCAGTGGGTGGGGCCCTGTAGTTTTTACAGGTCCCCTTGGGGGGGGGGGAAAGGGCGGCATATAAATAAAATCAACATTCAAATCAACATTTATATGTGTACTTGCTATAGCTTTTGTGTGAGCAGCTCCTCCCTTCATGCCTAAGTGTACGTAACATCTTCCTATCCACAGATAAACAAAAAATCAGAGAAAGAAAATATCATACAATACAATACAATAGCAGAGTTGGAAGGGACCTTGGATGTCTTCTAGTCCTGCCTAGGCAGGAAACCCTATACCATTTCAGACAAATGGTTATCCAACATCTTAAAGACTTCCAGTGTTGGAGCATTCACAACTTCTGGAGGCAAGTTGTTCCACTGATTAATTGTTCTAACTGTCAGGAAATTTCTCCTCAGTTCTAAGTTGCTTCTCTCCTTAATTAGTTTCCACCCATTGCTTCTTGTTCTGCCCTCAAGTGCTTTGGAGAATAGTTTGACTCCCTCTTCTTTGTGGCAACCCCTGAGATATTGGAAGACTGCTATCATGTCTCCCTTAATCCTTCTTTTCATTAAACTAGGCATACCCAGTTCCTGCAACCGTTCTTCATATGTTTTAGCTTCCAGTCCCCTAATCATCTTTGTTGCTCATCTCTGCACTCTTTCTAGAGTCTCCATATCTTTTCTACATTGTGGCGACCAAAACTGGATGCAGTATTCCAAGTGTAGCCTTACCAAGGCATTATAAAGTGGTATTAACACTTCATGTGATCTTGATTCTATGCAGCCTAGAACTGTGTTGGCTTTTTTGGCAGCTGCTGCACACCGCTGGCTCATATTTAAATGGTTGTCCACTAGAATTCCAAGATCCCTCTCACAGTTACTACTATTGAGCAAGGTATCACCTGTACTGTACCTGTGCATTTCATTTTTCTTGCCTAAATGTAGAACCTTATTTTTTTTCACCATTGAATTTCATTTTGTTAGAAAGTGCCCAATGTTCAAGTTTGTCAAGATCCTTCTGTATCTTAAGCCTGTCTTCTGGAGTGTTGGCTATTCCTGCCATCTTGGTGTCATCTGCAAATTTGATGAGTTCCCCATTTATCCTCTCATCCAGATCATTGATGAAGATGTTGAAGAGTACTGGGCCTAAAACAGAGCCTTGACCAAAGCTCTTTTCACTTGTTGTTGGGCTTCCCTAGAGTTGTAATGTTGGCTTGGAGGCCAGACTCTTGGGTAAGATGTTGCAATAAACTCCCTGATAGTGGTTAATTGGGCATATATTTGTGTTTTTTTTACCTTCACATCATATATTCTTTTTGTTCATTGGTTATTTTTTACTTCTTGTTTTCTAAGTGCCCGCTGTCCCCAGGATATGGTAAAAAAATTCAAAATAGTGGTCACAACAAGACAATGGAGACTTTGCTATTTGTAATGTGAGTCGCATAGGCAAAACATATAAAACAATTAGAGTTCTGACTGCACCATTGCAACCACTATCTTCATCTTTTTGACCACATCCTGCAGATACCACTGTAGCCTAGGATTATTTGTGACTAAGGGGACACACAGGTTAAGAAATGAAGAAATGATTGTCTCCTGGGGACAGATATAGATAGATGAGAGAAGAAGAGAAGAGGAACCAGCCAGCCTCAGGACACAGCTGAACTGAAATTTGACCTGGAGATTGCAGCCACAATGTTTAGTTTATAGTTGGGACTGATGCATTTCTGTGTGTGATAGTTTGCACAACAATCAAATTATATGCAGAGCACATCATGAGAAAGACGGGACTAGACAAATCAAAAGTTGAAATTAAGATTGCTGGGAGAAATATCAACAACCTCAGATATGCAGATGATACCACTCTAATGGCAGAAAGTGAAGAGGAACTAAAGAGCCTCTTGATGCGGGTGAAGAAGGAAAGTGTAAAAGTTGGCTTGAAACAACATTAAGACAACTAAAATCATGGCAACCGGCCCTCTCAATTCTTGGCAAATAGATGGGGAAGAAATGGAGGTAGTGACAGATTTTATTTTCCTGGGCTCCAAGATCACCGCAGATGGGGACTGCAGCTAAAAAATTAAAAGACACTTCCTCTGGGGGGCGGGGGGCTATGACAAATGTAGACAGCATACTAAAAAGTAGAGAATCACCCTAACAACAAAAGTGTGTATAGTCAAGGCTATGGTTTTCCCAGTTGCAATGTATGGCTGTGAAAATTGTACCATAAGATAGGCTGAGCGCCAAAGAATTGAGGCCTTTGAACTATGGTGCTGGAGAAGACTCCTGCGAGTCCCTCGGACAGCAAGGCGATCAAAGTGGTCACTCCTAGAGGAGATCAACCCTGACTGCTCTTTGGAAGGCCAGATCCTGAAGATGAAACTCAAATACTTTGGCCACCTAATGAGAAGGAAGGAGTCGCTGGAGAAGAGCCTCATGCTGGGAAAGATTGAGGGCAAAAGAAGAAAGGGACGACAGAGAATAAGATGACTGGATGGAGTCACTGAATAGTAGGTGTGAGCTTAAATAGACTCATTTAAGGATGGTAGAGAACAGGAAGGCCTGGAGGAACATTGTCCATGGGGTCACAATGGGTCGGACATGATTTTACAACTAACAACAACTTAATTGAAGACCTATGAAAAAAATATTCATTTTAATTGTTTCGTAGTTTGTTAGATGGTTTGTGACAAATCTGTTTGTTGCTTTATGGTCTTATATGAGCCTGTAAAATGGGTTAATTTAGGTTGAAGATATGATGTGAACATAACTGTTCAGGGTTCATTTCAAAGCCTGAAGAAGCCACACTATTTTGACATATAGGTAGTCCTTAATGTACAATCACAATTGGGATCAGGATTTCCATTGCTAAGCAAGACAGTTGCTAAGTGAGCCACACCCAGTTTTATAACTTTTTTGCCACAGTTAAGCGAATCACAGAGTTGTTAAGTGAATCTGGCTTCCCCCATAAACTTTGCTTGTTGAAAGCCAACTGGGAAGATCACAAATGGAGATCACATGACTCTGGCATGCCATTGTAAATACATGTCAACTGCCAAGCACCCAATTTTTTTTAATCACATGACCATTGGGATGCTGCAATGGTCATAAGTGCAAGGACCACTTGTGAGTCACTTTTTGTTTTCAATGCAGCTGCAACTTTGAACGGTCACTAAACGAATGGACTTGGGACTTCCTGTCCTGAGCCCAACCACCTTCCTATCCCAGTCCTTACATCGGGCACCAACAATTTCAGACAGCAGTAACAGCACCACCAGGCGGACGTCTTCTTGGCTTTCTTCCAGCTTCCTCAGGAAAAAACGCAGCAGCTCAGAAGGATGTGAACGTGCTGAGGGAGGCAAAAATACAACAGTTGTATCACGGAGGTGGCTTCCTGCCATTTTTTAATTCAATCCTCCAGGTGTTTTAGGGAGTGTTGTGGTGGTAGCCACAAAAATCTGGCCCAACCTTTTGGCTGCTAGGAGATTAGCAGAAGTTTTAAAAAATAAAATAAGAGAGTTTTTTGGGCCATTTTCAGGCCATTTTCTGGTGCTCTGGCGCCCGCAAAGACTAGCTGGCTGGCATGTAAAAGAGAGGCGAGGTGGCGCAGTGGTTAGAGTGCAGTACTGCAGCCACTTCAGCTGACTGCTAAGCTGCAGTTCGGCGGTTCAAATCTCACTGACTCAGGGTTGACTCAGCCTTCCATCCTTCCGAGGTGGGTAAAATGAGGACCCAGACTGTGGGGGCAATATGCTGACTCTGTAAATCGCTTAGAGAGGGCTGAAAGCCCTATGAAGCGGTATATAAGTCTAATTGCTATTGGTATTGCTATATATGTGCCTGCTGGAAACCAAAAGAACAGGTGGCGATGGCACGCGTGCCCACAGAGAGGACTCTGTGTGCCACGTCTGGCACGTGTCAGAGGTGGGTTGCTCCCGGTTTGGCCAGGATCAGGTGAACCGGTAGTAACGGCAGCGGGAGGCTCCGCCCACCCACCCGGATGCTTCTGCACATGCGCAGAAGCGTCGCGAGAGTTCAAGAGCACGTGCAGGAATGAGCCCAAACCAATTGGCAACCCACCTGTGGCACGCGTGCCATATGGTCGTCATCACAATTGTAGGTCGTCTAGCCCAACCCACACACCCCGCCCAAAGAAGGAGGAGGAATAATTTCCCAACTTTGCCCTAGAATGCAGATTTACAACTTGTTCCCAAGGTCACCTCCCCTACTTCTCCACTCCTAAAGCCTTCACCACTTCTGCGAACTTATCCTTCAGACTAAGCTGGGTATTCAGGGCTTAGATTAGCCTCAGAAGCCTTTAGCAGAGCCCACAGACCTCCTACAGTGTCATTAAAATGTAATTTTTTTTAATGTGGCGGGAATATTGTCAGATAAATGGGCAGAAGGGATCTTTCTAGCATTACTTCATTTGAATTCAGTTTAAATGAACATCAAAGAACTGGCTCTTGCCTGTACCTAGTTTTAGGAAGAGCTGTGTGATTTCAGCAGAGTTGTGGCTCTGCCATTGAAGATGTTCCTTTGGCTCTCTGCTGCAGATCTAAAAAAAAAAAAAAGGAAAGGTCAGGCGTTCCTGTTCTTGGGAAGTTGGGAGGACAGAACTCCTTTCGCCCTTCAGCTGCCTTAGTTGGCTAAAGATTTTTTTTAATAAAGTTTTTTGTTAGTTAAACATTAAAAACATTGGACGTAGTGCGACATTTCTGGCATAAAAGTTTCCATATAGTGATTAAATCTTACAACAGTTACATTTTATATCCATTACTTAGGTATCTGTAATCAGTCAGATTACCTGTCCGTTGATCCTTTCTTTTATATAATTACTAATCATACAAATACATATCCTATTCCTACCTACCTATCACATATTCTTAATACCATGTTCTCCAATTCTTAACTTGTTTGTGTGTCAGGCCTGCAATCCTATTCCTTTTAGGATCTTTGGCCTGCCACACTCTCCATTATTTTACTACGCTGTTTCATTAGTGGGGTAATAGGGAGGGGGAATAGTAAGGAGTGGAATGTGTTGTTGTCAAAATAAAACATTCCTTTCTAGAAGCCCAAGGTCACCTCTGCACCTGACCGGAACTAGATGGGTGGAAACGCCAGCGTGACAGTGGAAGATTGGACCATGTGATGGACTTGTGGGTGTGGGGGGCAAGATCATAAACTTTCAACTGGGTGGAAAACCCGAATCTGAAAGCTTCCTGGGTTTTCCACAGATGTGCCAACATGTCTCTCTTAATAAATTGGAATTTTGAGGAAAGCTCTGCCTTGAACTCTGATTTCATTTTGGATGATATTTGGAACGCTGGCATTAACCTGAATCTCCTTTAAAATAAATCACCAGCAACCCTGGCACGGGGTGCTGGCGAGGGGTACTGACACTGTGTTTTTCTGTCCCAGCCTTTTCCCCTCATTTCTTTTTTTAAAAAAATAGAATTTATTTTTATTTTCAAAACAAACACAACACATAAAATCTTCCTTCTTTACATACTGTAGAAAGTGTATCAGTTGGTTACAAAAGGTTTTCGTGCATCTCTTCCATAGTCATCAAGCATAATTCATATTAACTCAAGTATTTTAACTCAGATATTTATACATGTTACCCTTATACCTCCATTTTTATTTGATTATAATTATTTAAATGCCCTTCATCATAAAATATACCAAGATTTAATACATAACCACATACTGGCATTTCATTTAATATTTCTAAACTCCTCCAATAACACTGAATCCTTATGTCCTATTCCAGCTAAACATCCATAATATTTAATAACAAACTTTTCTAATCCTCCTTTCCAAATCACTGTTGGCAATTTTCATCTAGTTTCCTTATGTTATACTCATACATATATATATATAGGTTGTCATCGTTATCCCTCCTTTATTTGATTATATATAGTATCATAACATTTTCCCCCTAATAATCAAAACTTAACTGTATCTAATTTAATTCTTTTTTATGAACCCTTGTATATAATCCAAAAGGATTTCTAATCTTCCTTTCATGGGTATGTTTTCCCCTCATTTCTAACCATCGGTACCATTTGTTCCAGATTTCATGATATTCCATCTCACCCTTGTCTTTGAGCTCTAGAGTCAGTCTGTCCATTTCTGCGCATGTCAGTATCTTCTTTATTATTTCTTGCTCCGAGGGAGTCTCCTTATT
The DNA here is from genome assembly GCF_051295495.1 of Thamnophis sirtalis. Lineage (NCBI taxonomy): Eukaryota > Metazoa > Chordata > Lepidosauria > Squamata > Natricidae > Thamnophis > Thamnophis sirtalis. Next base: position 20,402,354 of record NW_028261386.1, on the reverse strand, counting down.
TTTCCATTTTTGTGCAAAAGCCAGTCTTGCGGCCGTTAGAATATGCAGCATTAAATATAGTCCACCTTTGGGTTGGCTAAAGATTGATGGGGCTTAGGGGAACACTGATGTTTTTTAGGAAGGCCCTCAAGTCCTGGTGACGTCATCAGGCTTGGGGTTCCCAGCGAATTGATGACATTTTAAGGAGGTTCCCTTATTGTGGTTCACGCGGTTGATATAGTTATTCCGTTGGTGATTTGTATTCTTTATTTTTCATAATATTTAATTTTCAGTAATAACTATTCATATTTTAATATTTTAATATTGATTGTTTTTACAATGGCTGCTTTTACAGGCAGTCCTCGACTTACAACCATTTGTTTAGGGACCATTCAAAGGTGTAAGGGTACTGAAAAAAGTGACTTGTGAGCATGTTTCACACTTACAACTGCTGCAGAATCCCCAGGGTCACATGATCAAAGTTCAGACACTTGGCCGCTGGCATGTATTTATGACGGTTGCAATGTCCCGGGGTCATGTGTGTTAGGAATATAATCTAACGGTTGGGTTGGCAATATATAAATCATGTAACAACGCTGTACCTGTTTCTTTAAATCATACTTTAAAATGTGATTGGTTGCTGTTTTCCTCAATCGGCCATAAGAGGGAGCTAGAAGGACTCCCTCTGTTAGATGCTGGGCTGATCTGATCTGAGTGTTTTTGGAAGCTGGAAGTGCCGTGAGCTATTGTAAGTTTTGCAAGTGTTAGCAAACTTTGAGTACTGAACTGATTATATGATACTGGACTATGTTGTTTCAATTATCCCTTAACTGAAAGACATTGATGACTGACTATCTTATCCATGTATGACTTAGACTGTTTGATGGACTCTGATACCTCTATTTCCACGAAAGTAGAAGCCTATTTAAACTGCAGCGTCTGTATGCTGGTTTGTGTGTTCTCCAACACAGCTCTCACAATGGGGAGCTTACCTAACAATGTGATCATTTTTTGCGACTTCCTGGCAAGCAAAGTCAATAGGGAAGACAGATTCATTGAAGTGTTACTAACTTAACAACTGCAGTGATTCACTTAACAATTGTGGCAAAAAAGGACATAAAATGGGTCAAAACTCACTTAACAACTGTCTTGCTTAGCAATAGAACTTTTGGGCTCAATTGTGGTCATAAGTCAAGGACTACCTGCATATTAATGTTATTATTATTGCTGCTAAAGTTACTTCTGGTGAGATGGGTGGCTATATAAATCTGATAAAGTATAAGGTGTGTGTGTGTGAATGTATTATGTATATTTGGCTTCTGCATCAATTTGCTCAGGGAAACACATATTGTAGTAGTTGCCCATTGTGAGAAAAAATCAATGGATTTGTGCAGAGAATAAAAATCAGTTGGAATGGAAAACATTCTCATTGCCGACTTTAATCTCAGCTTTTCTTTATGAATATTTTTTACATTGCGGAACTGTTCTAAGTCTAAGATTTTACCAAAGGAATTTCATTGGTAAGTAAATAAATAGTGTTTAACAAGAAAAGTGTTACACACATACAAAATTGCAGTCTGTAATTTGTCCCTTCTTACCTGCAGGATCAGATTCTGTGCAAGGGCCCCCACATACATATTAGGGATTGGGTTTTTGTTCACTAGAGAAGCTTCAAGAATCTGGCCCAGGATCTGTAATAAATATGAAAATAATTTTTCATAATTTAGTCTGCAATTTGCTTCTTCTCTGGAAATCCATTCCTACTCCCCAGCCATTCAAAAAACGTTAGTCCCAAATTGTATAGCTAAAAGTTACAGACTACAGGAACCAGGAGCAGAGATAAACTTCCAAGAGTTTCAATGACTCTCTAAAACAAGGGGGTCGAGCAGGCCAGAAGTGTCACACTCAGGCAGTGCCCACCCCATCTCCGTGGAGGGAAAAAAGTCACGATAAGTCACATGATGGCAACTGTGACACGATTGAGTTTGATGACCATGCTCTAAAAGGATGCAAAGGACCAGCTGTCTGCAAGGAGTATAAATCCTTCCGTTCCCCACTATCCTGTCAGAGCTGAAGAAGCTTCTTGGATGAGAAGTGAAACGTCTTCAAAGAAAAAAACAAGCAAGTCCAGTTGCCTCTGGGGGTAAAAAAGCACCCTTGGAACAACCATGGCCTGGATGACGGAGAATCTCTACAGACTTTTAGAGCCAAGGTGGCGCAGTGGTTAAATGCAGCACTGCAGGCTACTGCTAGATCAGCAGGTCAGCGGTTCAAATCTCACCGGCTCAGGGTTGACCCAGCCTTCCATCCTTCCGAGGTGGGTAAAATGAGGACCCAGATTGTTGGGGGCAATATGCTGACTCTCTGTAAACCGCTTAGAGAGGCCTGAAAGGCCTATGAAGCGGTATATAAGTCTACTGCTATTGCTATTATATTGCTATTTTACCTTAGAGATATAAAAAGCTTCGGTGCTGCTGCTGTCGTATTGCAACGAGAGCAAAATGATGTCATCATGGATCTGAGTCTGGAATTCCGTCCTGGGTAGCAGGATGCTCAGCATGGGACTTAAGGCCTTCAGAACTGCTAGCCTGACCTGCCAGGATGGATGGAAGAGAAAGGGTTAATTGTGATTGTTAGGAATATAATCTAACGGTTGGGTTGGCAACATATAAATCATGTAACAATGCTATACCTGTTTCTTTAAATCATACTATAAAATGTGATTGTTTCTGTTTTCCTCAATCGGCCATAAGAGGGAGCCAGAATGGCTGTTGGCTCTCTGTTTGTTAGATGCTGGGCTGATCTGATCGGAGTGTTTTGGAAGCTGGCTATTAGAAAGTGCCATGAGCTATTGAAAGTTTTGCAACTGCTAGCAAACTTTGAGTACTGAACTGATTATATGATACTGGACTATGTTATTTGGATTATCCCTTAACTGAAAGACATTGATGACTGACTGTCTTATCCGTGTATGACTTGGACTGTTTGATGGACTCTGATACCTCTATTCCACGAAAGTAAAAGCCTATTTAAACTGCAGTGTATCTGTATGCTGGTTTGTATATTCTCCAACACCACTCTCAAAACGCTTCTCTGAACGCACTCAGTCTCCCAACAGGGAGCTTACCTAACAGTGATTGTTAATATTTCCCCAAAATTTTTTCACAGATGTCACCTAAGACAACAACGAAATCAGTATTATTTGAAACTCAAAGTTATGTTTATTCAAGGTACCCGCTTAATTAAAAGTGTTATATAATATCAGTATCACTTAACAACGGTCCTGCTTAGCAACCAAAATGTTGGCTCAGAAACTCTGGCATTGAAGCATGCAAGTCTTAAAGCTGTCAAGTTACAAGACCCTTGCACCCTTTAGGGAAAAAAAACCCAGGGGTCTTCAAACCTGACAGCTTTAAGCCTTGCTGACTTCAACTCCCAGAATTCCTCCTCCAGTCATGTTGCAGCAACGTCATCTGCGTGGATCTGCTCCATCTTCGGTTTTTTCACAGGAGGCAGGGCTGCTGCTGAAGATGCCAACGAGCTCCCGCCGCCACTAGAATATGCATTTGTTTAGCATGACATAGAATAGTCTTTCAACCAGAAGTATGGAATAAAAGAGAGACTGATAAATATTAAAAAAAATAAAACCAAAAAGCAGCTATTTATTTGAGTTCTAGATAAACATTTAGTTCAGATTTAATAGTGTTTCAGAGATGTGGCTGTCAGCTATTTGTGTATGTATGTTATTATTATGGAAGGTTAGATGAGATTTCACCAACATTATTCACCCCTGATTAATGCATTCATTCTAATAATCGAGTCTGACTCTGAATTACAAATCTATGTCTGAAGAATCTGGGTTAAGTTTTGGATTGGAAATTTGGGGAACATGAAAGTTTATGCATAATTTTTGTAATTTTTTCATTGGGTCTTAATAATGATTTTTTTCATAGGCTTAACACAGCTCTAATTTTGTCATTAGGAGCAATGTAATATTGGCCATTAATGTATTGTATACAGGTTGCCTTAGAAGGTAATACCTTTTGTATAGTAGGAACTTAAGATAGGCAGACTTCATACAAATAAACAATTGAGAAATATTGTTCCTTTTAAAAAGCAGTGTTAATTGCTGCACGTTTCTCATATTAAGTATATTAGCTCAAGTTCATGTTAGGAAAAACTTTCAGTCTTAAAGGTTTGGTGAGGAGAAATCCAAAAATTCTTTTAAAGAATTTAAATTAAATTTGAGGCTACCTCTGCTTTCGCTCTCCCTCCCTCAGTTGTGCAGCAGCGGCAGCAGCAGCTCTCAGCCTATGGCGGCAGCGTCACGCAGGCTGTGGAAGGAGGAGGAGGAGGAGGAGGAGAAGGGAACCAAAGAGAGGCTTTTACCGGGTCTGCGCCCCACAGCCAGGACCGTCCTTGCCCCTCAAGCCGCGTTTCTTCCTGCAAAGCCCTTCGGGCAACCCGAGAGTTCCGCTTGACGCCAGAAGGGCTTTGCAGGAAGAAACGCGGCTTGAGGCGCAAGGACGGTCCTGGCTGTGGGGCGCAGACCCGGTAAAAGCCTCTCTTCTGTTCCCTCCTCCTCCCCCTCCTTCCACAGCCTGCGTGACGCTGCCGCCGTAGGCTGAGAGCTGCCGCTGAAACAAGTTTGGGGAGGTCCTTTGCGGGCGGCCAGTTCTAGCCGCCTGCAAAGGACTTCCCCACGTTTGCTTTGAAAGAAATCTCTGCGCGGCAGTTAGAAACCTCTGCGCGGGGGTTTCTTGCCATGTGCGCGGCCGCGCAGCCGCGCACCTTAGAGGGAACAGTGGCCTGGAGCACCAGGTACCGTTCCGGTACGGTGCTCTGGAGGGCCCACCCGCCCACTGAAGCTCCTTACCTGTGCTTTAAGCCTTTGGTGCTTCCGTGCACTCGTATGGCGCATACAGTTCCTGTGCGACGCTCCGCCGTGCAGCGGAAATGTTGTGGATGCTTGTGGAAGCATCACAGGCACGTTCGATGCATGTGTGCGCCGCCCGTGTCCATGTGGGTGATGCCGGGGCCGTTCCAACCATACTGGTTGGAACGGAATCCGGAACCCACCACTGGCATGCACAGAAGCATTTTTTAGTACTGCGCATGTGCGTGAAGCTTGCTCGCCCGCAGCGTCCCTGAGTGAACCAGCAGTAGCAGCAGCCAGAACCTACCCCTGCTCTGAAGTGAATGTCATTCAGAGAGTTTTGCCACCTTGCCTTGCTACACAGAATTGAAGGCAGTTCTGGGACAGGGTCATGAGCTCAAGGCAACTCACCTTGGAGTGACTGCCAGGTAACCAGGTGCGAGTGATACAGGCATAAAGTGGCAGAAGGTAGCTGGAGAATTGCTGGACACTGATACGTGGGTAGGAACTCCTTTCCCAGGTCCGAAGGTAGATTTGAATTGCTTTGCATATCTGTTTCAGGGCTTGTATGTAGGGGAAACAGAGAAAGGTGAGGATCTTAGTGGAAGACAACAATTCTGCTTCTCATAAGGAGCTACTCAGTGGGACCTATGGGGAAGCTCAGCCAACTTTTCTTTCAAAGTCTTCAGAACCACAACTGGTCCAGTGCTGAAAAGCAGCTATAGGAAGTTAAAACCCACCCGTCTGCTAGAAAACTGAAATATCCTGGGAAATATTAAGAAGGCAGAATATTATATTTCCCTGTATGTGAAAAGGGCGAAACATGTTTTTAAAGACAAAGTAGCTCCCTGCAGCTCCCTGCCCCCACCATCGTTGTCAATGAGCCATTAAAGCCTGAGCTAGTCTACTTTACATAATAAAGGTAGAATTAGCCTTCTACAGAAACTCACCACATGGACTCTGGGAACTCAACCAAACTTAGACTCAAAACACAGTCTAGAGAGTTGCCCCTGCATGGCCCCATTTGGAGTTCTGACAACCAATCAGAATACTTTTCTTACACAGGAACAGGAAACAGAGAGGTGGGGCTGAACAGAGTATAAAAAAACCAGCAAGCCCCTTCTTTTCTCTCTTTTCTTCTTCACCCAACATCTTGAAGCATGTGATCGCCTTTTCTATTCAGGACTCAAGCCATGTGGCCCAGTCCACCATTAAACCATCTTTCCAAGCAGCTTCCATGTTTTCAGTGTCTTTTTCCCACTTGGAGCTGAACCCAGAAGGACTTTTCTTCCAACACAGCAAAGACACTTCCGCTTGAAAGATCCGATCCGGGTCCACTTCTGCTTAGCCCTAACTGGCTTGTTTGAATTTGGCTTAGGGTGTTGTATGAACAAATTTTCATTTGTCAACCACTCAACTCACATTTTTCTCTGTTTTTCATTTCTTAGGGGCTTCATTCACACAACGCATTTAAACATCATCTCCTTTTAATGATCTCATAATACCTTGCAGGGTAGAGCCTGGGCAAGTGAATGGAGCTGAGTGTTTATTGGCCAGATGCCCTTCTTGTCGCCAGTGCGGAGTTTTGTTCTGCAGATATATTCTCATTGTGCCCAGAGAGAGAAATATCTGCCTCGAGTTAGGATCAAATTCACAGCCCCCTGATTGTGAGGGGAAAGCTCCACCTCTCGGCCACTGCACCACTCACACAACACACTTAAACAGAACAATTAACATTCAAAATGCTTGACTCATGGGGGTTTGGGCCTTTGTGTGATTCCCGGAGCTGCCAGCCAAAGAGTTGGAAAGTTTGTGATGGGGAAGCATGAATCAGTTCTGGAAGCTTCACCTGTGCAGAGGGCCCAGCGCCTCCTGGCATCCTCAATTCTACGTGTGACTGTCTGCATGGTGGTTAGGGTGATGCCAAAGAAGGGGACACAGTGGTACACTAAGGGGAGGAAAAGAAAGAAAGGGAGGGAGGGAAGGAGAGAAAGAGCTTGTCAAAAGAGAAGTGTTGATCATTTTAGAAATCTGAAACTCTGAAATAGCAATAGCAATAGCAATAGCAGTAGACTTATATACTGCTTCATAGGGCTTTCAGCCCTCTCTAAGCGGTTTACAGAGAGTCAGCATATTGCCCCCAACAATCTGGGTCCTCATTTTACCCACCTCGGAAGGATGGAAGGCTGAGTCAACCCTGAGCCGGTGAGATTTGAACCGCTGAACTGCTGATCTAGCAGTAGCCTGCAGTGCTGCATTTAACCACTGCGCCACCTCGGCTCTTATTATAAATTCCCATGAAATGGGAATTTATCAAAAAACAAAGATTGTTGAGCAATTCTTTGGGAAAAGTCATGAGCTACTTTTGACTTCTACGTTACAGACTATTCCCATATCGAGGGCAAGACAAGAGCAAAGTACCATTTTTATAAAGTCTAAATTGCAGGTAGTCCTCGACTTACAACATGACTGTTCAAAATTACCGCAGCACTGAAAAAAGTGGCTTGTGACTGTTTTCACACTTATGGCGGTTACAGCGTCCCCATGGTCGTGTGATCAAAACACAGGCGCTTTGCAACTGGTTCATTTTTATGACAGTCACAGCGTCCTTGGGTCATGTGATCACCTTTCCCAGCTGTCTGACAGGCAAAGCCAATGGGGAAGCCAGAGCCACTTAATAACCATGTTACTAATTTAACAACTGCAATGATTCACTTAACAACTGTGCCAAGAAAGTTCGTTAAGTGGGACAAAAGTCCCACTTTAAAAAAAAAGTCACCTAACCAATGTCTCACTTAGCAACAGAAATGTTGGGCTCAACTGTGGTCGTAAATGGAGGACTACCTATATGTCCCTCTAAGACAGTGTTTCTCAACCTTGGTGACTTTAAGTCCTGTGGACTTCAACTCCCAGAATTCCCCAGCCAGCTATGCTGCATAGCTGGCTGGGGAATTCTGGGAGTTGAAGTCCACAGGACTTAAAGTCACCAAGGTTGAGAAACACTGCTCTAAGACAAGAACGGGACATCTGGATGCCAGTTCTGATACGAGTCCTGATGTGTTTGGATTGGGGACAGAAGCAGACGCTTTCCACTCTCACCCACTCCCAGCTACAACCTACCATTCATGGTTGTGACTTTGCCCAAAGTGAGGAGAGTGAACTCATCAGGCTGGCCGAAAGGCTTGAGGTGCCTCTGAAGCTCATTCATGATGACACTGAAATGTCGGCGAGCAAAACTGGCCAGGGCATTGCTGACAGCCACCTGGAGCTCCCAAGGCACCTCCTGTCAAAAAAAAGAATGAGGTCCAAGACTATATTATGTGTTCGAATAATACAGCTTATTCAAATACAGCTTATATCTGTGATGGGGAACCTATGGCACATGTGCCAGAGGTAGCACGCAGAGACGTCTCAGTGGGCACGTGCGCCATCGCCAGCTGCTGTTCTGGTTTCCAGTGCACACATCCAGAGCTGGTCTTCAGGGGTGCCGGAGCGCAGGAAACTGGCCTGAAAATTAACCCCAAACAGCCAAAAAACAGGCAGTTTTTGAGGACAGTTTGGGGTCATTTTCAGGCCATTTTCCAGGCCAAAAACACCCTGAAAAATGGTCTGAAAACACCCCAAAATCAGGCATGCGTGCACCAGCCAGATGTTCTTCGGGTTTCCGGTGCTGCGGCATGTGCAAAAACAAGCTGGACGGCATGTATGTGCGTGCCGGAAACCTGAAGACCAGGTTTCTGGCATGCGCCGGCCAGCTGGTCTTTGGTTTTCCGGTGCTGCGGCACATGCACATGTACGCATATTCCGGTTTGGGCACTTGGTCCCAAAAAGGTTCGTCATCACAGGCTTACATTGTTCCTGCTTACCAACAGAGATGCTCTCAGCTGCTTCAAGGCTGTGAGAACGAAGCTGCAGGCAGGCTCCACCTCCAGGCCACGCTCCAGCATCGCCCGAAGGCTGCGGTAGATGGCCACCTTCTCCCAGACAGAGCCCTGCAAGTGGGGAGAGAGACCGTTTCTGCATAGGGATGGAACGAAGCACTGATTCATGGACACAACAAAGAGTCAGAACACAGCAAATTGCAGGGTCAGAAGCTGGCATTCTGTGATTAAAAAGCGGGGGCAGAATAGAGAGATCCTTTTCTACTGACCAGTGGTGAGATTATTTTTTTTAACTACCAGTTCTGTAGGTGTGGTGTGGGTTGGTGGGAGTGGCTTGGTGGGCGTGGCAGGGAAAGGATACTGCAAAATCCCCATTTCCACCCCACTCTAGGGGAAGGATACAGTAAAATCTTCCTTTCCACCCCACCCCACTGTTCTGACCCCCCCCCCCTCGTCCCACACCAACACACACTCCGAGCCAAAGATAAGTTACGGCATTTAATTAACAGACAGACAGGTCCTTGGCAGCAAACCGGCACAGACAAGCCTGGGCAGCAATCCAGCACAGATAAAGCTTGGCAGCAATCCAGCCTGCTAAGTTCACAATAATGTCCTCCGACATTAGTTCCTGCGTTGACTTCTGCAAGAAGGGTGTGTGCACAAGCAGTCCTTTTATAGTCTGGAGAGGAGCCTAATGACCACCAGCTGAGTGCAATTACCTCCTGTACTTGCGCAACTGTTCCTGATACCTATTAACTCTTCGGTGCCGGGCATCCAGGAACAATTCACTGCTGACCTCAGGCTCACACTCCCTTGTCTCCTCCCCACTGGTCCAAGGCTCAGGCACCTCCTGGTGGCCAACCAGCCTCTCTGCACCCTGCTCAGAGTCAGAACCCTGTCCAGGGTCCTCCATATCCTCCAGAGCCGACTCATAGGGCCCCTCGCTGTCGGAGTCTGGTGGCAGCTCCAACGGCTCCTGCTGGGCCACAACACCCCACTAACCTGCTTTCCAGCTCCGTTCTTCTGTGCAGGGCAACAGAAGAAGACCCAGCCAATCAGCTGGGACTAGGGAGGCAGCGAATAGATGGGGGTGAAGCCAGCCATAGGTGGTATTTGCCGGTTCTCCGAACTACTCAAAATTTCTGCTAGCGGTTCACCAGAACTGGTCAGAACTGTCTGAATACCACCTCTGCTACTCACCCCGCAGTGCTGTTTCTGAGTAGTCTAGAGTCTAGACCAGGGGTGTCAAACTCAAGGCCCGTGGGCCAGATCCAGCCCATGGAGTGCTTAGATCTGGCTCGTGGGGCCGGCCTGGAAACAGTAAAAGACCAACCCATGGTGCCTCTGCCAGTGAAAACAGAGCTCGGGGGCACATGTGCTCCATTTTCGCTAGCAGAGGGTTATCAAAACAAACTAAAAACAAAACAAAAGGATAAATGTTTGAGGATGCAAGAAGGGACAGGTGTTCTGACCTAGGCTTCACAAAATCACAAAGCAGATTCCTTGTCAGCCCCTTTTTATTAAGCTAATGTGAATGCGTCTCATTCACATCCAGCAACTTCCTGACAAACAGTGTTTCAAGGTTGAATTTGTAACCACAGACCTTATCAGGCTTGGAGACCTGCTAGGCCGATATTTTCCAAAAGAAATGCTGTACAAGAAAATAATTGGTAAGGAGTCTTTGAGAGTCACGAGCCAATCTTCAAACTAATTAATTGAACTAATTGCCTCCTGCAAACTCCACTCTCCTTTCGCTCCTCTTTACTCCCAAGTTGGCCCTTGTTCCTTAACTGTTTCCTTCTCCTGGCAGCTCTGCACATGGGCAAATTGGGAAGAGGCTCCAGCGGTTCTTCTGCACCCCTGATAACCGACTCTGAAGGCAGCTGATAACTATCCGACAGCCCTGGTCCCATCTCTGCCTCTGAAGCAGATCCCTCATCAGAGCCTTCCCCAAACTCCAGGAGTGGCCCATGTTCCTCCCCAATCTCCTCACTGTCTGAGCCTACCACCAGCTTTGCTGGCAGACCATGACAACAGGAAAGGAGGAAGGGAAAGGGAAAGACAAAGAAAAAGAAGAAAAGAGTGGAAGAAAGTAAGTAAGGAAAAATAAGGAAAGAGGGGAAGGAAGAAGAAATTAGAATGAAAAGGATGTCAGCGTTCCAAATATCATGCAGAATTAAATCAGAGTCCAAGGCAGAGCTATCCTTAAAGTTCCAATTTAATAAGACAGACATGTTGGCAACGAACTGTGGAATCCCAAATCTAAAGCTTCCGGGGATTCCACCCAGTTGAAAGTTCATCCCCACATCCATAAATCCATCACATGGTCCAATCTTCTCCGGCCACACTGGCATCTCCACCCAGCTGGTTCCGGTCAGGTGCAGAGGTGTAGAGACAAAAGATGACCTTGAGCTTCTAGAAAGGAATGACGACAACACATTCCACAATTCTACTCCTTTCTATTCCCACTCCCAATTACTACACGAATGAAACAGCATAATGAAATAATAAGAGTGTGTGGCAGGCCAAAAATCTTTAAAAGGAATATAACTGCAGGCCTGACAGAGGGAAGGAAAAAGAAGAAAAGGAAAGAAGGGAGGGAGGGAGAGGGAGGAAGATTATAATGAGAGTGAGGGAGGGTCTCAGGGAAATCTTGTCTTAGCACTTGGCTACCACAGGCGACCCCAACATGAGTCGTGCCATGCCCACCATGGCCATGCTCCCCCCCCAGCCCTCCGAGGTCAAACACAACCCTGATGCAGCCCTCAATGAAATCGAGTTTGACACCCCTGATCTAGACTGCAGAAAGCTCTAGGCCTTGGTGGAGCCCTGGCTTCACTGAATATAATCCAGAGCTTCAAAGAGCAATTTTCCATACCTCATCCTGTTGGAGGATCGTCATGAGTGCTGGCATCACAACAGCTGGCTGGCTACGAGCTGCATGTACAATATGAAATACTAGATCCTTTGGGTTGGTTTCTTCTGGGAATTGCAACAGTTGATGGATGGAGCAGAGATGTCCTGGGCAAAAGTCGCAAAATTATGTAGGTAAAACAATAACATGCCCTTGGTTTCACGGGGGAAAGTGCTGTGTGCAGTTTGATACTTGTTCATCTGCACTTATTTGTATTTTTAAATAAGTGTTTTAATTAAAAAGTAAACTTTTAATTAAAAATTGAGTTGAACATTGAAAAGTAACAGGGAGACTACTCAGTTAGGAGTAGTGTTAAGGCACTAGGTTAGAAACTGGGAGACTGTGAATTCTAGTCCTGCCTTAAGCACAAATCCAAACCAGATCACTTTGGGCTGGTCATTAAATAGCATGTAATGGCAAATGCGGTATTGGGACGTGGTGGCTCAGTGGCTAAGACATTGAGCTTGTCGATCAGGAAGGTTGGCAGTTCGGCAGTTACTTGTCCCAGATTCTTGCCAACCTAGCAGTTTGAAAGCATGTAAAAATGCAAGTAGAAAAATAGGGACCACCTTTGATGGGAAGGTAACAGAGCCTCCCTGTGCCTTCGGCGTTTAGTCGTGCCGGCCACATGACCACAGAGACATCTTCAGATAGCGCTGGCTCTTTGGCTTTGAAACGGAGATGAGCACCTCTCCCTAGAGTCGGGAATGACTAGCACATATGCGCAAGGGAAACCTTTACCTTAATGATAAACCACTTCTGAAATCTTGTTGAGAAAACTGCAGGGAATCTAGGCAGTCACTAGGAATCAACAGACTCATGCACACGCATGCATGCACACACTCTCTCTCACACACACACAGGAGATTGGTATGCCAAAAAAAATCTTTATATTCCAAAATACTTCTAGACCACAAATTGGTTCACAAATGTTAGGAAATAAAAATGGCAGACAGCTATAGCATAAGAATGCCCTGTTTTGTAGAAAAAGGACAAAAGCAAATAGGGGCACGAAATATTCTTTACATTTGATGTCCTGCTACAAAGTCTATTACACATTATATTTAGTATTTATTGCATTTATTTACATTGCCCTGAACATGTAAGTCTTACCTCCACTTGATGGTGCTCCCTCATCAGCCATATGCTCATACTGCTTCTGTTTCGTGTTTTCTGTCCAATGGTGAAAAAAGCAGTGATTGTGGTTTGCATCCACCCTCCCCAGCTCACCTCCCATTCTTATGGTGGCGATGCAATTATCTTTCTCTTGCAGAATATGACAAGTCTTTATGCCATTGTCTTAGCTCAAGTGTGAACCAGACCAGCATAACAAACAACGTAATGGCTTCTTTGTTGGGTATAGAGTTGCATTTTGACAACTTGGAATTAGGCTGTACCATGGGGTATAAAGAAAGCCAAGCACCAGCCTGAATATGTTGTCAAACCTCAAAGAATCAAGTTTCAGAATTGGCAAATGACAGGGCAGAGAAATAGTATAAACCCACCCACCCCCCTCCCACCTAGCAAGTTTCTTGCAGGGATCCCCCATCCAGCTCACTTTGTCCTGGGTTGAATTTTTAGATCTTGCATTGATCATTCCCAAAGACAGAGAAGTCCTAAAAAGTGGCTGATGACTGAGATGGGCCAGGAACAGTGTGTCCCAGAGACAAGTTCCAGTTGACCTTGGTTAATGGAACAGCAACCTTCACAGAGCTCTGTGACATCACTGGAAACGTGGGAGCCTTTGGCTTATTGATATGAACTGAGTCAAGAAAGAGAGTCCAGCAAAGAAATTGGAACAGGATTCACATCTTAATATAGAAGATTCTTAAAGTGAATATAAAGATAAAACCAGAGACTTTTCTTTTGGGCTTCATGGATAAAGAACTTGGAAAAAAAACAACTTTGATGTTATATATGCTGACAGCAAGAATACTTTATGCACAAAAATAGGATACATTTAACCACTGCGCCAAGGTGGCGCAGTGGTTAAATGCAGCACTGCAGGCTACTGCTAGATCAGCAGGTCAGCGGTTCAAATCTCACCGGCTCAGGGTTGACTCAGCCTTCCATCCTTCCGAGGTGGGTAAAATGAGGACCCAGATTGTTGGGGGCAATATGCTGACTCTCTGTAAACCGCTTAGAGAGGCCTGAAAGGCCTATGAAGCGGTATATAAGTCTACTGCTATTGCTATTGCTATTACTTTGATTCCCACATTGAACAAATGGATGGCGTTAGCCAATAGCTAAATTAACTACTTTGATTTAGAGAAAAGAATACAATTAACTTTGTTTCTACTTGGTAACTAGTGTTGGGCTTTGTGGTCAAGGTGGGAAAAAAATTAAACTTTGATTTTGGGCTTTGTTGATTAGATAGGTGTTGAGTAATGAATCCAACCAATTCAGCAACTCTGAGACTTTTAGCTTTCTTAAAGAACTGCTTTGAGAACATCGTTTCAGCCCAGTTGAAGAACAAACAAGCTCTGGTTATTTCCCACGCTTTCAAGATAATTAAAGATTAGACAGCTCCCTCCCTCGTCACTGGTTACGTGTTCTGACTCTTCCAGTCTCTGGCCAGCACTTGGTAGGATGACCTTGGTTCCCACAAGATAGTAAGTTGTTGATGTTTGGTCTGACATTCCAAAGCTCCCTCCTCCCCCACAAAGTTTGTCAAGCTGAGAATGGAGAAAATGGCTGTGACAGGCCCCACCTGTTTCGAAGTTGACAATGTTATGTAAAAGTAAAAAGTTGAGGTTGTACATTATTACCTTATTCTACTGTGCCAAAAAGAGTCATAAATCAATCTTTCCCTCCCCTTTCCCTCCTTTATTTTCCCCTTATTTTCATTTTTCTTTGTATTTCTGTATTTTATATTTTGATAAACGAATTAAAAATTTGAATCTAAAAAAAAAGGGAAGATAGTCCAAACACTAAGGGGATTAGCAACAAATCAGGAAAGCAACTTTGAACAGTTTCCTTCCTACAAGAATCCTAGGAAGCTGCTAGGAGGAATTTTACAGCCCCAATCCCTGCATGAGTCGTTAGGAGATTCACAGGTGGCAGCACCACCTGGAATTGAGCCCACAGCTCCCAGCTACTCTGCACTCTTTGCTTCAAGTCAAGGCAATTTTGGTTTTGCATAGAAGACACAGGGTGGAGACGAAGATGCAGTGTACCAGTAGCATCCTTGTTCTCTAGCTTTCTGGAAGAGAAAGTTGTATAGGGTGACTTTCTGTGTTTTAAGTAAGAAATAAACAGTAATATTGAAATATCATTGTTTAAAATGTTCCTTGCCCTTTGTTATAAACAGAGTACAGATACAATATGTGTTTGTGTGTGTTTGTGTGCGCATGCATGTGTGTGTATAGGTATAAATATATCCCTGTGAATATATAAAGATACACACATTTGAGTAAAAAACACATTTATGTGCACAAAATAAAATACTGTACAACATGGTTGCCTTCCTAAGGCATAAAAAGTTTTTGTAATTTCATGGTCTTGTGTGAAGAGAGAAAAACTGAGGTTTCTGTTACATCCTGTATGTCCAACACGACATGGCCCATCTCCAGATTCAAACTGAGGTGTAGGACTTTGCCATAAGTTGCAAAAGCAGAGGTGAGAACCAAAGGCGTAGAGCTGGCAGGGAATTCTG
Organism: Thamnophis sirtalis; assembly: GCF_051295495.1. NCBI lineage: Eukaryota > Metazoa > Chordata > Lepidosauria > Squamata > Natricidae > Thamnophis > Thamnophis sirtalis. The sequence continues at coordinate 20,387,049 of NW_028261386.1, read as the reverse complement.
AGAGTTGAAATTCATGTGTCTTCAAGTGGCTGAGAAACACTGGTGGAGAACATCTTAGAAGACAGCAGGCTGCTTGATGATGCTTTCATCATTGTAAGCTTCAGAGGCTGAAGTGCGAATCAAATCTTGAGGAAGGCTTTCTCGGGCTTGCTGCATTCGGTGACGAGCCCGTTGGAATGCCTCTGCAACAAAGAGAACAGACATGGTAGTTAAGTGGAGGTTCAACCTGTGCAGTCACCTAGTTCCCCTGCCTGACCATTCCTTCCTTCTAGACCAGTGTTTCTCAACCTTGGCAACTTGAAGATGTCCGGACTTCAACTCCCAGAATTCCCCAGCCAGCATTCGCTGGCTGGGGAATTCTGGGAGTTGAAGTCCAGACATCTTCAAGTTGCCAAGGTTGAGAAACACTGTTCTAGACCTTTGAACCAACATTCCATGCCGAAATATTGAAAGCATGCAAGGAGTTGAATATATTATGCAGGCTAGAAAGTCTGTCTTTTAGTAGCTCTGTGGAAGAGAGAAAGAAAATGTACTGTGCAAAAGCAAAACAATGATTTTGACTTTCCCTTACTGCCTTATTCTGACACACCATCCAGAATAACAAATATTTTATTCTATATTTTTTTAAAGACCTGGGGGCTACAAAGTTATTTTAACTTTAAAAAAATATAAAAAATAGTATTCCTCTGTAAATCTGAGTTTCGCAAGTAAGAAACAGATATCATATGTTTTTCATTAAATGGGTAAAAATACAATCCTCTTTAAATGATTCTAATGTTCAAGATAATTTAAAACAATATTTAATTAGAAGATATGTTCATATTTAATAAAATGAATAACCACCTGTGAATCTGAGCTTTTAAAGAAACTATCATACATTGAATTAAATGATGAAACAATTTAGAATTAAAATGCATAAAATGGCCATTGAGAATCCTAAGAATAAAAATGGTGCCCTACTGGATTGGACCCCTGGTCCATCAATCTCTTATCACAGTGGCCAACTCAGGACACAAGAAAGTCCACTAGTTTCCCAGCAGATGGCCTTTAAAGCAATTACACTGTGATCAAGGCTAATAATCATTAGCCCCTTGGATTCCCATGAAATGATCCAAACCGTTTCTGAAGCCACCTTAGTTGATAGCCAACAACATATCTCACAGTAGCTAATTCCAAAATTTAATTATGCATTAATATTTCCTTTAGTCTATCCTGATTCTTCCAGGAGTCAATTTAATTGGGTGACCTCTGGTTATAGAAGTTTGGGAAGGGAAAAATAGCTTTTTGTCCACTTTAACTGCACTATGCATAGTTGTGTGACGTTTCAGTCATGTCCCCTTTTATCTGCCTTCTTTTTAGACTAAAAAAGCTCAAATATTGCAATCTTTCCTGATAGGGAAATTGTAAAGACCAAGATCCAAAATAGTTCTGCTTTGCGCAAAAAAAAATCATACCTGTTCCTGTGTCAAAAGCCTTACCTAAAACATTATAAAGGGAACTTTGCTGACTGAAGTTTCCTAGTCGATCCAGAACACTCTGCATGCGTTTCTTCATGGAGCTGGACTCCAGAAAAGCTCTGCCAAGAAAGAAGTTTTAAACATATAATTTTGAAATTTTTAAACTTTGAGAACCAGTCATAAGTACTATTGTTCAGTGTTGCTGCAACTTCAAATAAGTGATCACTAAGCAAGCACTATGTATGTGCTTCCTTATGTTTACATCTGTATCAATGTGAATATCGAAATTAGGCATTTGAATCTAAAGGCAGATAACCAAGCTGATAATGGAAGCCACTTTTTGCTGAAATTTCTTTAAATACAGAGGAAAAGATTCTCTTCCCTATGCATGTTCTCAATGTCCAGAAATTCTCTCTCTAGTGAAGAGGAAATCTTACTTGGACTGCTGCAGGCAGTTCAGCCGGAAAGTGACACTCCCTGTTGTTTCAGAACGAAAACCTAAACGGCTGAGACGATCACCCTGCACAGAAGATAAGCATCAGTTTAGAGGAGGTCTTATCTGAGTTTTCATCCTTCATTCTCCATAAATGTGCCAAGCTCTGAACCAAAATTCTTTGCAGAAAATATGGGTGGGCATAGGGAGGCAGGCACTCACTGTGAAAGTACTTGGCACTTTGGTGTAGGTTATATCCTCAAGCTCTGGAGATCCTCCAATGAAAAACCTCCGTAGTTCTGAAATGGTGCCCAACTCCACAGGACGCCATGTAGAAACAGACAAAGTGTGAACTCCTGAATCATCGGGTTGAACGGGATTGATGCCAGAGATATGGGGGGAGAAAAATCAAAAGGCTACTCAGAACATGCATGCACACAACCAATGTTAGCCACTGAGATCATGATATAAAAGTTCCAGTGAAATACAAGACCTGGGAACTGTATACTTCAAGCAAAGGAAAATTTAGAGATACTCTACAATAAATAAGAGAAGCTGGATTTTCATGGCATGTACAAGATGCCATAGTGCATTTATTTATACGTTTGCTGGATTAGGTGACATCTCAGACACAGAGTGACTGTGGGTGGCTTATGGACTATAAATCATGGTTTATATAACACAATACTATGTTTGTATCATACTAAGACAAACCCAAACAACCACATTACAGCTTAGCACAATGTACAAACTCAACGAATTTGCCCATCGTTTGGCAGTGAAGACAGGCGATGTTCACATCACTTGGTGCATTAATCTTCTATCAAGGATATACTATCCCATTTGAATGGAAGGAAGACAATCCTTTCCAAACCTTAAATCATCTGCCTTTCCCCCGCAAAACTGTTGCATGTTAAGCAAAGGATAAATGCCCCAAACCACCCAGAAAATTTCACCAATCAGTAGGAATGTGAGTCTGCTAGGAGAATGACAGAAAGGCATGATAAAGAGAGTATCTATTATAAGCTTGCCATCTTAAGTGCTAAGCGTGTGCCATCTTAAAAGGAGTTCCCAGAATTCCAGCAGTTAAGGAAATAAGAAAGTTTTCTCAAATTACAGTTATCAGAAGAGCATCTAGTACTAAAATGTATGATGAACATACACTACTTGAGGCAAGTAAAAAATAAAAATGTATTTTGATTTCTTTTTCATGTAAATCACTCAAGGGTCCCATAAAAGTGGTTATATGAGGTAAACCAAGTAACTAAATTAAAATCAATAAATTTGCTCCAGGAGTTGCACCAATGCAAGTTCAGTTCTAGAGCTGTCTTTTACCTGGCGTTGCTGGCAGCACTACAAAGCCATAGCCTTCAATACGGTACCTATGCCAGAAATCCAAGGAAAGAACCTCAAAGTATAGGACAGGCCACTCAGGGAGGGAGCCTATAAGAGGAAGGAAGATAGTGAATAAGACACCAGCCAGTTTCGCATCAATGTCATGTTTTATTCCAGGATAAACAGTAGGGCAATTCTGCTGATCAAGGGGATGGTTTTTAACAGATTAACAGAGTTGGAAAGGACCTTGTAGGTCAGGATGTCAAGTTGGCAGCCCGTGAGCCAGATGTGTCACGCACAGATCACCCCCCCACCCCAGCTCTGTGAAGGGGGGGAAATGTTGCCAAATGTCACATGTCAGCAATGTGACATGGCGAGTTTGACACTTGTGTTGCAGGTCTATAGTTTTCCACTAGAATCAGAATAAACCATTGCTCAGAGGCACAATCCTCTGACACAGTTGCAAGTCTTCATTGAAATGAATACAAGCTAGGCAACACATCCTGTTCTTCTGCAGGCCTCGCCCATACAACTGTACAATGTTTTTTCTAGAGCAGAAGTGTACAATGGGAGGTGTCAAGGCTGCCTATAGTCCCCTGAAACCATGGCTTCAGTTCTGAGAAATCTCCAAAATTTGTAACTAATTTGTAATTTTTAATATTGGGAGAGGGTGAGTGAATATATAAGTGGAGAATGATCATATTAATTACATTTAGCTGTAATTAAATTTTAACATGTATTCAATTTTTAAATAGAATTTTGTGTTTGTCTCTAACAATCTTAAGGGTAGTAATGATAGTGGTATACCTCCCAAAGGCTTCATAACCTAGAGAATGTTCCAGAAAATTACATCACATAAAATGAAATCCCTCTGTCTCCAACATGACAGGCCAATCAATTCCCCCCAATGGACAAAATACCGTATTTTGTCGGAGTATAAGATGCACTGGAGTATAAAACACACCAAGGTTTTAAAGAGGCAAATTTTTTAAAAAAAGGTTTTGCACTCTGCAAACCTCCCAAAATGGCCCGGTTTTTGCAAAAACAAGCCTGTTCCCCCCCTCCCCCAAAAGGCATGAATAGCCTTTAGGTTTGCAGAGTGTTCCTGGGGGGTGGGGGCTCCCCAAAACGAGCAAAAACGGCCCCGTTTTTTGTCAAAAAAATTGCACACATAGCCTTTAGGAGGCTTACAGAATACTCCTGGGGGCTGGGGGGGAAGGCAAAATTGAGCAAACAATGGCCTGGTTTTCACTCATTTCTGCCCTCTCCAGCTCCCAGGAGCTCTCTGAAAGCCTTCTACAGGCTCTGCACGGCCATTTTGGTGAAGGGGGCAGGGTTTTGGGAGGCAAAAAATGCTGTAGTCAGTGTATAAGACGCACCCAGATTTTTCAGCCTCTTTTTTGAGGGAAAAGAGTGCGTCTTATGTTCTGAAAAATACGGTACCTGAAATCCATTAGAGCAGAACCACTTCTGAACTTCTTTCTCATACACAATGGCATGACTCACCTTCCAAGTCATCCTCTTGGGTGAAGAACATCTCCAGGGTAAATGGGAAGGAAAAAAAAGCCACCCTATCCTAGGAATGAAAAATAGTAGCATCAGTTTTTACATGGAGCAGCAGGGAACAGAACAACCATGTGTGTAGGTTTGTGTATTTGTGTGTGGGATAAGAAAACCAACAAATATCCCCTCAAGAGAGATATGCTGCAATAGCAATAGCTCTTAGTCTTATATACTGTTTTATAGTGCTTTACAGGCCTCTCTAAGCGGTTTACAGAGTCTGCCTATTGCCCCCAACAATCTGGGTCCTCATTTTACCCACCCCAGAAGGATGGAAGGCTGAGTCAACCTTGATCCAGTGAGACTTGAACTGCCAAACTGCTGGCAGCTGGCAGTCAGCAGAAGTAGCCTGCAGTACTGCATTTTAAACACTGAGCCACAATAGCTCTTAAGCTTGATTCAGAGTTGCCTGCAACTGTGCATAGGGGTTGCTACATATATATGCTGTAAAAAGATTGATGGGTAAGCTTAGGATTCGCAGGTGTATAACTGCAACAGCTATGCACCTGTCTCCAAATGACAGAGGCATGTGTTCCCTGATGCTCGAGAAGTCTAATCCAGGCTTTAGACCAATAGAATCAACTCTACTGACTTTGTGCCAACACTGAAGAATTCACATAGACCCTAAAGCAAGGGAGGTTCCCCCCCTCCCCACAAATATTTGTCTACATGCTGAAGATCTTCTCCAATCTGTTCTCCAGATTTAATTTTTATCTTTTTAAAAATTACATCATTTTCTATAGTTGCCCATTTTACAATTGTGATTCTAGTGATCATCCTAGACTAAAAAGTCTCATAATTCTTATGCCCTGGGCATTCCAGTTGAATCTGTGAGAATTTATGGGCCAACTGAGGTTCAATGAAATTTAATGGAAATCATTAAGAAATCTCAATAATTTGGCAGCATAATACATTTAAGAATTAAAGGAGTAAGTTGAAGAAGGTTCTACTAAAACTTAGCTTTGAAATATTAGGAGTATCAGAAAACTAAAATGCATAGCAAGAACTGCATTTCTGAGTCATGTAAGGCTGCTATTCCTCAAAGTAGGAAAGAAAAATGTGCCTCAAACCCCCAAAACTGGCATTAAACACCGTGCCTCTGCAAATAGTTCCCCTCCCTCACAAAGGAACCATCTTAAACATACTTTGCCATGTACTTTGCTAGTGCAAGTCTGTGTTATTCCAGAGAGTAGTTGAGATGGGGGACACGACCAATCTAGAAAGAAAATAGAAGCTTTTAGTACTGCAGAGAAGACAGCAAGATTAATGAGTAGCTAAAGCACAAAACCTCTGCTCCAAAACCAGACACCCGTTCATTGCATACCAGGTAGTTCCTGACATAATGACTGTAATTGAGCCTGGAATTAGGGTCCACCATATTGACCAGGCCCAATTTTATGTGATGGTCATTAAGCAAATGCAAGGGTGATTAAATGAATCCACAGCAAAAATGCTAAAAATCATGGGCATGCTGAAAACGGCCATAAATGTGACCCAGTAGCCTAGTTCCCAAATGAAATTAGGTGTGTGTGTGTGTGTGTGTGTGTGTACATGCTGCAGTTGGAACTCTGCAATCGAGTCCTAAGTACCTTTTCAGGGGATTTTTGTAACTTTGGTCGTTAAGCAACTGCTCATTATGCAAGGACTACCTGAATGTCTCCCCCACCCCTCCCAAAAAAACCATTAGAATTTCTCTCAGATATACTAATATGGAACAATATGGAAAAATACTGTACATAGCTTAAAATTATTTGATCCTTTTTCTTTTCTTCACCTTGAATCATGCACACTTAGGATTAAAATGACTCCAGCGTTATAAAAGTAATGCTAGCTTATTTTATTAGCCATATTTCTGTTATGCTTGTGATCTTGAAGTGTGCGATGCAACAGGTAGATAAGTGATGAGATAGAGAAGGGAGACACGATTTTTTTCTGGCTCTCATCATGAGATTGTCCATCAGTATTTTAAGACTGGATTTTAGAGAAAAATAGCTTTGAGAAATGCATAACCTCAAATAACAAGAGGGTAGGTTCAAGGATATGCTTGATTTACTGTGGGAAGACTTATGAATTCCTGTATAGTTTCAATTATTTCTTTGCTAGAAGCAACTCTCCAGGAGGATACACATTTCTACTTTATGTGGTAGATGCTATATCACATTTTCTCCCAATCCTAAGGGCCCAATTTGTACTACTCACAGCTGGGCAGTTCCAAGAAGAAATGTATGTACAGATTGTTGTATTCGTAACCCTGGGCGGAAACTAGGAAAGAAAAGGAAACACGGTAATAAAGCCTTATTCTCTGGACCTTTCCTCTTATTCTTAACCAAGCTGTCCAATCCAATGAAGGTGCACACACCTTGCTAAAGAGATTTTAAGTTTATAACAAAACCTGAATGAGTTGGCTAATCAAACTTGTAGGATATTTTAGTTACAATCACAGCTCTAGATCGCTTACAAACTGAAAAGTTAGTCATTTTTCTGAATAGCAAAAAGGTACCTAAAGCAATATTAGGGAAACCACAAAATTAATTACAGAACGATGAGAGGTACAAATCAGTTAGCAGGATCACAATTTCCTCTACGCAATTTCATAGGGCAGGTGTAGGCTTCCAATTACAGTTTGATGCGCATGTGCGAAGAATCGGAATGGCGGCCAGGGCTCCTTCGTCGTAGACGACCTGACGAAAAGCGCTGGGAGCCCTTGGAACCAGCTTCTTATTGCCTTTGCCGGGGTCCTCCGGGATGACAGAGATTCGGTTGACGTGTGCGGGCCAGAAGTTGAGGGAGACCGATGCCTTCCGTCGATCTGGGGCTTCGGATTCTCCGACGTGGCTGGGCGTTCTTGGCGGCGGGTGCAGCGGCCCTATGGTGGCGGTGGAAGCGGAGGCGATTGAGGGCGTTCTGCAGCGGCTTCAGCAGCGGTGGGGTTTTTTAACCCCTTCTTTACAAGTACTGAAGCTTGGTGAGCAGCTCGGTGAGCCTAGGGGAAATTCGAACGGGGGCTCTACTCGGACTAGGCGAAGCGGACGGCTGACTGTGTGTGCCGTGGCTGGAGCCTTTTCCGGATGCCCCCCCCCCCTCCATATTTAGCTCAGCTTTTACAGCGATGCTATTGCCCTCAACAGCGCTGCTCCTCTCACCAATGCTGTTCCCTTTACCAACGCTGCCACTGGTATTATTATTGCTCTTTTCAGCAACATAGCCCCCTGCTCCAGCACTGTTCCCTTCACCAACGCTGCTTTTTTCTCCAACGCTGCCTTTTCTACCAACGCTACCTTTTTTACCAACATTGGTTTCCTGCCACTCTGGACTTTGATTGTCTGACTTCCCTCATCTATATATTTAGGGCCTGTGATCCTGTTTTTCTTAGCCCTGACTGTTACCATCATTATTATACTGGTTTTACCCCCAGAAGGAAACTTTGGACCTGGGCTGCGGGTGGACAGACGACGGCAGTATTGTGTGTTCACACTGAACCCCCGCAGGACCTTTCGACCAACAAATTGGCAAAAGAAGAGAGGGGCTACAAGACATTCCCCCTTATATTCCATCTGAACTATAACTGGTCCCTAGCCACTTTAACTCTGAACATTAAGAGCCAATTTTGCCATCTGAACTCACACCTTAAATTTTAATCAACTGCGCAACTATTTTAGTTTCTTTCTTTTCTTTCATCTTTCTCTTCTCTCTTTGTATGGGATATGCATGAGATACGTATGAGATGAATGAATGTCCCACTTTTTATTATTATATTGTTGTAAATTTTTGTGTTTTTAACTCTTACGTGGGGATTGTCTGGGGGAGTGCACGGGTATGTATGATTCGGAGGACCTGCCGGGAGATGCGGGGGCCATGGGGGTGGTTGAGGGGACCAGAGACACGGGAGAGGGTCGGGGTATTACGGTCGTAACAGGGAGGGGCAGATACGGCGGGGACTTTAGGGCAGGCCATTACCAGGGAAGGAGGGTTCGCTACATCACAGAGATCCCTCCTTCCGGCCCTATGAGTCCAGATGGCGCAAGTAATCAGGACCCTGGACTCAGGCTGCTGTCGCTAAATGCCAGGTCTGTGGTACATAAAGCTCCTCTCGTCCGGGACTTAATTTTAGACGAGAGGGCAGACCTGGCATGTATTACTGAAACCTGGCTGGGCCCAGAGGGAGGAGTCCCCCTTGTAGAACTGTGCCCAGAAGGATTTCAGGTGCTGCACCAGCCGAGAGCCCAGGGAAGGGGTGGGGGTGTGGCCGTTGTTATCCGGGAGTCGTTAGTTCCTCGTAGGGTCCCTGCTCCGGAGCTTGTCGGGTGTGAGTCTCTGCTGATAAAGTTGGACCTCAAGGGTCAAGTGGGTTTGCTGTTAACGTACCTGCCTCCCAACAGCGTTGCAGCAGCCCTCCCCTCGCTCCTCGAGTCGGTAGCTGAGCTGGCAATTGAGTTCCCTAGGTTGATGGTCCTGGGGGACTTTAATTTGCCGTCGCTCGGTGAAAACTCTGATGGGGCGCAGGAGTTCATGGCTTCCATGACAGCCATGGGCTTGACCCAAGTAATTCGGGGCCCAACCCATTCGGCGGGTCACATGCTCGACCTCGTATTCCTCTCGGAGCAGTGGATTTGTGACCTTGGTCTGAGGGGTAACGACATCATACCCCTGTCGTGGTCAGACCACTGCCTACTGAGGCTCGACTTCCGGAGACCAAACCCCCACTGTAGGGAGGAGGAACCGACCAGGTGGTTCCGCCCCAGGCGACTTATGGAACCGTTAAGGTTCCAGACGGAGCTTGGGGTCATTCCTGATACTTTCGCCCACAGTCCGGTAGAGACTCTGGTTGCTGCTTGGCACTCGGCAGCATCGGAGGCCCTCGACCGGATTGCGCCACTACGGCCCCTCCGAGGCGGCGGATCCCGGAGACCTCCTTGGTTCACCGAGGAACTCCGGGAGATGAAGCGCCGGAGGAGATGCCTAGAGCACCGATGGAGGTCCGATAAGTCCGAATCGAACCGAGCAATGGTAACCACCTGCACCAAGGAATACACCAGGGCACTTAGGGCAGCGAAAAGATCTCACATAGCCACCTTGGTTGCGTCCGCTGAGTCCCGCCCAGCCGCCCTGTTTAAGATAACCCGCTCCCTATTAAATAAAAGGGAAGCGGGGGAACCCTTGCAGGGCAGAGCTGAGGATTATGCCCAATTCTTAGTGGACAAAATTGCTCGGTTTCGGTCGGACTTGGACTCCATCCCCGCAGCTCCAGCCGAGGCACAAGAGGATCAAGTAGAACATCTCTGGGTTGAGTTTCAGGATGTTACCCCCGGGGATGTGGACAAGGCCATGAGGGCTGTAAGTGCCTCCACCTGCGTACTGGACCCATGTCCCTCATGGCTGGTTACTAACAGCAGTGAGGTGACATGAGGCTGGATCCAGGCGGTTGTGACCGCCTCTCTTCGGGAGGGGAACTTCCCCGCCGCACTGAAAGCGGCGGTGGTGAGACCCCTCCTAAAGAAGCCATCTCTGGATCCAGCTGTTCTTAATAACTATCGCCCAGTCTCCAACCTTCCCTTCCTTGGGAAGGTTGTTGAGAAGGTGGAGGCCTTCCAGCTGCAACGGTCCTTGGAGGAAGCAAACTATCTCGACCCCTTCCAGTCAGGCTTCAGACCCGGTTACAGCACAGAAACCGCTTTGGTCGCATTGACCGATGATCTCTGGAGAGCCAGAGATGGAGGACATTCCTCCATCCTGGTCCTCCTTGACCTCTCAGCGGCTTTCGATACCATCGACCATGGTATCCTTCTGCGACGACTGCGGGAGGTGGGAGTGGGAGGCACCGTGTTGCGGTGGTTCTCCTCCTACCTCTCGGACAGGTCGCAGTCGGTGTTAGTGGGGGGGGCAGAGATCGTCCCCTAGGCCCCTAACATATGGGGTGCCTCAGGGCTCGGTCTTATCCCCCCTACTATTCAACATCTACATGAAACCGCTGGGAGAGATCATCCGTAGGCACGGGATCAGATACCATCAATATGCGGACGATACCCAGTTGTATCTGTCCGCCCCGTGCCAACTCAATGAAGCGGCAGACGTGATGAACCGAGGCCTTGAGGCCGTTATGGACTGGATGAGGGTTAACAAGCTTGTGCTCAACCCAGAAAAGACCGAGTGGCTGTTGTGTTTCCCTCCCAAAGATTCGACCAATATTCCATCACTCAGGCTGGGGGGTCAAATTTAGGGTTCGCAACTTGGGAGTCCTCCTGGATCCACAGCTATCGTTTGACCACCACCTGACGGCTGTGACCAGGGGGGCATTCGCCCAGGTTCGCCTGGTGCGCCAGTTGCGACCCTACCTGAATCGGGAGGCACTCACAACAGTCACTCGGGCCCTTGTGACCTCTAGGCTGGAATACTGCAATGTGCTCTACATGGGGCTGCCCTTGAAGAGCATCCGGCGACTTCAGCTAGTACAGAACGCGGCCGCGCGAGTGATTGTGGGTGCACCTCGGTTCACCCACATAACACCTATCCTCCGCGAGCTGCGCTGGCTACCTGTCGATCTCCGGATGCGCTTCAAGGTGCTATTAGTCACCCATAAAGCCCTGCATGGTAGTGGATCTGGATACTTGAGAGACCGCCTTCTGCCAATTACCTCCCTGCGACCAATTAGATCCTACAGATTGGGCCTCCTCCGTATTCCATCGGCCAGCCAGTGCCGGCTGGCAACTACAAGGAGGAGGGCCTTCTCAGTAGTAGCCCCGACCCTTTGGAACGAACTCCCCGTGGAGATTCGTACCCTCACCACCGTCCAGGCCTTCCGCACAGCCCTTAAGAACTGGCTAGCCCGTCAGGCCTGGGGACAAGGATAGCCGCCCCTCCCGAATGATGAATGTATGTTGCTTATTACTTTTATTATATGTGTCTACATCATTGTTTGTATTCCCCCTCCCTGATTTTATGTGAGCCGCCCTGAGTCCCCTCAGGGAAAAGGGCGGCCTATAAATGTTAATAAACATTTAAACAAACAAACAAACATTTTGACCCTTAGTATTGATTTAGGTGCCTGGGGATCAATCTTGGGTTGAATGTGGAATAAACGGCTATCTTACCTATTTCACCATTAACAAAGAGTCGGAAAATACCAGGAGCAGTCTGCAAGAGGAAAGAATGAATGTTACCCAGCAGAAAAATTGCAGTTGAAAAGTTTTCCAGTACCCAAGAGCTGCTGGCTCATCACTTAATTAATCTAGACTGGAGGAATCAAAGGGTTGATCTGATATAAAGCAACTATATATTTATATTAGAAGGGGAACATCGGGTGCAAAACCCCAAGCCAGAGACATTAATTTATTTAATTATATCTCACCTTTATTATTTTTATAAATAACTCAAGGCGGTGAGCAGATCTAACATACCTTCTTCCTCCTAATTTCACCACAGGAAGAATCCTGTTAGGTTGATTGGTCCAAGTCACCCACCCGGCTTTCATGCCAAAAGTAGAATTAGAACTCATGGTCATTTCTAACTTGGTGCCTGTTAATACACATCTTGATGACTTTATTGCACAAAGAGTAATTTACACATAGCAGCTAACCATTTTGTGGAAGGAAGTTCTCATTTTTACCTCTTCTATTACTTGATTTTATGAACACAGGGATGGAAGAGTTTTTTGATGGTCAATGAAACAGGAGACATCTCAAAGGTTATGTGATGAATAGATGACAGAGGTGGTGGGTCAGGACAAATTCAGGACTTGAGATTCTATTGTCAGTGTGCTTCAGATTCAAAGATTAAAAATATCCTTGGTTGAGCTTGGTTCCTGATGGCTTATCTATGTAATTTTTAATGATGTTACAGAAGTGGTTTGCCTTTGTACCCCAGAATATATTTTTTCTCAGTCTGTCAATGGCTCAGGAATGTGGTTCTCCATCCAAGGACTAGCCAACATCAACCGTGCTAGCTTCCTTATAATACTTAAGGCATGCATAAGCACAATTTAATTTTAAGTAGTGGTTTCTCAATTAAACAATAACTAGTATGAGAAATATGCATGGTGAGCAAAGGGCTAAGAAGAAAACAGCAGTACAATTTTTCTCTCTCCAGGAAAATCACTATTATAATACAACCTGCAAATTGCAGGAACTTTACCTATCAGCTCAAATCATATCAAAATTTTGTTTCAAACAATGGTAACTAATCATGAATGTTATGGTAATGTATTACAAAGCAGAACTCCAAATTCTACCAACCTGACACTCTCCACTAAAAATAGAACCAGACTGTGAGGTCCTGAGGTTCTGTCTTAAACAAGTTAAGATTAGAGTTAACAGCTACAAAGTAAAGCAGACACGTCTAGCGCAAAAAGAAGTCACTTACCATCTCAAAGTCAGATCCAACAAGTCCACTGAGATACTCTTTATGTCGGCTGTACAACTAAGGAACGAAACATACAGTCAGAAAATAAGACATATACCCTTTTACAAATTTAGACCCCCCTTAGGAGCGAAAGGTAAGAGTTCTTACATCCTTGAAGACACGCTGTTCCCGTGCTTGCTCCTTCTCTTCCACTGTGGCCGATGCATTCTCCAGAGTGAATTTCCACATTTCCCGCTTCTCTCCTTCCAGCTCAATCCTTCAGGGAGCCAAACAACACAGCCCAACTCAAGAGAAAAGATCTGTACAATTGATATGCAATTGCCCCTTGACTCCAACTCATTTTTGAAGATCAAAGAGCTCTAAATGCTGCTCACCTGTAAGGCCCTTTTGTGCCTGTAAAATCTGGCTTGACTGTGATGACTCCATTGCCATCTACCTTGATCATGCAGAGAACATACTCGTACTCCTTGCAACCAAGCCTACGTAGAAATCATTATTAAAACATGACCTGCTTCTCAGGGCTTAAATACTGGCAGTACAAGATAAATCCAGGTGTTTCTGAACATATTATAGAGCAATGTTATGCAAACCCCAGATCCAAGACCAAAGGGAAACCCTAAAACATAGAAGATGGTCTTGAAATATTGGAGAGCTTCTGTGCCACTTTAGCACTAGCACTTAGACGTATATACCGCTTCATAGTGCTTTATAGCCCTCTCTCTAAGCGGCTTCAGAGTCAGCATATTGCCCCCAACAATCTGGGTCCTCATTTTACCCACTTCGTAAGGATGGAAGGCTGAGTCAACTTTGAGCCATGCGGGACACTGCTCTCATGCAGCTATCACCTTTGGTTTTGTATCAAGGAGTGCTAATGACTTTTGTTCAACTTCAAACAATTTTTGGAACATTGGGGGGGGGGGGCGCTGAGAAAAAAAACAATGGGGCTGCAAAGCTTGGGTGCACAGAAACTTACTTGCCTTGGGGTCCTAGGTCCCCCATAATATACATGGTCTGCACAGGAGTATTAAGGACATGGTTGTTCTTGATGAATTCTTCTGAGGGCTGCCAGGTGATAATTCGGGATTTCAGGCTGTTTCCTTCTCTGCCAAGAGGTCAAAGGAGACTGTTGCCTATAGTGAAGCAGGTTTCCTTCTGCTTTGGCAGGTTGGATCAAAATCATCCCCCAGACCAAGAGATTTGTACAGCAAAAGCAATGTCCGTGGCTGCACTTACACTGGCCTCCGTTCTTGTCTCCTCCTCCTCACATTAGCCATCATTTCTGCCAAATACGAAGGCACTTCCTTATCAGAAGTGGTCATTTTCTGACCATGCTGGAATGTAAGAAGAGAGCTTGTTATACTCATTTAAAAAAGAAAAATGTGAGCTAAGAGGTTCCATTCAAAACCCAGGGAAATATCTTTTTGCACTATTTTTGGTACAAAGCAGACAGTAAAGGCTCCAGTGACAGCCCATCAAGGGAAAGCACTTTAAAGTTTCTTGAGAAACACTGCTCCAGAATTGAACACCTGCTAATTACATGCTTTCTTGGCAGTAATATGAAAGTGATTTGGTATTGCAATCTTTCAATATATTTCCCAACTTCCAACTCTAACCAACCACTCTGGACTTTCCTGGTGATCTTCCATCCAAACATAACAATGATCTAAGCCTGCGTAGCTTTGGAGGAATCTGCCAAGACTACCAAGATGCTACTATCTGTCTGGACTTTACTCCCTAAGGCAGGAATTATATTTGTAATTAACAATGTCATTAATTATTACTTAATGATTATAAGCATATTTTTTTTACATTACTTCATATTTTCTAGTAGGAACAATTCCTCTCTTCCTATCATTCATATTGACATAAAGAATGGATTCTGGGTCAGGCATTCCAGTATCCAACGCCATCTCTGTTAAAAGCTGGTACCTCTTCTAGGCTGGTGAAGCGGTCATGGTCTGTGTATGTGAAGATCCGCTTATTCTTTCGACCCCCGGACTCTTCCAATTTTAGGATATCCTGGTGGTATTGTTGGTCAAGTGGGCTCTGGCAGGCAGACTGATTCTGGTAAAGATCAACCTCAAACTAAATAAAGTAGGGGAAAAAAACCATTGTTGCTTGTGTAACAAAGTCCTCCCTACAAAATCTTCAACCCATGGAACTGCAGTATCAGCAAAGCAGAGGTCCAGCAAAAAACAAATAGTTGGACTTGTTAGATGAGCAAATCACAAAAACAAGCCACTAACTTCTGCAGGACTCATATCCAACTGAATTTCTTATGTCTGAATAGGTCCGCTGAAGGTGAAGAATGGGGGAGAAGCAAAGGGACATAGTTTGGACAGAATGTCCCACCAAGGCTACAACTCAACAAAATAGGTCAAAAGTAGTCCGAAACATTTCTACCTATTACACTGAGTCATTAGTCTCTAAAAACCTGAAGGAGAAAGTGTACAAAAGAAGCCTGTCTTCTTCATTTAACGTAAAAAGGCAAAAGCCCTTGTGAGCATGATGTACAGTACTGTTAAACTGACTCCCTATTCAAGGGAGTTCAACTAGGCAAGAAAAATACCTGTGATATTTAAAGTGATAATCAAAAAGTTTTCTTTTGAATTATTTTGAGTGTGAAAAATATACAAAATTCCTTCTGAACATGAAATAATTGTTTTAAAAGCAGAATAGGCTCTTTAAATATTTTAGAAGCATCCCAAACTCCCAAATGTTCACAATAGGGGTTGGTGCTTAAGAACACTTGAAATAAAACATCTTTACCTGAGTGACTGAGAAAAAAAATGTAGGCCCACTGTTGAAATCCAGATGATTTATAGTTTCATATTTTTCAACCCAGAAGCCTTTGGGAATGAAGTTTGTACTTTTACACATTCCATGAGATATCCATGTGAAATTTGCAGAACAGCACACGATACATTTGCAAGAACAGCACATGATCAGTCTGCACAAGAGGCTAGAACATTATGCTTGGATGAAGGAGATCACTGGTCAGCCAGATATCTGGTTTACGTAAGAATAAATTGAATACGCACTGCCAGAAGAAATGAAAACTGCTAGAATCATTAGTGGGACAATCATCCCATCTACTCACTTGACTGAAGAGTTTTTCTTGCCAGCCAATAACAGCCTCCTCTTTCTCCTCTTCAGGACAATGTCCACCTGAAACATAGACAAGCCTCCAAAGTGTGCTTGGCAAGAATAATGGCTTAAGACGCTCCAACTCTCCCAGAATTTATTTTCTTTCTTGATTACATATATACGTAACATCTGGGCAGGTCTAATGATTATTTTATTGCTTTGAATGTCTTTATATTCAGAAGCAAAGCCAAAGACAAGAAAAACTTAGGAGTTAGCCACACTAAATCATTGCACAAATCATGGGGCATTAAATTTGGCAATTTAACAAGAAAAGCAATGCAGGAAATGAGAAAATTGCTGTGGGGAGATCAGACAATCTCATTGACCAAGGTCATTAGTTTTGTTAAGGTAAATAATATCTCCTGACCACCAAAATAAAAGTGAATTTAAAAATGAAACAAAATTGTACAGAAACCTATCTTGGTTCCATGGTCATATTGTACAAAGTGAATATTTCAATTATTTGGTTTTATACTGCTCAGACTTTGCAGTTTTAACAGTCTTAACACCTGACTAGACTTCCAGAAATAATTGTTCTTAAAGTCCAGCCAAGAGCACTCACCTGCTGAGTTGTAAGGCTCAAAAGTTGACAAGCCGATGAACTGCTGGCCTGATTGGAAGAAAGACTGCTTTAGCTGCTGCAATAGAAGGCTAGTGGAAGTAACCCGCTGAAGTTTAACCCTGCAAGAAAGAAATATATTGTTTTTGGACATCTGGAATGTGACATTCAGAGCCAGTTGCTTGGGGGCAAAATGAAAGCAGAGGAAGATTACTCCAAATAACTGTTCTACTTAAGACTTCTGTCCCTATTAAACATTATCAGTTGGGAAGTATCTGAATTTTAAAAAATATTTTACTTTCTTTTAAAATATATTTAAGAATAGAATATGGATGTGTAACTAGAGCAACACAAAAATGGATTTACAAACCATAAAAATGATAAAATGTTAAGAAAAACATCCCTCTAACATTTCACCAGTAACATTAAATTAAGAGAATACATGGAGATAATCACAAAACAATCGATTTAAAATTATCAATAGGGTGAAGTTAGAAATTAACAATGGCAACTACAATAAGATTTTTCAGTCAAAATAGTAAGATAAAAATTTCTAGCTAATCTGAGATAATCTGCCCTTAACTTTATAGTCACTTAAAAAGAACTCAGCATTTTAAGATCTTAAGAGAAATTCAAACTTCAGTTGCAGCCAAAGTCTATGTGCAGATTTATAATTCATAAATGTTTTCCAAGCTGAAGTCAATAGATATATTTTTTTAAAATATGAAATAAGTTTTGACATTGGCGGCATACTGGTACTTCCAACAATGTTACTTCAGTGTACTTTGTAAAAAGATATGTGGTGCTTAACATTAAAAACAATTGCAAGAAAAGAAAAATCAGAATTTAAAATCTGTTTCATTCTATTGTGAGGCATCTTCCAGAATGGTTGAGCTTGCCTCCAAATATGAATTATTACATTTCCAGCAGTACTGAATATATCACCATATCTATTTCTATTATCTGAGACGTTATTGGTGACAATAAGTAAATGTTTCAATTTTCCTCTTAAATTATTATTTTTCCAGGACTGGATACGCATGGGTTTTTGTAATTCTTTATATAGGTGTGATAGTAATTTTAAGGGGTGAGTTATCTTTTAACCATCTGAGCACTTGTACTTTAAATATACTTTTCCTGATTTTCAGATTGATTTTTTTTATTATCTTTGATTTTACAGTAACATCAATACTGCACTGTTGATTGTATCTACTGGTAGTAGTTGTGACTAAAAACAAGATATTATGGATTCTCTATACACAGAAGTGCAATAAAGCCAGACTTTTGTTAATTTTAGTTAGAGCTATCAAATCAGAACTGTAAAGGTGTAAAAACTATATGCAAGCTAAGGAATACCAGTCACTCTTAACATTTACTGCTTTTTAGCAGTTGTCTAGGTTTTTGCAGCACATAGTAGATATATTCTAGCATTAATTTTGCTTTGTTTAAAAAATTATTTTATATTTTGCATCCAGTAACTGTTGGACTCCTTGATTATATTAATTAGTACTGCTGGACATATCTAAAATTAAATGATTTCCCTAAGAGAAACTGATTATAGATCTCTGAATAAGAGTAACTATAATAGAAATGAATGTAATTTCTCATACTTTTATTCATATTTATTTATATCACAATGCTACATACTGTTTCTATATCATTGCAACTATGTTTGCAATTATTTTGCAGCATGTTTGAAATTATTTCTTTTTGGTATATTATATTAGGAACGCTAACCCTCAGTTACTTGTGCATCTTGTATTGTGCATTTATTTTATTCTTATTCCTGTTACTGTCAGGTGATGTTGTGGTTGTCGACTGTTTATTTGGCACATTGTTATCAAGCCCTCAGATCTCAGTTTGCATTTTAGTCTTTTATTTAACTCAACTTTTAACACGCACCCCAATACACGCAAGCTATTGCCAATTTAGGGGGGGGGGACACTTTCTGCATTCCTGAGGTGGATTATAAATCCCATCGGGTTTATTATATAGTACATTGTGCTTTAAACGGTCACACTCCTTTCAATAATATGGGACATTAGAGTGGCTACTCCGCGATTTTTCCCTCGGGGAGGGCAGTCATTAGAGGATTTGCCGCCTGTGGGCGTTTAGGGGGCATTTGAGGTGTAATTTTGAGAAGGAGAGCTCAATTTCCTGTTAGAAAACAGAGTAAAATATATTGGTTTCCTCTGTTGGAAACCAATATATTGATGCCACGGGATGTTTTCCAGACTGCTTTGTTTCACCGATAGGCGAGCTGCAAATCAAAAGGGCGACTGGAGTAACGGACTGGCGGCGGTGGCGGCAGCGGCAACTTTCAGCCGCGGGAAGAGTTCGGGGCATTTCACGACAGAGAAGGGAAGGGAAAACCAACCTGAGGCGCAGGTTACGGATGGGGTCTCGGGTTCGGTAGACAGCCCCACCCGTGTCTTCGTTCCAAGCCGCCTCCGCCATCGCTCCCGGGACGGGGAGAGGAAGGCAGCGGCGTCTCGACTAGGCCGCTTTTTCCATGGAAACGACAAGATGGCGCTGAACGTAAATATAGGAAAAGAAGAGCCCCCTAAAGCGTCAGTGGCTCCGTGAGAAAAGCCAGGGGTCTCCGCGGGAGAATTAAGGGAAGCGGATTTGCAAGACACGTTTGTCACACGCCTGTAGATGTTCTCAATCATCCAGATCATGGTTGTCCCAAGGGGTTTTCTCCAAAAAGCAACTAGACTTTTTTGAGATTTTTTTCCCCCTTTGAAATCCTCTATCAGTCAGTTAGAACCAAAGAAACTTTTTGGATGAGAAGGGAAACGTTTTCAAAGGGGGAAAAAAAACTCCAAAAAGTTCAAAAAGCACTTTTGGGACACATTTATCATAGAATCATTTTTACAGACCCCCTAGGCATAGAAGAGACCATTTTAAGTTTTGGTTTGTATAATGTGCAACATAGAATCATAGGGCTGAAAGGAACTTCAGAGGTCTTCTAGTCCAAACCTCTGCTCAAGGTGGAAGACCATATACATCCAGGTCAAATGTTTCTCCAGTCTATTTTTGAAAGCCTCCAATGATGGACCATTCACAACATTGGGAGGCAAGCTATTCCATTGATTAACTGTTCTGGAAGAAAATATCTCGTCATTATTTAACAATGTTCCAATTCTTGCCCTGCCATCTGGGAGTGGATGCTTTGGAGAATGTGTCAATCCTCTCTTCTTCCTTGGTCTTCATCAAATGCAATGGAGGCAACTTGTGAAAGCCATTTTCCATCATACATCGCAGTAATACTTTAAGCTCTCTGAAGAGAGATCCAGAGGCCAAGTCTGCCAGATGATCCTTAAAATAGCACTATCTGCATCAGAAGCATAAGGGCATTTATCTAGCAACTGGTCATAGGCTGTCAGCAAAAACTATTTAGACATATAGATGGGACAATCTGGCCAGGCTCTAAGCAAAAACCAAGAGTTACATTCCATCACTTGATAATGGCAGTATCCTAAAAAGAGCGGAGATGGCATTTCAGTTCCTCAGAATGCCATTCTTGAGCAAGATAATTCAGTTCAGAAACCAACTTTTTGTACCTACTAATAGTCAGAAGAGGGCCTTTTAATTGTCTCAAGTAGCCTTACTATCATCTTAACATAAATTATGCCTTTTGTCCTTTAAAAGCAAAAGCTGCTATATGATGGCTGGGCTTGGGTTCTGAACATCATTTATCTGGCAAGTACTCTGGAGAGGAATTTCTTTGAAGACCCTGATCTTTCAATGCTGTAGCCCTGTCCACACCCCACACCCCTGCAACTTAGTAGTATTCAGTACTTTCAAACATTGTTAATTTAAATGGGACGTTTTCTTGACTTAATTGCATTAAGGTCTGTAGGTTACATTTGCCTCACATTCTTCTAGCTTTAGATGTCGCCGTGGCAATCCTTGAAGTTATGGACTGACTTGTGCTCTCAGTAACAGTAACAGAGTTAGAAGGGATCTTGGAAATCATCTAGTCCAACCCCCTGCTCACACAAGAGACTTGTACTAGGGATTTGAACCATCGAACTGCCGACCTTTCTGATCGACAAACTCAGTTCCAGGAAAATATTCCATGAAACCCTCCCTAACAAAACTCTTCAAGCTTTCTTCAATTCTAAGTTGAAATAAATGTATTTGGGAGATGGCAGAAAATTAGACCTACATGAAATATATTGTTCCCCTTGCTAATCAACCCCAATCCTGTTCATACTACAGTATATTCTTCCCCATTCACTACCGTCCCAATATACAAGGTAATGGGTGAGAAAACCTAATCATTTATCACTTTATGGTATAGGAACAATGGTGAAAAAAAAGTTTTTTGTCAGCGCAACTAAGCACCATTTAATCCTGTTTCATGAATGGAGTAGGACTTAGAAGAAGGCAAAATCATGGGAAATGTATAAAAAAGGATGCTGTCAAGCTAAGTTTGTGTCATGATTCCCATGCAAATGGGAAGAGGACTTCTATGCCAGCCATCCCGTTTCTTGTTGTGAATATCTTCCCCACTGCCCCCAAATACACTTTCTCACACATATACTATTTCAAATAGTTTAATTTTAAAAATATTCTCTTCAGTGCTAAAATATCTTTCTTCCCTGCGTGGCCAGCACTTTTCATGGCAGCAGGGCCCTGATCATGAAGTCAGTTCCACATGCAGATTGTGATGGGGAGGACAGGTCCGCAGAGACTAGAGAGGGCCGGGCGATTGGTGCTAGCTGTGCTAGGTGGCTATTCCACCCCTGAGAAGGGCTGCTCAGAGACAATGCCCTTTTGGTACCTGGGAAGATATTCTTCACTCTGAGGTCCACGTTTGCCAGACTGCAAAGGAGAGCCCTTTAGCCACCTAGATGCAGCCCAGCCTTCACTTCCTAGAACACCTTCTTAGCTGCAGCACCATTATCCTTCCCTGGAGGGGAAAGTTTTTGCTCCCTCCAGCATTAATGGCTTAACCCCACAACTATTGCACAACATCCCAGGCAGACTTCCACCAGGTCCTGACTCACTTCCAGAGAGAATCCTTCACTGTCTGGAGGAGAAAGGACAGGAAAGGATTTGTGAGCTACCTGTTAAGTGCAGATAACTCCTTTCTTACAGGAACTTCCTTAACTGCAGTCCCCAAAGCCCACAAAGAGGATAAATAAAAAGTATACAAGAGAGGTTGCAACCACCTCATTCCTTAAGCGTGCAAGTCAAGAGGATGTGGCTGAGAGGAGATTGCACAAAAGGGACAAATCTTAACACAGGATGAGCAAAGTTTCATCTGGAGAGGTTATGGAAAGAGCAGGTTGATTCTTGGAGGACACTGCACAGGAGAGAAACACGGAGGTGGAGAAGAATACCAACTTTCAAACAGATTGGTATTTTGAGAGGGAGGGACAGGTGGAGTTTTGAAGACAACTGCATCACAGGATGAAGCAGACTGACTAGCTCTCAGAGGTTGCATGACATATGGAGTTCTGATCTGCACAAAATCTCTTAAGTGGAGGTGCCCCAGAATCTTCCTCTCCTCCGTTCACCTGAAAGAAAGAAAAAAGGTTAGCTGGGTTGTCAATACAGGTTAATCCTTGGTTATGACCATTTGTTCAGCGACTGTTCAGTTATAGTGGTGCTGAATGAATGCTAGTTAAATGGTCCTTGAGATTTCAGCAATACCCCCGTCGTACGATCAAAATTTGAATGGTTGGCAGCCTGCGCACAATTATGACATCAAGGTCCATTACAGTTCCTTCCACCTGTCTGTTTTCCCTCATCTTTGCCCTTTTGGCTGTCCTCCACTCTCCTGCCTCTGCTGCCCCATTATCCCAGATGACCTTTGCCACCTTGTCAGCAACAGCAGGAGGATAGCAAAGGTCATCTGGGGGCAGTAGAGAACAGTGGGGGAGGACTGGACAGCCAAAAGGGCAGAGATAGGAGAGGAGGTAGGTGGGCAAGGTGAATTGAAGCAGAGATAAGTATTGCAGGGCAGGAGAAACACTGGATTCTGACCTAGCAATGGTGAGTCTTGGCCTAATGACCAGAGCCAGGATTACTTGGAAGTGCCAAGGTTAATTAAAGTTTTGCCTAATGAATGCTTCACCTAACAACAAAAATTCTGTTCCAATAGGGATGTAACCTGATTACCTGTGTAGAAAGTGAACAAAACCTGTTTTACAATGCTGACATGAATGTGGAAGTACTTCCAATGATGTGACCATACCCCTTTCCCAAATGAGGTTCGTCCAGAAGTACATAATTAGATTTTCTGAACTAAATGTGGACATTATGAACATTATTCATGTGTTTTGAATAGCCTCTTCTAACTGACTAAACATGAACTTTGTACCTTGGATTCTTGCCAGTATTACAAAAGTTGTTGGCCACCATCTTCTTCTGGGATGCTTCAACTTCCTAGACTAATTTATATTCTGGGATTTCCTGATCCTCAACTCTCCGCTTAATTTTTCTGAGATCAGCCAAAATTGGTTTGATGCTGCCACCTACTGTGTAAAGCAGTTACTAAAACCACGATAATCTAAGTAAGTCTCTCTTTTTTCAGGGTAGTAAAAAGACACAAGGCCTCTGAGGTGCAAAATGATGATTTTTTTTTGTATATTTGAGATTACTATGCATATTTTGGGTTTGGGACTGTCCTGCACTAAGATTGTCCAGCTGCAGTGCTGCAGATACTCCAAGAATCAGCTCCTCGTCCATCGCAGAAAGGATTGAGAAATATGGAATCAATGTTGGTCTTGCTTCAATTTCAGCATTTACGGTTTGTTGAGTGACAGGTCCTCTATCTATGCAGGGAGCAAACACTGAGAAATACGAATCCCTGAAAGGTTCCATATTCAAATGGCCATTACTTATTTTATAATCTGACTTTCGCTAAGAGGAGGATCACCAACCCAGGAATGGTGTGGGGTTTCATAGAGTCAGGGTTATGGAGCTATGTAAGTGTCTGTATCCCTTTTGAAAATGGAAGCAAATAAGTGTTTTCTTATTTGAATAGGACTATCAAGAATGTGTGTATGACTCTATTATTGTTTTTGTACCACAGGATCTGTCAGTCTCTTTGCTAAACACGGTTTCTTTTCTATTTTAAGGCTACATGTTTATAGTAACCAAAGAATACAAAGTGTAATATGTGGCCAAGATGTGATTGTCGTCTAGTGCTTCAATACATGGTACCTGTCATAATGTAGGGATATTTGCCCTTCTGAAAATCTTATGTTTCCTTGCCTTTTGGATCTCCCAAACAGGAGCTATTGTGGAGCTATTATAGATGAACCAAAGCAGGGCCTTCAAATCCTTTAGTTTTTTGCTAAAAAAAAAATGCTCAGTTCAACAAAAGATTTTTTTTTAAAATCCTATCCAGTATATTTTGAAGGCTTCAGCCTTAGAAGCTACTAGGATATTGATTTGCAATTGCATCATCAGTTGCCAGTGTTTTGTTTTTTTTAATTTGTTGTTGTTGCTGTGTCGGAGGAAACCCATAGTGTAGCAGTCTCCAAACTTTCCGGTTTTGTTGAGTGGCAGAGTGGGGGGAGGAGGGGGAAGGAATGGTTCCATACTCACCAGCCTGCTGTGTGCACAAGTGGAGCTGTGTGCACACATGTGCTTGCCTGCTGCCATGGCCCAGTTCTGAATGGGCCTCAGCCTGGTAGTGGGCCCTTGGCATGGGGGTTGGGGACCCCTGCCTTACTGGTTTCAGTAGAATAATAATTGCCTGCCAGATCTGCAAAGTCATTTTTAAGGGACTTTTCTTTCTCCCCACTCCTTGCTTATCCCCCAAAAAAGCACAGGCTGCAGAAGGGTGTTATTTAGCCACTCTTGATTAAACTACATCTCAGAAGTGGAACATCTGAAGGACTGCATTTGGCCTGGAGAGCTATGCAGGGCTGGACCTGCTTAGTACGTGGATAGAAGAAGTCCAGGGAATACCTGGGAGACTAGGCTGTCCTGAGAAGTAGTGAAAACATCTTAGAAAAAGGCAATGACAGATTACTAAGGGAGATAGATGGCTGTATCCATCAAGATGCTAGGAATCAAGCTGGACATGACAGAGATTTTATTTTAGATTGTAATACATGGAAAACAACTGTAGCTAATCAACTTTCCAATTAAAATTCATGGCCTGGCTAGGAATTTTGTAGCTGAATGTCCAGACAGAAATGTCTGAATATTAATACTGCATGCTGCTAACGAGTGTGTGTCTGAATCTGCCTTAGGAAGCTGTTGCCTATTCCGTAGGCCTTACCTGAGCCTTGAGTTTTACTGGCTCTTCTTTTGTGAGGGTTGGAGGCTCATCAGCTACTTCTGATGGAGGGAGAGCAGGTTCTGAAAGTTAACAGGAAAAAAGGGTCAATGACACTTCAAGGTTTACTCTGCAGAAGTTGAAAATAGCAAGGATAGCATGCCTTTACTATGGAAGCCCCTTACCAGGAATTCTACATAATATGCCAGGCCTGTCTTATGGGAGAACTAAGACAGGCCTGGCATATTATGTAGAATATAGTAGTGGCCATGCATGGGAATGGGTTTTGTGGTGCCACAACTCCTTAGCCAAACGACTCACCTTCCAAGGGCTCCTGTCCCAGCGTGGGTGGCTGTGAATCATCAGTGCGGAAGTCAGAAGTGTGGCTAGGGCTCATGGATTCACTTTGCTGTGGACTGGGACTGGAGGCAGCACTACTGTCTGCCTTTAGCTGATAGGTGTCTGAAAGGGAGCTCTGATTGCTGTTCTCATCTGGGGAAACCAGACAGGAAAAAAGACTTTTCAGTGAACTGGAATCAGAAGTAGCACTGCAGGTATATCTGCAAGATAATAACTGAAACAAAACTCAGATTTTTCAAAGAGTTGTTCCCTAAGACATACTACTTTACACCATGGGTAAGTAAAACTTATAATCCCCTTCCCTAGTCAGTGTAATATTTGAACAGAGACAGCCAGGACCAAGGGATGGTTTTAGGTCTACTACAGTTCTTTAAAAGGCGATAAAGACTATTGAACACAAAATCCCATTTCATGAGAATCTTGAGGTTTTGTGTTAAAATCAAATTCAAGTTTCTAAGACTTATGGACTGAAGGGATCCTCTCAAGTTTGCTGAAATAAGTGAACAGTATTTCCAAAGCTGGAGGCAGAAATTCAGTTTTTTCTATACATCTATTGATGACAAACAAAGCCAGTCTAAATTTCAAACTAGGGAGAAAGAGGGAAATTACATTAGAGTAGCAATTTTCGATCTTTGGTTCTACAACTAATTTGTTACACAAATCTCCAAATTATTTTCTTGATATTATTTGCAATAGTATGTGAGCATATAGAAATACAAGGTTGGAAGGGACCTTGGAGGTCTTCCATTCCAACCCCCTGTCCAATGCAAATGGCTATCCAATTTTTTCTTAAAGACTTCCAACTATGAAGTACCCCAACTCCAGAAGGCAAGCTGTTCCACTGATTGTTTTTACTATCAGGAAACTTTTCCTTAGTTCCAAGTTGGATCTCTCTTTGATAAGCTTCCAGCCATTGCTTCTCGTCTTGGCCTCACCTGCTTTGGAGAATAAGTTGATGTCTTTCTCCTGGTGACTGCCCCTCAAGTATCACAAGACAGCTATTACATCATCCTTAATCTTTCTCTTTGTTAGGATAGAGCAGAGGGTCGGCAAACTTAAACACTCAAAGAGCCATTTGGACCTGTTGCCCACAGAAAAGAAAATACCAGGAGCCACAAAGGTCCTAACCGGAAGCCCCCTGTTCAATTCTGGAGCTGACCAGAAGTTCAGTTCCCCCACCATACAGTCTCCTCCTAGTACGGGGTACTTTTTCATCTACCTGTCATAACCGAAAGCCCTATCAATTGTGGAGACAACTGGAAAACCCTCCCCTTGCCATAGAGTCTTCCCCTAGTGCACTGTGCTTTTCCCCCCCTCCCCACCGGAAGCTCCTCTCAAAATTGTGGCGCCAACTGGTGACGAGCCGCAGCAGAGGGAGGAAAGAGCCACATGCGGTTCCAGAGCCGCACTTTGCTGACCCCTGGGATAGACATACTTCGATCCCTTAGTTGTTCCTCATACAGCCTTCAGACTCTTTATCATCTTTGTTGCCCTTCTCTTTCTGAACTCTTTCTAGGCTCTCAGTATCTTTTTTGTATCATTATGCCCAGAACTGGACAGAGTATTCCAAATGTGGCTTCACTAATGCAGTATAGAGCAGCGCTATCATTTCTTGTAGGACTGCAAAACACTGTTGGCTTATACTTAAATGATGGTCCACTAGGACCACCAAGATTTCTCACACAGTTAAACCAGGTTACCACCTATTCTATATCTGTGCATTTGGTTTTTCCTGCCTAAATACCGGAATACTGTATTGTCGTAACACGGTTTGAAAGATAGATCCATCTAGCCCAGTATTAGCCACTTTGATTAGCAATGACTTGCCATGATTGAAACAGGGATGCTGCTTTCTTGATCCTGTTATGTAATGATGCCTCAGGCACTTAAAGGACCTCCTTGCCAGTGCTTGCAGAGCCATGTCTTTTCTGCTTTATCAATATGCAAGAAAGACCTGAAGTCTAATCACCTTGGAATTCCAGGAGAAGGGAAGAGTTGGCTGCAGTTTCAGCTGGATAGCCATTTGGTTCTGGGACAGCAGCAGTACCACTGGATTTGGACTTCTCTTTCTTGAAATGAGAAAGAAGGCAATGAGCTAGTGTGCAAAAGAAATATCTCTACCACATACATGCACCCTCTACAATTAGCAGTTGGAGCAGATAGGGCTTCAGAGGCCACCAATAGACTCAAAGGACTCTCCATGAGGAAAGCAAGGCCTCCTTATCTGGAATGTGATATGTCTTTGAAGAATTAAGCATGAAAGCTACAGTTTTGCTATCATCAATTAAGAAGGCTTTAAATAATGCTCTCCCTTCCTCATCCCACATCCAAGTTGTCATTTATCTAGAAAATGTACTGCGTATGGCTGCTCAACTCACTCTGGGTAATTCCACCATTGACTTACAGATATAAAGATCTCTAAATACAAAACCAATAAACTTCTGTCTCCCTACCAATAACAATCAAACACTATATCACCCTGGGGTCTGCAGGCCCACTGGCAAAACCATGTCTTCAGGGCTTTTCAAAACACTATCAATTTGGAGGCCAATCTTATCTCCACAGGGATGGTGTTCCACAGGGAGGGAGCCACAACAAAGGAGGCCCTTCTTCATATGAACTTCCTTAAGAAAGGGGACCCATAACATACTCTGCCTCCCCACTCTGGTGGGTCAGATAGAGGTAGCTGGGAAAGGATGGTCCTTGCAAATATACCATAGCAGAAGGGATTTATGTTTCATTTTAATTTCCTTCAGAGAGGCAGGAAGTCTACTGAAAATGAACTGACACCTGTCAGACTACCCAAAGGATTGTATTTTTGTTTGTAGAAGGGAAAGTAAAAAGTAGCATATTGCTCATTCTGTGGGGTGTTCTAGTTCTTACTTCCTGTTGGAGAATAGCCCAAGCCCAAGCCCCTCCCCCTCCAGCAGGCTCTGTTCCTTGAAGCTCTCATCCCTCACCTCTTTGCTATCAGCCACAGGCACCCATTTGAATATCCGCAGAGATGTGTCTCCCACTGTTACCCATTTCTTCTCCCTGCATCAAAGCATGAATGAGATTAGATACAGTCAAGAAACCTTCTTCCCCAGCTACAATTTACAGGATTGGTTTAAGTGAACAGTGAAGTTATTTCAGTTTTATTGGATTTCTGCTTTTTTTCTTAAGCTGTACTGAGACCAAGGTGAAATTATACAACCTAGTATGCCTTCTCACCCTTTGTGGGGGAAGGTAAATTGGAGCACTCTGGGTTCAGAATTGCACTCAGGAGTAAATAACACTTTGGAATCCAAACTTTATACTCAGTTCAAAGGGCCATATAATAAAAAAAAGGTAGGGTCATGTCACAAATGAAACAATTTTAATTTAATGTATGTTAAGTTACATATGGATAATAAAACAACTTCTCAGACTAATATTTTTTTAATTCATTAATAATTATAATGTGGTGGTAACTTTTGGAAGGCCTGTTAGGGATATACCCAAGACTTTCAGAGATTGCACAGGCCAGAACCGTAAAACACAGCATTAAAAATACCATAGGTAAAAAAATAATAGTTGAAAACAAAATAGTATCTTCAATCCATTTAATATAATCTGTTGGTCTGTACTAAAAGATTCACAATAAATGCAAGACTGATCTTTTTGCAGGTTTCCTATAGCTATCAAACTTACTTTAGCTATTGGGGGGAACCACAAGAGTTCTCAAGTACACAGATAAGCTGAAAAAGTTATATTCTCAGAATCTCAAGTTGTTTACAGCTTTAAATACCAGCACTATAAGAAACTGAACTTCTACAGTAATAACCTTTGATACTTGGCAATCCTGTTACTATTGCTTCTCTACCATTGTTCAATATGTTTCAAAGATGTTGAACTTAACTTATGCATCAGTAATGTTTAAAGTTTTGTAATAGCAGCTAGTGATTGTATTCACATAACATAAAAAAACAATTCAGTCCATATAAATGGTTTCAAACTACTTCCTAAAGCAAAATATATCAACCATGTTACACCTTGCTGTG
The DNA here is from genome assembly GCF_051295495.1 of Thamnophis sirtalis. Classification (NCBI taxonomy): domain Eukaryota; kingdom Metazoa; phylum Chordata; class Lepidosauria; order Squamata; family Natricidae; genus Thamnophis; species Thamnophis sirtalis. Next base: position 20,357,573 of record NW_028261386.1, on the reverse strand, counting down.
ATGACATTCACACTATGTTAAGACAGAATGAAATTTATTTAGTCCTGACCTAGCCATTACTGGTTTTAAACCATGTTTTATGGTCTAGCATGTTGTGTGAAACAATTTAAGCATTTTTTTCAAGTAAGGCTGGTTCTAACAGGCTTGGCTCCTTTTTCTTTTGCTGCTGACTTAGAAGAGAAACTATTTTACTATTTTGGTGCTATTTTACCAATGTTCACTTCTTTATAGAATGCTCCATTCTTTTAGTGGTGGGAGCTTCATCACTGGAGACTTTCAAAAAGAGACTGTACTGCCCTGTTAGAAATGGTGTCTCCTACTTGGGCGGAGGGGTGGACTAGATGACGTACAAGGTCCCTTCCAACTCTATTAATCTGAATCTGAATCTTGGGAACTGGAAAGCATAACATTCATTAACTGGCAATAAACTGCTCATTCCCAGCCACTTTTTCTTGCAGCCAAAACATCTGATGCCAAACCACAGGAATCTGAATTTATTCTCTCCCCTCCCCCCAATTAAGCCATTCATTGTTTTCAAACAGTAACCAAGTTATAAAGTAATTTCTCTATCCCACTTTGGTACAATTGTAGAGTCATGTATCTGTATGACCCAATTTTTTAAAAAAATGTATCTGCACCTATTTGCCAATGAAGTGAATCAGACAAAGTTCATTTCAAGTGCTCCCTTATATAGTCTGAGCCAAACCCAGGAAACTCCCATATACTGACCCCAAAGACATATCAGCCGCATTATGAATTTTCCTTATCAGAACTCTGAGCTCCAACAAGGAAAATAATGTGTTGGCCCAAATAATCATCCATTGGCTATAGGACTTCTGTGTAGGTATGAATCATAACACAAATTAGTCAGACATTCCTATCTGCCAAGACAGGGCAGGAAGACATTCAATAGTGGGTGTTATCTCATATTCTGTGGTAGACTTGACTCTAAAAGATGGAGTTTTTCTTTCTTGGCTAATGAGCCCCTATATTCTCAATTCTCACTCGTTTGAAATATGGAGATGCTACTACTGGCCTACCTTACAAGGTTATTGCGCAGATTGCTAACGTCACAAAATTACAGGTTTTTAAAAAATCGAGTTGGGCTCAAATCCTTTTTCCCTTCCTGCTTATGCATACAAAACTTGCGCGGCACACAGGCAAACAAGCAAAAATCTCCCTCCTGTCTGCATCCACCTCCAAGCAGCTGGATGAGGCAGGCGGTTGCAGGTAGGCCCGCCAATCCCTATAGCAACCCGGCTCCTTACTTTCTTTTTTTTTAAGCTCCCCTGGGATTCGACTGGTGTAGCGTCACGTCAATCTAAACTATGTGACAGGTCCCATTGCCTGCACTACAAATCGCACAGCTCCCCGCACCCGGCCACTTCAGTTGTTACAAGATGATTGGCCGTTTCGCAAAAGCCCCACCCACCAAAATAAACGCCTGCCACCAGTTGGCTGCTTAGCTGTCACCAAGGCCGCATTCGGCGGGGATTGGTTGACCCCTTATCAGACCCCTCCCCCCACGACCCCTCCCTCCCGTCCCTCACCATTTGCGAACGCGCTCGATCGCCGCCATGACTTTTTTGATGTCATCCTTGGCGCGGCTGCGGGTCTCTGCCCGCACTGAGCGGCCCGACATGGCGCCTGTGGCCCCAGCAGCCCCAGATCCCGCAGCAGCAGCTGTGCCTACACGCGCATGCGCGTGCCGCCCCTCTACCTCCGTGCGTAACGCGTCAGCGCCCCGCCTGAGGAAGAGTACGGGCTCCTTAAGCGCATGCGCGAGGCGGTTTCATGTGCCCCGTGCATAGGGGAGGTGCGAAGCGAGTTCTGGATTACCTTTTATAACAGGACGGGAGTTTTGTACGGCTTCAGAAGAACTAGTTTTGCAATGATATTGATTTATTTTAGATATGCTCTGGGGAAAATACAATTATACAGTTTCAAAAAGCGAGTGCATCTCATTTATATAAGGCAGGGGTTCCCCAAACTTTGCATCTTTAAGACTTGTGGACTTGAACTCCCAGAGCTGGCTGGAGAATTCTGGGAGTTGAAGTCCACAAATCTTAAAGTTGCCAAGTTTGAAGACTTCTGATATAAGGGAAAGTAACAGAAAAAAACTTTAATAGAGGGTCTGCTTTGGATTCTTAAGACCTGACTTCAAATCGTAGGTACAAATGGAGAAAGGCTTTCTTTTACGGCAGATAAATGTTTCCTTTGAGCCTTCGCTGTGATATCTTCTGTATTTGGTAGCTTTTACATCTTTTCCCAAACTATCCTAATTGTGGGATTTCCCGAGGGTCTCCCATCCAAGTGTTTATCAAGATAAATCTAGTTTAGCTTTTCAAAGGTAAAACTGCCTTTTAGATTTCTATTGCTGTTTGTGTTGTATTATGACATCACATGCTAAAGGGACAGTTGGCTTCTCACATTGAGTCATGTATTACCCAAACTATTTAGCCTAGTGAAAAGTATTTGTTGATTCACTTGCTGTATCCAGAAAGTTGGGCTATGTGGACCAGTGCTATGACTCAGTAGAAGGTTCCACATTCCTAAATTATGAAGGGGACTTGGTTTACATAGTTCACATATCAGAGAACTTTTCAGAGACTGCTACATAATGAGAAAACATAATTTGCAGACATATAGGTTTACTTAACTATTTGCTTAATAGTAAGTCTTAAAATATTAAAAGTAAGGTTCATGAAATAAACTATAGTCTTCTGGCTTACATATAACATTAAGCCAAAACAGTCAACCAAAAACAAATACACTGTAATGTATGTATCCAACTATAATGGCAGCTGGTTTACTTCTAATTATTGGAGCAGTATGAGGCTCATATACCAAGTGTATTAAATCTGGCAAGCTTGTTGTACAGTCCCCTCCATCTAAAGCACTCTAGATATATGGTGGTTATACCCACTAATATGAAAATGTGGGAATTTTAATCCTAATATATCTAAATACTCTAGTTTATGGGTGGTTTGAAATACAGCCAATATCTGCAAATTAGAAGTCAAGGCAGCTTTACTACCAATATGCATGAATATGCATTATATAGTATATTATTTCTGTTGTGGCACATTCTGGATTTGTAATTATCCCTTAGAATCATTATGAGAAAAGAAGCAAAATGCACATTGTACCCTGGTTATGTTTAGGTCCTCAACCTAATAATTCAGTATGGTGAATGGAGACTCTTAGGAAGTAAACCTGCCAGAGGGAATTTAAACTAGGAAGGTATTTCTTATATTGTAAGCCACGGGTGTGACACTTGATCGCGTCACATGACATCATGACGCTTTTTTGCCCTTGCGGAGTCAGGGTGGTTGTGGCCTGCATGTGATGCATCCGGCCCGTGGGCTGCCAATTTGATACCCCTGTTGTAAGCCAACAGCAGTTTTAAGACCATTCCTTACAGATGTGGTAATCTAATCAAGTTTTCTCAAGCAAACCTGAGCTTAGTGAACATATTAGCTTTCTAGTATAGTCCTAAATTTGAAAGGTAGAGGTAGAGACACCTTCAAATTGAGCTTAACTTTTGGTGACTTTATGGATACATCATTGTAGTTTTAATGGGAATAGTGTCTTGCCATTGCTTTCTTCTTTTTTCAATTTCTCTGTCTGGCCTCCTATCCTTTTTTTGAAGTGGAAAGGTACCATTTAAGCCCAACACTATGTAGCTTTTTGAGATCGTTGAAGGTCAGCTCAGTGCTGTCTACATCTACTCAAAAATAAAAGCTTCTGAAAAGCCTGGAAATTAGCCCTATCTACACTTATCCCCAATAAGTGTGAATTATTTTGAATAATTTGATAATTGAGATGATTGAATCATTTTAATTTTGAATTCTTGACATGATTTACAATTTGTATCTATTCGTTTTGCCCATAGAACCCTTCAAATTAAAATTCCAGAAAGGTCTTTAGTTTAGAACACAGGTGTCAAACTTGTGGCATCATATTGCCATCACATGACATTTTTCCTATTCATGGAGCTGGGATGGGTATGGCCTAAACATGACACATCCAGCCCGCGGGCTGCCAGTTTGACACTCCTGGTTTAGAATGCATTCTCTGATAACTTCACTTTACTTTGGACATGGTTTTGACAGTGAATTTCATCCAAGTTGTTTCAACTCTGTATGATCAAATACAGAATGTGAATAATTTTTAATTCTTTGTGTTATATATTGAATTTGATTGTATAGATGGTGTTTGACTTACAACAATTGGGCCTGGTTCCAGTAGTAAATTGTTATGGTAATAAGTTGGGGCAACCATGTGATTTGATTCTATTTTACAATATTTGTTTATGGTGGTCATTAAGGGAACACTGCAAGTCGTAAGTGTAAACCCATTGGTTGAAATGGGGAGTTTTTGCCAAAACTGGCAAAAAGTCATAAATCATGCTCATATGATCATATAATGCTGCAATTAGTTGTAAATGATAGCAGTTGCCAAGTACCTGGAAGGCAGTCATGTGACTGTGAAGGGGAACACTTTTTACAACAGCTAGAAGTGCATTATTGGTGGGAAATGAGCTGTTCTGGGCCCATCATAATTTGAACAGTTGTTAAGTGACTGGTCATAAATTGAGGACTACCTGTATTTCTTGTTTATTCTTGTTTGTAATCTAAAGATGAGAAAGCTATAAATATACCACTAACCAAACCCATCCTTTTCAGGAAAGTATGTATCAGAGAATTCACAACTCTCAAAACTGAACTGAGTGAAGAGCCAATAAGCAGATAATGCAGATAACATTTAGCTAGGATTTTTTTCCTATTATGTTCCTACAAAATTCTAATTAAAAGGGATGATGCATAGATAAGGTAGTGCAAAACATCTGGATTAAAATGTTTCCGTATAAAACATTTGAGCTTAAAACATCTGTTTTGAACTCAAAGCAGCGCGTTTCAAATTTAGGATGGTCTGAGCTGTAATATTTTGCACCTACCTAGTAAGAAGAGTTAGACATTAACTCCTTTCAAAATTCACTGTGTATTTTCAAATTCTTTTGTGAAGACATCTTTTCAACTTCTTTTGCCCTTTGAAATAATAACACTAAGACTTCTCAGAATGTCCAGATGCATGGGTGATGAAAGCCACTTCTATGTGACTCAGCCCTAAGCACCAATTGACAATTAGAACAGGACAAACTATCTTGTCTTCCTTGTTCTAAATCAGTGGTAGTCAACCTGGTCCCTACTGCCCACTGGTGGGCATTCCAGCTTTCATGGTGGGTGGTAGGGGTTTGCTGTAACTCTGCTTTATAAATTTTATAAAGTAAAATTACTTCCCTACTTTATAAATCACCATTACTGTGGAACCAGTGGACAGTTAGAAAATTTTACTACTAACAGAGATACAAAAGTGGGCGGTAGGTATAAAAAGGTTGACTACCCCTGTTCTAAATAGTCTTTAGGAATCCCAGGAAGCAACAGCTGTGCAAAAATTGTTTTATTAGTTCTCATTCTGCATATTTTAAAAAAAAAAACTAGCCCCAAATTTGCACAGAAAACATGCTTCTTGGAGCAATTCACTTCTTCTTGCCATAGATACTATCCAACGCACTCTGTGCATCTGTTATTTGTTGCTGCAGTCTCTGCTTAGTAGACTCATTAGAGGCCTTTTTCAGCAGCGTCTTCATTTCTTCCACCACTGCCCTATACCCAGTTGTGTTGTGGAAGACACGGATAGCTCGGTCCCCACAGGAAATCAGGAAGCGACTGTTCACGTCAAAGGCTAAGTCTGTTATGTGCTCTCCATGAGCACCTTCAAAGCACTCTTCCTCCTCTCCTCGTTGGGTGTTATAAACAAAAATGCTGGTGCTGCTAGAAATGGCCACTGCCCGCGCATCAGGAGCCAGAGCAATGCGGCAGGGCTCTGTTACCTTGCAACTGCCTGTCAGCAATAGGTAAGGATCCTGTTGCTTCTTGTATTCAACATCTGTGTCCCAGAACTTCCAAGTGCCATCCTTTGAAACTGTTGCCATCCTGTTAGGGTGACAGAATGGCACGTATTATTTAGCAATTTCAAGTTAATACTGTAGTTAGATGAATGTATTGGCTTGGGTCTATAGTAGGGTATATCATTCTTGTTGTTTATCTTCCTTTCTTTGGTTCTAAAGTCCAGAAGCTAACTACAGAGCTCCCCATGATTATATAATTCACATCATAAATTTGAAAAATGGTTCTGCATACAGACATACTCAGTACGTATGATGTAGATGCCTTCAAGAGATCTGATAAAACTCAAAATATCCCTCAGGAATATTTTAAGACTTCACCTGGCCCTGGGTGACAGAATGTAGCTCTTTTCAGTTTCCTGAGGATTGATTTATTTGATGTATACAGCCGCATATCTCATATATGAGACTCTGAGCCATTACCAAGTTAAAAACATTAAACAAAATAACAAAATAACCCTAAACTTATAATAGTCTATAAAAAGATAAAAACTGTAAAAAACAACAACCTGCAGGACAGCATACTCAATTGCCCTAGCAATATAGCCACATTTAAGAAACGCTAGGCTATAAATCCTACTAAATAAACCAACTGAGAACCTATTAACAAAGGACATTGATAAAGAATGGCCCACATTAATTGTACTTAACATCATTAATTCATAATTTAACTTTTTTTAAGTCTACAGAATATACAAAATTGTGAATTAAATGGCTTGGGTTGGAACAACTTAAGCCCCCCACAAAAAAATTTGGCCCCAAATTAATCAAACTTAGCAAGTTGTCTGAATCCATTGGTGAGCTCTGATTTGAGCTGGCTAAATATGTTGTGGGAACATAGCCACTTAATCTTCAAAGGTCATTCCTCCATTGGTTTATAAGGAGGAAGGAAGCAACTCCAAAGGGCCTTCTCTTCCTCACACCAAGGGTATCAGGAAAACTAGACAGAGGGCCTCAAAGGGAAGATGTGAACCAGTTATTATAAAAATGTTACTATTCCATAAAAATAAGGGATAGCTTCTCACCGCCGAGAGTCATTGGAAAAAGCGAAGGAATACACGCCAGCTTTATGCCCCTTCAGTTCAAAGGCTCTGATCACTTCCCGGAAATCTCCACTCTTGTTGAAACACACTTCCCACACCTTTACATCAGGAGTGAATCCACATGAACCAACAAACCTATAGGAAAGAAAATGTCAAAATGAATTGAACCACTTTGTGAGCTGCCACTTTTCTATTCTTCAATATTATTTAGAGCACAAAGAAGACATCTCTGACATAATAGAACATAAACAAGTGACTGCCCTTCCTTACCTCCCACATGGTGACACAGTTGCAAAGGTGTTGTTCATCTGGTTGGTATTGATGCTATCCAGAATTTCCCCCTTCATGTCCCAGATCAGGATGGTGGTATCACTGGAGGCACTCATGATATACTTCCCTGGGGAATAAAGGGAAACAGTAAGGCTACAATTCTGACAGGCTGATGCAGCTATAGATACATATTTATATCATTCAGGAAACCAAGCAAATTAATTTGCTTTTCAGGAAATAAAGCTGAACTGTTCCCTGTAGTTGTAAGCTAGGTTGTTCAAAAGACCAGCTTTCATACCTGTATCAGCAACCCCAATATTGATAATAGGAGCCTTGTGCTGCTTTGGAAATTCTTCTGGGATTGCAATGTATGTAAAAGTGCCATCCTCTTTCTTTATCATTTTAAAAACTCTGAGGGTGTCTCCATATGCCAACCAAACAATGAAAGCTCTGAGTGAAGGAAAGAAAGGCATATAAGCAACACAAGGATCACAAGGAGGAAGCTGCTCCGCTTTGTAGTCATATAACATAAGCCCACCATGTTTTGTGAAGCGTGTGAAAATGCTTCCACATTTGCAACTTCATTTTACTGCTGCTCCTGCTGCTTTTGTCAAAAGGAATCACAGTAACAAAATCTTCAGACTCTTTCACTACATCATGCAACTGAAACAACTCCTCAGCCTGTCCTTTTCACAATGCTCTTCCTACAAAGTTTCCTACAAAACCTTTTTCAGTTTATCTATCTATCTATCTATCTATCTATCTATCTATCTATCTATCTATCTATCTATCTATCTAGCTAGCTAGCTAGCTAGCTAGCTAGCTAGCTAGCTAGCTATAATGTAATGCACTGCCTGTTTTCCTTCAGGATTAGGGCAGTTTACAAGTAAGCAGGTAATGCAAAGGGTATTATCCAAACCTCCATCCTACCTGGAGTCCGGGAAGAAGCGGACCAGGGTAGCATGGTCCAGTTCCACATTAACCCGCATGCAGCGATGCTCTCTCTCCAAAATGTCTTTGGTACTCCATATACGCACTGTACGGTCATCAGAACAGGATGCCAAATACTTCCCATTATTGCTAAAGTCCAGGCAAGTGACATTTCCACTGTGCCCCTGCAGAATAAAAAGAAAATTATCCTTTGGCCTATTAATAAATCCAGGTGTCTTGTATACTGGATATCTGTTATCTAAGGAGTGAAACGCTGTTAAAAATGCTAAAAACAGGATTTATTTGAAAATTGTGGATATAAGAAAGAGGAGTATAACTATCCAGTCAAGGAAACCTTATGACCTTTACACACCTTTTCCAATTTTACCACAAACATTCCAACTTCAGAACAGGCTAATTCAACTGTAAAATAGTGGTCAAATTAAATTCTTTTGGAGTCAGGTATACTTAGTGAAATTGGCAAAAGAAAACTTAGTTTTCTTTGTTTTAATCTCAAAATTATTTGCTTTCTTCTGCTATCTATCTTTTAACAAATTGCTATGGATCATCCAGTAAACAGTTGGATTCCCACTTATTGCCTTGGACAAGTAGTTATAATCAAGTAAAGCCAAATGGTTGTAAGTTCATTAGTGAACAGGAAGATACAATGGTAAAGCTGTGGCAGGATGCAACTGCTTTTTTATATCACAAAGTTGTTTATTTCTGCACAATAGCTCAGGATTTCAAAATGAAAACCAGATAAAGTAATTACATTCAAAGCACACCCCATGGTGTGGGGTATGGAGGAGGCAGGTGCTAGAAAATGAAAACTATACAATATGAATCCAATCCTTTTTGAAAGCAACCTGGTGAATTTTTCCAGAAATGTTTATTGTTACCATTGAGTAGTAAAGTTGCAAATTCTGACATCCCAAAATTTTGGAAACAATTCAGAGAATAAAAGTAGGCCAGTTGGCAGATACATTTATGATCAGCTCAAGAAAAAAAAAGGTGAAATAACGGCATGTAAGAATATGTTACCCACCAGAGCTCACCTTGAGGGCTGAAGCCAGAAGAGGGTGTGTGAAAGTATGCTGTTGGGGCTTCTCTTTTCGAATTCGTTGTTGTTTGGGCTTTTTCAGGCCTGTTTTGCTGGCTGCATCACCATTTACATTTTGATCTGAGGAATACAGTTGAAGAAAAAATGTAACAAATTAAGGACCAATTAATTTTAATTGTTTAAATCACTAATAGCATTTTTTTCAATTATCAGATCAGCACAACAAAAAATAAATATAAGTAGCCTGCAGCAGAATGCTCTTTAATCTAAAAGCCAAGGCTTTAAAATGAAGTTATTTCTGTATCAATTAGTGTTTATGTGTCCTTAGTTTAAGACATAAAAATACCCTTACATAAAGATTCACATGTCTTTGGAGCATAAAGGCTAAGAAAGGAATGAGGGAAATGTGATATGAAGATCTCTAAACAATCACCTTTAGTTAAAAATTTCATGTTAGCCTTTTGTATAGTCTTATAAGTACCTTATAATACTTTTTAATATATAAAACATATAAACTTTCAGGAATCATACTTTGCTTCATTATTCTTATGCTGCCCATACTTTTGTAGTTGCAGTTGTCAGACATGGAGGTAGTTCTGAGTAGTTTCTTTATTGCTGTTTGCCTATATGTAGAATCTTGCCAGACACAACTATAGAAATACAGATAGTCCTCACAACCACAATTAAGCCCAAAATTTATGTTGCTAAGTGAGACATCTGTTAAATGCATTTTACCCAATTTTGTAACCGTTCTTGCCACAGTTATTAAGTAAGTGGGTTGTTAAGGGAATATGGCTTCCTCGTTGACTTTGCTTGTCAGAAGGTCACAAAAGCTTTTCATATGACCCGAAGCACTGCAACTATCATAAATATAAATCAATTGCCAAGCATCCAAATTTTGATCATATGACCATGGGGATTCTGCAATATGTAAGTGTGAAAAAACGGTCAGAAGTCTCTTTTTTCAGTACCATTGTAACTTTGAATGGTCACTGAATGAACTGTTGAGCTGAGGATTGCCTGCACTTTGTGAACTGCTAGGAAGGGACCATCTTAGCTCTCTTCCTGCTACCAAACATTCCCAACTCCCCTCCTCTTTACTCTCTGGGAGGCAGCCCCTCCCTCCTGTGACTCCCAACTACATTCCACTACAGCAGTGCATGTAAGAACAGTTTTTTGTCATTTAATATTTTTTTCTAGCTATCTTTTAATGAGCTCAAAATGGCACAGTGTTCATTCTTCTCCCATTTTATTATCAAAACTCAATGACTGCATTTCCAGTATCTCTTAATTCGGTGACTAAATTACCCACCAATTCGCACAACACACTGAATCATAAATTAACCAAACAAGCTGGATTTACACAACATATTAAGCCACAAAAGAAAGGAAAAACACGTTTATTGCTAGCTCAGTATATTGGGAAAAGCAACTGCGAGCTCCCCCTAGTTAAGCACTTGTTATAAAGGCCACTGAGGCTAGAATTGCAGTCATCTCCAAATTGACAAGATTGAGAAATACAGGTAGTCCTCGACTTACGACTACAATTGGACCCAACTGTTCTTTTGCCAAGTGAAGCATTTAATGGAGTTTTGTCCCATTTTACAACCGTTATTGCCATAGTTGTTAAGTGAATCACTGCAGTTATTAAGTGAATCTGGCTTCCCCATTATTTTTGCTTGTCAAAAGTTCGCAAAAGGTTATCATAGGACCCCCGGGATATTGCACCCGTCATAAATCTCAATTGCCAAGTGTCTGAATTTTGATCATGTGATTTTGGTGATGCTGCAACTGTCTTTAAGTGTGAACAATAATCATAAGTCACTTTTTTCAGTGCCACTGTAATTAGTCACTAAACAAACTGTTATAAGTCAAGGACTACCTGTATTGAGACTGTAGCTTTTTGCTGAACATACTTTTTCTATTAACGACATTCCAGATTTAATTCCCAATCTATAGGTCTAGAAAAAAAAAATCTCTGCTGGGAAGTCCAGAAAGCCCACACCAGTTTGCCTGACCCTATGACGAAGTTTCCTTGTCCATGACCTAAGCAATCTGAAATTTCCTCAATGTGATGCCACAGGCACAGCGACATGAAGAGAGTGGCACCTGTATACATTTCAATCCTGATATCCAAGGCAATACTTCAGGGTGTGTTTTTTCACCTTTCTGCTGAGACCAATTTCTGCCTTTTTTCCAGTAAAAATGACGGCTCCAACCAAGGCTTGTGCTGAACGTACCTCTGATTTTAAGATTTGAAAGCAAGTTTCCTACTCACAGACGAATACTTCCAACTATTAGACTGATCCAACGACGCCTTCGCTAGTCAGTCAGAAACGCTTCTGTGATCTAGGCACAAGGCCAGTCATCCAGGTCATGGGTGTCCCAAAGATGCTTTTTCAGGAGGCAACTGGACTTCCTTGTTTTTTTTTCTTTTGAAGATGTTTTGCTTCTCATCCAAGAAGCTTCTTCAGCTCTGACAGGATAGTGGGGAATGTGAAAGGATTTATATTCCTTGCAGATAGCTGGTCATTTGCATCCTTTTAGAGGGTCCTTAAAGGTTTATCTGGGTCCTTAGGATTACCTGAGTAGTGCTCCTGGTTCCTGTAAGTCTGCAATTTTTCCTCTGGAAATCCAGAGTGGGAATAGGAATGGATTTCCAGAGAAAAATAGCAGACTACAGGAACCAGAAGACCATTCAGGTAACCCTAAGGACCCAGATAAACCTCCAAGTGCTTCAACCACCCTCTAAAAAGAGGCGAATGACCAGCGCTCTGCAAGGAATATAAATCCTTCCATTCGCCACCATCCTGTCAGAACTGAAGAAGCTTCTCGGATGAGAAGCGAAAGGTCTTCAAAAGAAAAAAAAAACAGAAAGTCCAATTGCCTCATGAAAAAAGCACCTCTGGGACTCCAATCATGGAAAACAATAAAGCGCAGCGCCTTATTAAAGCCATTTTTTTTTAAATCGGGAGCTGCCACGGCTCATTCCTTGCGCAAGATGGAAACGTGGCCGCAAACCCCGCCTGGTAGAAAGCTGGCGGCGCGGCTTCAGCACTTCGCCCCCGCTCACCCTCGGGCGTCCCGCTCAGTTTTGCCACGTCCTCCTTGCTCGGCGCGGCCTTCGTCCACCGCGTCAGAAAGAACAGCAGCCCCCACAAAACGACGGCGCCGAGGACCAGCGAGAGGCCCACCAGCGTCGCAGACACGACCGCCTCCCCCATCCTCCAGCAGCAGCAGCGGCGGCCGCCTCCTCCTCCTCCTCCAGCTCCCCTCAGCCACCTCAGCGGAGGCGGGATCGAGCCCAACCGGAGCGCGCACGCTGCAAGTAGCAGCTGGTATATTTTAGCGTCTCTTCCGTTACGTGCGCGTCCCCGTCTGAGCCTGGGCCCTCCTCCGCGAGTCACTGAAGACGCATGCGGGTCGCTTTGCCAGCTAGATGTACAGTATGTTAGGTCCCCAAACTTGCCAACTTAAGACTTATGGACTTCAACTCCCAGAATACTCCAGCCAGCTGTGCTGGAGCTATACTGAGTGGAGAATTCTGGGTGTTGAAGTCCACAAGTCTTAAAGTTGCCAAGTTTGGGGACCTCTTGTGTTAGGGAAAGGCTTTCATGAGTTTTCAACTTCCTATTTTATTCGTAGCGTTAGAATGACTCCACCTTACTCTGAGAAGTAGTACGTCAGTACTTATGTCTTGAGGACTAGAAACGCTGCTAGTCATTTGTGTGTTCAAGTACAACTCTGGTGTCTCTAACCAAGGTGTGGGGGATTAATTTTCCTAGCTCTGAGGCTCTGACGGCGCCGGTGTCGCGTAAGAGTGACGTACGAAGACAGGCAGCATGGCAGCCTGCGGAAAGAGGCCTGAGCATCGCGGGCCCCCGGAGCTGGTGAGAAAAGGAATAAGCCTTGTAGCAGCAGAGAGGGAAGTTCCTAGGAGAGGTGGAAATGCTCGTGTTCGCCAGCCTTTGAAACTAACCACGGGCACCTCAGTGCCCAAAGGCAGTCTACCTACTCTGCTTCGAAACCTGCTGATTTGCTCACTGTCTGCTCCTTGGGGATCCTTATTTATTTATTTATATTTATTTCGTCAAACATGTATTAGATAACATATATGAATATAAACATGATTTTGAATACATGAAACGGATAAGAATAAGTGGGGACATTAGGACTGGGGCGGTAGGCACGTTGGTGCTCTTCTACACGCCCCTTACAGACCTCTTAGGAATGGGGTGAAGTTCACCATAGACAGTCTAAGGCAGAGGTCTTCAAACTTGGCAACTGGTAAGACCTGTGGACTTCAACTCCCAGAATTCTCCAGCCTGGAGAATTCTGGGAGTTGAAGTCCACAAATCTTACAGTTGCCAAGTTTGGGGATTCCTGGTCTAAGGTTAAAGTTGTGGGGGTTTGGGGAACAAACCACAGAGCCAGGTAGTGCATTCCAGGTGTTGACCACTCTGTTGCTGAAGTCGTATTTCCTGAAATCGGGTTTGGAGCCGTTTACCTTGAGTTTGCATTTATTGTGTGCTCGTGTATTGTTGTGGTTGAAGTCATTGACAGGTAGGATGTTGTAGCAGATAATTTTATGTACTACGCTTAGGTCAGACGGAAGGTGGCGTAGTTCTAAGTTGTCCAAGCCCAAAATTTCAAATCTGGTGGCATAAGGTATTCTGTTGCGAGCAGAGGAGTGGAGGACTCTTCTCGTGAAATATTTCTGGACTCTATCAATTGTATTAATGTCCGATATGCAGTGCAGGTACCAGACAGATGAACTGTATTCAACAATTGGTCTCGCAAATATTTTGTATGCCAACATGTATGTCTTATTAAATTGGAAATTTGATGGAAGTTTTGCCTTGGACTCTAATTAATATCAAAGGCATGATATTTGGAACGCTGCATCTGACCGAAACTAGATGGGTGGAAATGTCAGCGTTCCAAATATCATGCAGAATTAAATTAGAGTCCAAGGCAAAACTTTCATCAAAGTTCCAATTTAATAAGACAGACATGTTGGTACATCTGTGGAAATCCCAATTCTAAAACTTTCTGGGATTTCACCCAGTTGAAAGTTCATGATCTTATCCCCACACCCATGAATCCATCACATGGTCCAAACTTCTTCAGCCACACTGGCATTTCCACCCATCTAGTTCCGGTCAGATGCAGAGGTGCGGAGACAAAATATGACCTTGGGCTTCTATGAAACAATGACAACACATTCCACCATTCTACTCCTTTCTATTCCCCCATCCCAATTACTACACTAATGAAACAGCATAGTGAAATAATAGAAAGTGTGCCAGGCTAAAGATCCTAAAAGGAACATAACCAAAGGCCTTACACTTGTTTCAGTTGGTAAAAGCAGCCTGGAATGGTACTTTCTTAGTCCACCAAACAAGTAAATGTAATGCATTAAATCCCTGAACACTGAAATGGATTGTTTCATTGTGTCCCAGTGTTTGAATTCAGACATTCAATGTGACCCTGTAGGATGGTTCTTATGTTTAATCATGTAGTAATGTAGAATGTAGTCTGTATATTCAGTCTACGTCATAGTTCTAGGTTGATGAAGAAGGGAACTCTTTGTTTAAGATCCTATGGGCCTATGGTATTGTTTATCCGGCTTCTGGTTGGTCACCATGGAAAGGAGGGGGATGAATTAAAATGGATCCAGTCATGTTCTTAATACTGTTACAGTATTCCTTATTTCCATTTTGCTTTGACTCAGGTTACAGATCCAGCCTTTCATCTAAACTCTGAAATGCACTGTCATTTTTGGGGACAAAAATATGTTGAAGGAGCAACATATCCAAAATAACTGGAGAGATTTTCCATTCTTGAAAGCACACAGTTTTTCCAGTTTTTGCTTCTAGGAACAAGTAGAGCTGTTGGTGTTCTGCTCCTATAAGACTCAAGGCAGCATCTGTAATGTACCAGGAAGTAGATGAAGGAAAATATCACCTCTTGTTTATGACCTCTTGATAATTTAAAGTGAAACCCAGTTGTTCCACAGGAGCAGTAAGAAAATAACTCTTGTCATTGTCAAATTATATTATTGGCAGGGAAAAAAAATGGGAATGGAGAGGATAATCAGGAGTGAAAGGAAAATCTCTGTGTTATTTTCAAGACTTAATCTAACAGATGAATTGTTTTCATCTCACTTTAATGACCTTTCCAGAGGAAGGATGAAAGACTTTTGAATTAATCCAGCAAAACTGTTTTTGTGATTTTCTTTTATTCATTTCTCTTTTCCTTTCCTCCCTAGTTCTATGATGAAGCTGAAGCTCGGAAATACACACATAAGTAAGACAATCTTGGGCTGTGAGAAGCAGCCTATTTATAAAATGTATATATTTTTAAAACTCAAATCAACCGTACGATTTGCATAGCACATAGTGCATCAGTTAAAATTTCCAAATAACTAATTTAAAATAAAATCCATTGAGTTTTACAGTTCGTCATACCTAAGGCATACAATGTATAAGCTATGCTGTATATTAAGCAATATGCGGGTGTCTTCATTTTATTTAAGCCATTAGGTTATTAGTTGCAAAACACATTTAGAGTTTTTGAAACAGTACATTGTCAGGTTTCTCAGAGATTTAGATCTCCTCAGATTTAGATACATTGTACTTAAAACGTAAGAGTGCTCTTGAGATTTTTAAAATCTTTTTTACTGAAATATAGATCAAAATAGATTAAAACAATTTCAGAAGATTACAAAGATGGTAGTCAGGTAGATCTTCCCTTGTTATAGTTAAATTGCCGTTACAAGGTTGGTGTGAACGTGTCAAGGGAAATCGGGCTTTTTGGCAGAGTGGAAATGTTTGTTTAAATTCGTTTAAATTTAAGAAGTGCCAACATGAAAGGTTGAAATAGAAGTGCCAACATGAAAGGTTCTTGAATGTTGCTGGAGAGGGAATGATTCCCTGAAAAGTGTGATGCTAAGTATATTGTGGGTGTTGGAAAAACATTTGTCTATCTGGCATATTTATTGGAAGTTACCATAGGGATAGAAACTTAGGTAGCCTCATGTGGTTGTTAGCAGCCTCTCTTTTTCTCTATTCTTTAAGGGGGGAAACCTGAAAGGGAAAAGAACCAAAACCACTTTAAAGAATCATTATAGTGGACTGACCCACCTTGTCTTTCCTAATGCAACAATAGCACTTAGACTTACCGGTATATACCGCTTCATAGTGCATTACAACACTCTCTAAGTGGTTTATAGTCAATCTATTGCCCCCCAAAATATGGGTCCTCATTTTACCAACCTCGGAAGAATGGAAGGCTGAGTTAACCTTGAGCCAGTCATAATCTAACTGCTGGCAGTGGGCAGAGTTAGCCTGCAATAACTCATTTTGACCACTGTGCCACCATTTCTTCTCCTGAGTTCCTGGAATAGATTGCTTATTGTTTGTGCATAGGCATCTTCTTGCAATTTCAAGAATGATTTAAAAAGAAACTTACGTTTTCCTCTGAGCATCCAAGAGAAAACGGTGCAGTATGTATGTTTGCTTCTTGATGGCACTCATGTATTCAATTTCCATCCTCTAGCTCTCGGATGATTGAGATTCAGTCTCAGATGTCTGAACGGGCAGTGGAATTGTTGGGTCTCCCAGACGATCGGCCATGTTTTTTGCTGGATGTGGGGTAAATTTGTTTTGTTGTTCTCATGGGATTGATCTATCAGAATAAGAATGGGCTTTTAAGTTTATTTCCTAGGGGAGTGATACCATGTTTGAATGGTCCTTCCACACAATCAATATAAGATTAGATTACATTAGTTTTGAGAGAGCTGGCTTTCTGTCAGGGTTCCGACTAAATCATGAGCCTCAAGCCAAGCTTCAAAAGAAATCCAGTCATTTATTAGGAGCTTCATGTCGGCATGTTCCCAAGTGAAGCCAGCTCTTTACACCACGTAATTTATGGCCCCAATCATGACCCTGTTTCCCCCTTCTGCCCAGGGTGTGCCATCAATCACATTTGCCAACGGGGTTGTAGAGATCACTCCCCTTCAGCCACAGTAAGTAACCCTGGGATATAGCCTTGAGAGAGATAAGCCTGGAATATGCATCTGTCTTTTGCTGCCGTGCTGTTTCATCGGGTTTCCATTCCCCCTTTCCTATGGGAACTTGAGAGCAGGCTACGGATGCTTTGTGATGTGACATAAGGTCTGAGACTTCCTTTAGTATCTAAATTTTAAAAATCTCCTTGAAGCATGACTGGCTGTATATCAAAAGCCCTTCTTTAGGAGAGCAGCAATTACCTTTAAATGCTCAGTGTTGAATCATGGCCATTAAGTCCATTGTTACATTCCATTGAAAGCAGCTCTGCCAGGTTGAAGGTAGAATGTTGGCTTTCATGTGACCACCATTCTGACTTTTTCCCCATATTTAAAAATAGAAACGTATAATGTTGGGTTGCCTCCCTCCCAAGCAAACTGTGTGCTGTGCCACTTAGCTGCAGCTCATCTTCCAATAAATGTTGTCTGATGTCCCTCCAGATAGAAACAAATATGCAAATTGTGTAGTAGGCTATCACTGTGGTATCAAGAACAAAATCCAAGTTTCTGCCTTGCCTATACTGACATTATGTCCTGAAATTGACAATTTTTGGGACAAAGAATCAATGAAATAGGTTGCTATTACCCCATTCAACAGTGTGATCCGTAGAATTATAAGTGGGTGTGGGTGTGAGTGTGGGATGTTTGTAAAGTTAAGCCACCTTTCAAACAGTTGTAAATTCCCAAAGTATTAAAGCAGTTCTTCCCCTCTCCCATTAACCACATCTTCATTTTAAAATAGGTGCTTTCTGCATTTAGAGGTAGCTTTGCTTTGATCCATAAAACCTAGCAAGATTTTTTGAGTAACACAATATACTGTATCTCCAAGGGTTTTTAAAAAATAATAATGCTTCACTCTATCTTGTTTAGTGCAAAAGAGAGCAGATATTTATTTGTCCTAATTGTGCTTTTCCCATCAGCTGTGGCTCTGGTTTAAGTGGTGATCATATCTCTGAAGAGGGACACAGTTGGGTTGGTATGGACATCAGTCCAGCAATGCTTGGTGAGTAGATTTTTCTTTTTTTCTCTCTCTCTTTCTCCTTAGCTAAACTTCCATGCCTGGGAAATGTCATGTCCTGCTTTCTTTATTTTAATTAGATGTAGCCATAGAGAGAGAAGTGGAGGGAGACCTGATGCTAGCAGATATGGGCCAAGGGATTCCCTTCCGACCTGGAACATTTGATGGCTGTATAAGGTAAGAATTTGTAACAACCATCACCAATAACCAGTTAGTACAAGATAGGGAAAATATTATATTCACTTCCCTGAATTATTTCCTTGCAGTATTTCTGCAGTTCAGTGGCTCTGTAATGCTGATAAGAAAACTCACAGCCCTCCAAAGCGACTATATCGGTTCTTCTCAACTCTATATACTGCTCTGGTAAGCTTTTGTTTTTCTGTTATTTATACCTCCCCCCCACCCCCTCTTTAAGGTTTCTAATCAAGGAAGGTAAGAGATCCTATCTATATTTTACAGCTTGACGATTAGCTGTTATATAAAGTATAAGCAAGATGAGAGGAAGAAAGTAAGAGAGGGGGAGAGCAATATGATTTAGAAGTATGTGTAGTGACTTGAAACATGATGAAGCAGGCAGGTTCTGTTTTCCCCCTTTCCCTTTTGCTATTCTGAGAAAACTTAGTCTTCGTTCTGTGTTCAGGTCAATAAGAAGATTGATCTTGGATTCAAATGGGAATTGCAGTTGTCCTAATGGTTGGCCTTCCCAAAAAGAAGATTCAGAGGCTGAAGCAATGTTTCTCAACTTCAGCAACTTTAAAATGTGGGGCTCTCAATTCAGAGAATATTCCAGTCAGCAATGCTGGCTGGGGAAACCTGGGAGTTGAAGTCCACTCATGTTAAAGGTGCCAAGGTTGAGAAACATTAGGCTGAAGCTTCTGCCATATGTAGGGAATTAATGCTCCTCCACCACCGCTGTGTAGATACAGCTGAATGAAAAAGAGTTTTAAGGATGAAAGTGGGGAAACATTCTGCCATAGCTTAGTGTGGAGTAAACTCGGCATGAAGAAGATATTAGAATTTTCAGGAAACTATGATCTGGGATAGTAGAACTGGGGGAAATTGATTCCACTGCCATTCAAAACAGATGATATGGATTAACCATTAATCTTTGACAAAAATTGCTTCAATAAGATCATGGTTAGATTGCAAGATCTCATAAATAACTGACATTTTGTTTTCTAGGCCCGAGGAGCCCGTGCTGTTCTACAGTTATACCCGGAAAACTCTCAGCAGGTTTGTGCCTTGGGGCTGGTGGGAGGAACCTACTGAGTAGAAAGGCATGTAGAGGAAGGTAACTTTATGTAGGAGGTTGTGTGCGTGTTGTGTTGGTAGATCAGCAAGAGCCTGATTTTGGTTGCTTGATGAAATTAGGCAAGTCAGTGTTTTCCATATTTCTGCTGGAATAATTTAGGAGAATTACACCGTTTCAACTTTATTCACACCTTTTAACGTATATTCTGCATATACCCTGCAAATGTGAGCTTCTGCCTTATAAGAGGCAGAAGGCATTTAGAGAGACATAAGGAAGCCATGGCCCATTTCTTGTTTTTGTTTTTGTTTTTGTTTATTACTTTGATTTTAAAGAGAAGGGAATCTCTAAAGTGCTCTTGGAAAAAGGAAACTTGAGTCCTATTCTGCCAATACTTGTAAATGTTATAGGAAATTTAGGGAAGGAGAGAAAAAGAAAAGAAAAGATGCTCCTATTGTGTCTGTGGAGATTCTCAGTCATCCAGGCCAAGGTTGTCCCAAAGGTGCTTTTTCAAGAGGCAACTGGACTTTCTGGTTTTTCTTTGAAGATATTTTGCTTCTCATTCAAGAAGAAGCTTCAAAGAAAAGCCAGAAAGTCCAGTTGCCTCTTGAAAAAGCACCTTTTAGATGTTCCTATTGTGTTTAGCTTTGAAATGGTTTGCATTTAGTTTTTAAAGAGGGCATTTCTTCATATGGGCTACCTATAGTTCTAACTGAGCTTGTAATCCAGGGGCTGGCAAACTACAATCTGTTATCTTTTTTTCATGCAGTTTGCAAAGTGGGAAGATCCCCGTGGATAGGCGGGCAGAAAGCAGATTGCCAAGCCCAAGCCAAGAGCTCCCAGGGCAGGGGTCTTGAGCAGCAGCATCTATCAGCAGCCTCCTTGCTGATAGACTGGTGGCTTTCAATGGTTGCCACACTTCTTGGCTTGCAGATCTGCCAGCCATACCAGGGGCTGAAATGAAAGCGCAGGAGGGTAGTGTTGTGGCCTGCCAGCGACCAGCAGAGCTGGCAGCAGATTCGGACAGTGAGGAGTTTGGGGAGGAACATGGGCCAATCCTGGACTCTGGGGAAGCTCTGACGAGTGCTCTGCATCGGAGGCAAAGATGGGGCCAG
Source organism: Thamnophis sirtalis (assembly GCF_051295495.1). NCBI lineage: Eukaryota > Metazoa > Chordata > Lepidosauria > Squamata > Natricidae > Thamnophis > Thamnophis sirtalis. Next base: position 20,336,849 of record NW_028261386.1, on the reverse strand, counting down.
GGCCGTATGCCGGTTATCAGCTGCCTTCAGAGTCAGACATCAGTGAGGCAGATGAACAGCTGGAGCCTGTTCCCAGTGTGCACATGCACAGATGAAGGGAACAGCTAAAGAACGGGAGAAAGGCCACAGGTGAACAATGAATAGCCCCTCCCAGAGGAAATAAAAGAAGAATGATAGGGGAGTGAAATTTGCAGGAGACAATTAGTTCGATTAATTGGCCTGTGACTCTCCGAAACTCCTTGCCAAGGTTTGCAGATATTGGCCTGGCAGCTCTTTATGCCAAATAAGGTCTGTGACTGTAAAACTTTCCTTGAAAGACTTTGCTATCTGTAAATGAACAGAATTCACAGAAAATTAATAAAAGGAGTTTTTGTGGGGACCAGGAGTTTGCTTCATGCTTTTGGAAAGCCTAGAGCATGTAGAACAGGTAGAATCTCATCTTTTACAGAAAATTTGCCAATCCCTGCGCTTATGCCCAGTAGAAGTTCAGAAGCAAATTTTTAAAAAGGACAAGTTCCTTTGTAAGGATAGAGGAGGCTGTGGAATGTGTAGAAAGTTCTATTGGACGAGGGAGCCTAGCCCTTCCCATCCTCAAGAGGGGGGTCTGTAGATTCACTGAGTTTATTTCTCTTGACAGCTGG